>NW_024884364.1:57258283-57446329 GCF_019232065.1 Centrocercus urophasianus | reverse complement strand
CCCCCAAAAAAAAATCATCTGTACTTTGAAGTCCCACAGATATCACTACACTGTAAGCATTAGTAATCCATTTGTTTCACTCCTTACCTTACTTCACATTCATAAACTCCAGAATCTTCAAGTGTTGCAGGAATAAACCAAAGCAAGCCCTTCCTCTGATGGATCCTGGCATGTCTCTCCGTGGTTATTGGTGTATTACTACCATTTTTATACCAAGTCAGATTGTAATCAGAATGAAGCGTTGGCAACGTAATTACTGGGCAACTGATAGCTGTAGGTTCTCCAACAAGAACAAAGTAATTACAAATAACACATTCTTCTATTTAAAAAAAAAAAAAAAGAGAGAGAGTGAGAGAGAGAGAAAGAAAACTTACTAATGCATTTAATCTGTATATTTTTAAGAATTATCAATATCCATATACCCATTTCAATTTAAAATAATTAAATTTTCCATAATTATTTACCATTAAAACATTGGAAGACTACTGTTTTTATCTCTTCAGTACCTTCTGGCTGAGTAAGCACTACAAAGCAGTGCACTACTAAGCACTACTTAGCACTACAAAGTTTAGGTCAAAACTTCAGTTGCCATAGTCAGCAATAGTCACACAGCAAACCATGATATATGAAGATATGTGGGATTTGCCAGGCAATACAAGCTTCTCAGCTTTCACACCTTCCTATTTCAGCACGATAGCACTTACGTAGAATTACCAGACTCTTAGTTGATCTGTCTACAAAAGACACAGTGCAAATGGTAGCAGCATGGAACTCTACACACTACCCTGGCCATTATGACTGTAAAGCCAAAAACAAATAAGGGGAGGAAAAAAAGGAGGAAAAAAAGAAGAGTCTGACCTGAAGCACATGACTGTATGGAATTAGATCAAGATCTCCACATAAATAAAATTAAGTCTGTGAACCAACACATAATACAATCTAAATTTGAAGAGATGAGGTTTTTATATTAGGAAATCTTGACTACAATATATTATTTCCTTACGGTATTTGCAATTTCTCTCCTCTCTGTCCAGAGCACCATCCCTTTATAATTATGGCTATGTAACAAGTTGACATTACACAATCAGGTGTCTTAATAAGGAATTTTTAAGCATCAGTTTAAAATAATACAGGAGAACAACAAATACTGCAAGAAGTCATCAAGAAGTCTATATGCTTAAAATTTTTTAGAAAATACCCATTTCTCAGAGTCAGCCAGTTGGCTATGGAGCACATTTTAAAAGCTTCTGAATATGCAACACTGAATTCCGAGGGAGGGGGGAACCACTGGCAATTTATCTTGCAAATTTTGATGAATGATGATGTAAATTCAAAGCTCATCTCATGATTTTTTTAAAAAAAAGTCTTCAGTAATTTTCCTACCTTAACACCATCTTGCCACCTAATTCAAATAGTTGCCTAGAGAGCTATTTCCTTAATATTAGCCTGCTTATGCCAAGAACAGCAAGATAAACACTATTAATTTATGTAGCCTAAACTCTACTGAGAACTTAGATCTACCATTAAAATACTGTAATAGTAATAGCAAATTATTAATTAATTACTAATCAATTATTAATTAATAACTGGTAGAGGTCACTACCAGTCTTTTCTCAGGGCAAGAGATACAGTACCACTCTTAAAGAAGGCATTTAAAAGCTAATGCAACTTCAAGGACGCCAGCCTCTTCACACTTTCTTTAAAGAAATTAGGGAGAGGCTACTCAAAGCCACAGTACTCTGAATTTATGCCAGCCTGTCCTAACCACCCCCAGCACAGCTTCAATCCAAGAAGAAACATTTGGAATATTTTCAGTATGCTAAAACAAAAACAAATACTAAATACAGTAATTTCCCTCTTCTCTACTGCACATATTCAACTTGTGTCTCTTAGGCTTTCTTTTTAAAATAGTAATTTCAAAAACATCTAACTTACCAGCACTGAACAAAGGTATGGCTAGAATTAGATGACCAATAAGCAAAAATGTAGATGTCATCTTATGCTGTAAGGCAAAATTATTTTCCGTTAGTATGGTGAGAGCATTCCAAGCTGCACTGTCATCTGCCCCCCACATTACTCTTAAAAATTGAGGACAAGCATTAGTCATCTTGAGGAGGGTAAAATGGGTTTGGCAGTTTAACCCCAGCCTTGGAAAATTGCAGCCGTTGGAATAGTTGGTGCCTGCAAAAGGCCGCTGAGTTTTCAGCTTTACACTACAGCTTCCAATTTTCTACTGGAAAAACTCTTGTGTAAATGTGTATTTTTCATCTGTCAGCAGGTTAAAGCCCCCCAAAAACATTTCACATAAATGAAATTATGCTTGCATACAATGATATTCATGTATAGTTTAGATAATAAGATCGACTAAGCCCTTCCTCTCTCCACACATTTACAAAAGACACAACTGCAGGGATACACAAGGTTTCATTCTTCAAACTGCGCTCGTGCAGTTGAGGCAGCACTACTTTTGACAGTAGATGAACTTGTAGTCCTTTGCTGGAGAACAAACACACTGTAACTACAAGGCAAGCAAAAATTCAAATTTTGTCTAAGGGTGACAATGTTACCAAATGGGTAAACTGTGGCTAACGTGAATTGCTGCGGTTACTAAAAACAGCAAAACTTTCAAGACATCTCAGGTCTCTGCAGCTTCCCCTAACAGTAGCAAGACTGGACAGAAACCACTGCCCTTGTATCCCAGAACTGGCTTTCATGAAACCTTTGTATCTTAACCAAGTTCCCTCTTTTCTTTTTTCTTGGCAAATGTCATCAGAGACCTTCCCAAAACATCTAGTGACAGACAGCTTGAAAACATTTAACCCCTTTCATTTCTGACATAGCTTTCTGCAGGTTAAGGTCTGCTTATAGCTGTTGTGCCTTTCTTACACGACTATACTGCACACTGTTCCCTCTAGCATTAAAATAATCTGGTTTCCCATGTAACAGATATTGCAAACTGTAATGAACACAGGTGCCAGGTTTCTACTCAGCTAGAACCGGCTTGGAAAAAGAGAAGACATTCTCTGAAAAATATACACTGCCTTGAATTACTTTTATGCTCACAGTAGTTCATCATAGCAGCAAATAAGCCACGTTAGCTACTTGTTTCAGAATATTGTTTCAACCAGAGGTGCTGGGGCAGTAGGATAGGACACACGGAGCAGAGTGCAACATTGGAATATAACTGTTTCCAAGTATTTACTCCTTTTGGACAGTATATCTGAAAAAGCACTCGTACCATAGCCTTTATTTAGTTGCCTTGTATGTGGTTTTCCTGTCACTTGTCAAAGAGCTGATCATAATTCTTGCAGCTTTGGTTTACCTGTAAAAATGAGAAGGGAAAAAAGGGATTGTATGAAACACATGATTTGGACAACAGTACGCACATACAGAGCCAGTCTTCTTCTACAGACATCCTAAATATAAAAGCACCTACTTCATTGTGTCTGCAGTGGAGACACAAAAGAGCACCAACAAAACCCGCAGTAAAGATTGACCAAAAATTCTATGAAAGATCTCTGGGGAATATTTTTTTCCACCAAAAAATGAAGATGACATTACATATGAGTCAACGTGAGCAACAAAGACAGACATAACCAGCTACTATTTAAGACTAATTTGCCCACTAAAAGGAAATGATGCCTAAATTAGGGTAAGAATAACCAAGTTACTATTACTCTATGCTAGAGATCGAGCCTTTAAAGTAGCTCTATTCTTTACAAACTCCCTCCCCACCAGTTCAAATACTGCAAAAGTAAATCTTTGAAATTCTGAAAAGAAGCAAAGAAGACTACAGTTTTCGTAGTTGCAATACCAAATAGTATGCAGAGCTATTCTATTCTGGCTAGCATGGTTTCAGGTGACACACAAGGTTCTTACAAACATTCCTTCTCAAGCGGAATATACAGTGAAACATTATCTAAAATCACTGATGTGAAATAGCAAACTTTGTTTAAAGAAAACTGTTGTTTGTTCACATACCTATTGGTTAACCCTGTACTGTCTTCTAACTCAGTCTCAGCAATAAGCCATGCTGCTGTGATAGGGATGCAGAGACTCAGTCTCACTTACGTAGAGAGAGCACCAGCTTTACTGCCTGCGTACTTAGTTTGAAGTACTCTTTCAGTTCAAGACTTACTGAGCATAAAGGAAACATGTATGCATAGTCTTTAAGAAAAAAGGAGAAAAAAAAAACACCCACTCACCCACCAATCATCTTTGTGGTTTGATCTACTGAAAAAGATAATTTCCGAGTTACTTTTCTATCTTCGCATAGATGAAATATAACTTATTACTTCCTCAATTTTCTAAAATTAGCATCTTGAAAACAGAAAACATGTGGACCTAACTTTTTGTTTTGAGAGAACATCTCTCTTCACAGAGCCTCCCTTTTACTTGTCTTAGGCACAATGCCAACTCTAAATGCAGTAAGAACAGCTTTTAAAGACATCAGGCTCCTAAGTCTGCATGTAGCAAGATAAGCAAAATTGTCCTGCAGGAAACTTTTCAAAAGATAAAACTATATGTTTATTTTCCAAATTTTAAGAAGATTTTCTTCCAAAGGCCAATACAATGACAAAACATTCAAGACAGCTCAGGAAGCATTTAACTCCTACAATTATTAGCACTTTGCTATTAATTTAAGTGGCTTTCAATATTGATCGCTACCTACAAGGACTTGTTACTGCTAGGGGGACTCTTAGTCTATAAGTCATGAAGAAAAAAGACAGAAATTGAGATTTAAGGCAATTGATCAGCACGTCAGCACACAACATAACAGCCTGAAGGTGTAAAATACCTTAATTTTGCAGCATATGAGTGAACTTTTTCAGTAAAGCTTTAATAAAAGTCTAATTGAAACAGTGGTGAGAAGGGAGAAAACAAACATTAATCAAAAAACCCTATGTACTTGTCCAAAGTACAGCCATCAAGACAAGATTAAACCCCTTACAGAAATTCATACAGATCACATACTATTCTCCTGTCAGTTTGTGTCTCTAAGCAAAGCGAGACAGATTCTCTACCAGCCAATACCTTGTTACCTGGCTACACTACCTGAGGTCCCAACTCCTTTGTCTAAGATGCTTAATATATAAGCAGAATGTAGCTGATCGTTTTACAGGGGCATGCAGAATCACAGAATGGCCATGGTTGGAAGGGACCTCAAAGACCATGAAGCTCCAACCCCCCTGCCACAGGCAGGGACACCAACCTCCACACCAGGCTGCCCAGGGCCCCATCCAAACTGGCCTTGAACACCTCCAGGATGGGGCATCCACAACCTCTCTGGGCAGCCTGTTCCAGCACCTCACCACTCTCTCTGTAAAGAACTTCCCCCTGACATCCAACCTAAATCTTCCCTCCCTCAGCTTAAAACCATTTCTCATTGTCCTGAAACCATTTCCCCTTGTCCTGAACAGTCACACAGAAAGATACACAAGCACCCTCTGAAAGAGGACCTGGATGGCCACTGCGGTAGTCTGGTTCTTTATAGTGATGACCACAAATGTTATTCCTTCACTGCCTCCTTTTCAGACAATTCTGCAAGTTACAATACACACAGAAAATCTACGCCTGTAAGTATAAAACCATTACTCAGCAGATTTTGTTTAATTCAAATGAAGTCACCTCAATCAAAGAATGCCTACAAAGTGGTTACATCCCTATAAGCCAACTTCCTGCTCAGCTCTGAGAAAAGCGCTAGCTACTGTACATCTAGATTCTAAACAAGATGTTCATTGCACATACTGCCTCACCTTTCACCACAAAACGGGGGGCAGAGAATGAGGAAGAAAAGATGGATATCTGTAGGTGTACAGAACCAGCCATCAGTGGATCTGAGCACAACCAAAAGATGCTTATGCACAGATTTCCACTGCACATTAAGCTGGAGTCAATGAGAGCATCCAAATCACCTTGAACGAAGAGATCTTATCAGTATTCAAAGAAACTGAAAACAGTACCTCCTTTCAGCATCAAGTAAAAGGAGCTCATTTTGCAGTCGCAGCTTCTAACAGTTTTCTGTATCATTTCAGCTCCTGTCAATATAAAACAATGTGAAAATATTTAAATCCAGAGTAGATTACAAATTTTTCATTGTCGCTTTCAGAGAACAGTTAAGAGCGATTTAAGTGGCCCAGAAAGGCTCATAGAGATAAAAACACAAATATAGAAGATAAGGGATGCAGAATAATATAAAAATTAATGTGTTATTCTTGGGGGGGGAGTTTATTAAAAAAGGAACTTAAGTATTATTTCTCCTTTAGGGATTGGCTTAAAATTATCTAAATTGGGAACCGCATTATAAAACAATTTTTGTGCAAAGCCTTATGTCAATTTTGCAGTTTTTAATGCTTTCTGATTTCACAACTGCTATGAAAGAAGAGTGTTCATTTAGCAACCCTAAGTTGCTTTTGAGAGTCTAAGCACATACAAGCGGTCCAAGTCAAACAAGCCTGAAGTTACCAAGCTCAGGAAGAACAAAGCCAACAAACAGTATTTTCCAGAAATCCCTGAAGAAATTCCCCAAACTTAAAGAGCCGCTTCTGGAAAGAACCATAAACATTTCTTCAGCTCAAGAGCTGACAACTGCTAATTCAGTCCTACCACACTGTGCACACAGAACGGTCTGGGGCTGTGAGGGCTGCTGCTCTCAGGCTCCGCTGCAGAGTCCTGCAGCTGCCAGGGCACTGCTTTCACTCACCAAAGCGTGAAGGAGGCAAGAAGCTCTCGATTTCACAGAAGTAACAAATTATAAAAGCCTTTGCTTGATCACAGTTAAGCAATAAGCCGTTTCTGCAGTGTTTTACTACGTCAAGATTTGCACCCAGCTTTGTCCTGCTTCCTGCTCTAAGAACTTCTAAAAGAAGCGTGGCTGAGCCGTGAGATCCCACACTTTTCCTCTATATATCGCACTTTCTACCCGCGTTTGGATAGTCCCGTACATAGTGAAGAAGCCAAAGGAAAATACCTCCTAAAAAAAAAAAAGCGTCACAAAACCTAGAAAACCAGCAGACGCGCAGAGATTTTGTGGGACTGGGCAAAAAAAGCGCAGCAGAGCCCGCAGCACTCCTGAAAGCAGCAGAAAGCTCTCCCGGAGAGCACCCAGCCTTCAGCCTATCTGCCGAGGAGCCGCGGGATCAGCCCGCCCCGCCTCCAGCCCACGCCGCACAACGCGGGGCACGCGGGAGACCCTAGGGAAAGAAAGGCCTTCCCTGCTCGCGCAGCCCTCCGGCAAACGGCCGTACCCTGGGCAGCCCGCGGCACCGCACCCCCCCCCCTACGCCGCAGCCGTTCCTCACCTCGGTCTGTGGCCCGAACCCCCGCGGCCGCCCCGACCCCTGCCGCACCGCGAGCGGGCAGCAGCCCCTGCTCCACCCGGCTGCGCACCGGAGCTTCGCCCCGCCCAGAGGCCGCCTCTCGGCCGGCGGAGCCCCGCGGCGGGTGCGGGACTGGCGGGCTGCGGAGCTGAGTGGCTTTGCCGGCGCGACACCGCCGGGCCTGGAGGTGTTGGCTTCAGCTCTGAGTGTTTTCCTTCGGGCTGCTCTCAGGGCTTCTGGCAAGCCGTGACCGAGAAGGTCACGCTAAGGCTTCTGACCTGCTCCGGTCACCGGTCCAGCTGCCCAGCTGCCCAGCTGCGTCGTGTCCATGGTGAAAAGGGCACAGCACTCCTGAGTGCACGGACCTTCTGTCTGGGATTCCTCAGGGAATGAGGGCTCCGTGCAGCCACTGTCTTAAACCGTGGTGACCTGATGTAGCTCAGCTTTGCTATTCGGAGCTTTGTTTGCTTGCCGTTTGAGAAGTCATCTCATTTGACCACCTGTCTCTACCACTGTGTTGGGGTGTCAGCTTCTCCAGTTCAAACAGTAGTTTCTTCCTTCAGGATTTAAGTGGTAACTGTTCTCATTCATTGGTTTAATGATGACGTTAAGCATATTCAAACATTTTTAAAAACGTAAATTTTTCCAGAGAAGGAGATGTTTCTCTTCAATTTCTTCCTTGCCCTTACTCTTCAATTCAGTGCCATCTCATCCCTGAATTTGCTTTTGCCTCCTTCATTTTGATTCCAACTCTTGGTCACTCCTCAAAGATGTTTCTGGTGGGTACTTGAAGTGGTTGACTATTCCCACTTCTGCTTTTATTCAAACCTTCTGAAGATCCATAGGCACTAACTATATTCACATCCCAGATGATGTAAGCATACTTTTTAATATGAATTACAAACAATTTAAGAAGAAGCTTCCCTGTGGAGTCTGAACAATTCCCAAACCACTGTGAAGAGACTGTCATCAACTTGTTTAGAAAAAATGTGGGAAGGAATGTTTTTCCTTATTAAACGGAAGAGCATATTTTCTTTCCCAGACTTAGAAACTATCATTACTATTTCCATAGGGGGAAGCTTGTTTTTTTGTTTGTTTGGTTTTTTTTGTTTGTTTGTTTGTTTTTTGGTTTTTGGGTTTTTTTGTAGATGTGCTAGATTTCTTCTCTCTTGGTTTCATTAACACTAATTAGAGAAAAGAAGAGATTCTCCTACTGGGCTTCTTCCATATTGACAATTAGGATGAAGAGCTTCCTTGAGCCACAGAGTGCTCAGAGAGCAAGGCTGAGAAATATTTACCAACTTACTGGAGGAGAAGCCCTTTTAAGCTAGATGTGTAATTTTCTATTCCTGCTGCCCTGCGTGCTCATAAGCTTTTGCAAACTCAATTTTATCTTTGCCAACTGAGTATTTTTAGCTGTTTTTTCTTTCACAGTTTTCGAGTCAAGGGTTGTGTTAAGGTGACTGGCTAACACTGGAATATTCCATTTCAGCAGTCCTCAGAACAGAGATATTGGAGTGCTGTAAGTGTTTATTTCCACAATAATTAAAGCAACTCTTCCTATTAAGCTGCACACACGAGTTTGAAAGTTGATGACAGGTGGGGTTCCAGAGAAGGAAATCTACCCTAGTAGTTGGCAATAACAAGGAAAGCATGGAAACAGGGAGCATGCTAGGAACCCACCTTTTCAAGGAAGGATAACACCTACCTATCTGAAATATACTGAAATATATGATTTCCACAGTTGTGATATATCTGCTACAACCACACTTCTCAAGTAAAAACTCAGAGAAGTGTGACATTATTCTAGAGAAACTGATCATGAGGAACCAAAAGTACAGTTTTAAAAGAACACACGCAAGCGTAAGCACTGCCAAATTTGTGACTCAGTAGCAAAGTATGCATCATTCTCAGAGCAGAGAATGTTTCCTAGGATTTCTTAAGAGTGTTCTACATGGATTTATCATGAAACATCTAGTAGGACTCCAGTTAAAGGAGAATAATTTTGCTCATATCTGTTCTCATTCCGCCATAGAACTGGTTTCCCTAATGAGTTGAGAAACCCCATCTGTTACTCCAATTATACACTCAACTGTGTGAATGTACCTGGGTACTGAGCTTACTTACATTTGGGAAAAGCCTATTGTTGCTTCCAACTGCAGGCCTCTGGGGCATGCTTCAGGACTCAGACCTCTGAGCAGATGGCAGGTTGCTGCTAGTAAGGCTGTGTAATTCAGAAGTCAGTCAGCGTCAAGAAAGTAGCTGGAGACTTGTGTCCTTCAGTATGCTGCAGTAGATGACCAAGGTGAAATTCAGAGCAATGCAGTAATTCATTCTGTTGACCCTGAAAGTTATGACAGTTGACACATCCATCACTATCACGCATCTATAGATGAACACATCTGTTTCAACAACATCAGAGCTTGTGTCTACCAGGATGCTCAGTCCAAGAATTTATTGAATCACATAATTTTGGGGTTGGAAGAGACCTTAAAGAGCACCCTACACCCCGATGTGGGCAGAGACACCTCCCACCAGACCAAGTTACGCAAAGCCCCACCCAATCTGGCTTTTGAAGGCCTCTGGGGACTGGGCATCCACAGCTTCTCTGTGCAACCTGTTCCACCAGCCACATAGTAAAGAATTTCTTTCTAATAGTTAATCTAAATTTTCTCTCTTTCAGTCAAAGCCATTACCTATTGTCCTATCACCTCATGCTCTTTTAAAAAGTTCCTTCCCATCTTTCCCATAGGCCCTAGATAATGGAAGGCTCTTCAGAGCCTCCTCTAGGCTAAATAATCCCAACTTTCTCAGCCTGTCTTCATAGTGCTTCAGCCCTCTGAACATCATAGAATCAGAGAATCACCACGATTAGAAAAGATCTCTAAGATCATCCAGTCCAACTGTCCACTTACCACAGATATTTCTGCACTAAACCATGTCCCTCAGTGCAACATCTAAAAGTTTCTTGAACACTTCCAGGGATGGTGACTCAACCACTTCCCTGGACAGCCCATTCCCCTCCTCTGGACCTGCACTGAACAATTTCTCATTTTGCTTATGCTGTAGCCCCAGAGCTGAATGCAGTACTCCTGGACGAAACAGAGAAGAGGGAGACAACTACCTCAATCACCCTGCTGGTCACACATCCTTTGATGTAGCCCAGGATACAATTGGTTTTCTGGGCTGCAAGTGCACATTACTGGCTCGTGTTGAGCTTTTCAACATCCAACACCTCCAAGTCATTCTCCTCAGGATTTCCCTCAGTACATTCTTTGCAGTAATTGGAAGCATGTTTTCATGTGTTCAGGCTTGTTCTAGCCCATTGTCCAGTATTTCCACACAAAGGAAATAGTTTCTCTTTGATCAGGTGTATCTGTCAGCACTTGGAGCAAATTTATACAGATTAGAGCAAAAAATCTCAAACTGACATTTTAGGTGAAAAGCCTAAGCACACCAACTATCTCAAAAGACAGCTTTTAGTATTTGGAATTTTGTTTAAAATAAAAAATAAGCTTCTTTTTTTCTACTAGAGCTGAGAGATTTTTCATCACTTCTCCATGTTCCCATGTGTAACTGCAGCTTAAGTGGAGGAGATTTCAGCAGTTGTGTGACTGCTACTGCAGCTCTTAAGCAGGAATGCAAGCAGTGCTAGGAGTGCCTTTCTCCTTCCATCCACCCAGATAAATGCATATCACTGTGGATTTATTTACAGAGTGACAGGATGCTTCTGTTCTATCTTTTCTGTGACTGTTTTCTCTGCTTCCTGAGAGAAATGCTGACATTTGCTGGGGATTTTTCATTTTTTGCCTTCAGCATGCAGAAGTTCTATAGCCTTGTTCATTCCCAAATGTAACTCGGTGTATACAGTTTAACATGGCAATGTTTAACCCACCACAACTAGGAGGTCCTCCAAATCCCTGCTTTTTTGACTTTACCAATTGCTACTTAAGTAAATCATCAGAACTTGTATTACTAACATTACCTCAGTAGTTCTGGTATGAAATGAAGTCAGATGCCAGAATGACTTGCAGAGGTATTACTGATATCCTTAAGACTTCTTTGAGGTAGAGACAGTATGTTGGCACGCAAAAAAATCATCAAAGCCAAAGAAAGTGATGGCTTCACTAGCCAACAGATGGGTCTGTGAAATGAAAATCAGGTTTCGCAAGTTTATATCTCTTGATTGATGCACAGCCACCTCAAGACATTATCCTGCTTTGTGGGTTAGAGCTCTTGGAGTCAGCAAAAGTACAGTTGACATGACTGTAAGTAATTTGCTATGAAGTCTTTTAGATGGATGCAGCAATTTAATCTTCATATCCAGCTATTTGTTTGAAATGTCTTCAGCTATAGTGAATACAGTCCATCTGCTGTTATGAAGTAGCCATCTAACTTCACAGAACCACAGAATGGTTTGGGTTGGAAAGTGACCTCAAAGTCCAGCCATCCCCAACCCCTGCCATGGGCAGGGCTGCCCCCCACCAGCTCAGGCTGCCCAGAGCCCCATCCAGCCTGGTCTTGAGTGCCTCCAGGAATAGGGCACTGCAGCTTCTCTGGGCAGCTGTGCCAGCGCCTCACCACCCTATGAGTAAAGAATTTCCTCCTAACATCTAACCTAAAATTTTCCTCTTTTAATTTAAAGCAATTCCTCTTATCTCTATCAGACTGTGTTGCTTCTGCATTTGGAATTTCCTATTTACAATGGCCATTCAAAAATTGCTCTTAAAAACTATATGGTAAAGGACAACATATAGAAAAAGGAACCTGGAATGGTAGCAAAGGGATCCTCAATTTTGTCTTTTTCAGCCAGAAAGAGGCAGCACACAACAGAGTGTGCACTAAGCGAAAAAAAGGCTGCATGTCCATAAACAGATTATTTAGTCTCTTACTAGAAAACCACAAAAACTATGTGAACAAAAGCAACAAGTGAACTAGAGTGACAAATTCATCTGAATTGCAAGGAGAATGCAAAAAAGGATGCACACAGGTATAGCAGATTCTGAAATATGATACTTGAATCTCTGGAAGCAGTAACTTGCTGTGGATTGAGTTTTACAAAATAAACCTCTGTCCCAGTGGACACTGAAAATTCTTGGTAATTTCTAGATAGATTAGAAAGAAGGATGTGTTACCGCAGAAGCAGGTAGAAATGACAGTACCGTTGTTTTCTCCTACCACACATGAAAGCTATGGCCTTGGAACAGCATAAGACACTGGAAAAGAAAACTGAGCTATTTTTGCCTGAGCTATGGCATTTCTTGCCTAAAAAAAAAAAAAAAAGAAAAAAAAAAAAAGAGCCAGAAAAACAAAATCGGAGCTGTGTGGAAGATAATGTTCATGAGAAAATAGGTGAAAAAATGCTGTACAGCTATTTATTTCTTATGACTGGAGAATGAACCCTTTGCCTTAGGAGTATAATTTATTGTATTTCATAGGGCTGAATTCTAACTGGCTGAACATAAATCACTATGCTAAATGAAGCCTTGGTTGCTTCCAGACACTCAGCAGGATACTTGCCTTCTTTTTTATTTTTGCTAAGCAGCCAATTTTCTGTCTTTTCTATGCATTTCCAGATGTTCTGTGATGGCACTGTCATGGAGTTGTTTCAGAATCTTCCATTTTTTTGTTTTCTCACCTTGCCAATTGTGGTTTAACCCTAGTAGGGAGCTCAGCACCATACAGACGCTCTTTAATGGATGGGAGAGGGGAGAGAATCAGAAAGGTGAAACTGTGAGAAATTGTGAGCTGAGGTAAGGACAGGTAATGCCCAAGATGCAGGTAATGCCCAAGTTGCATGCACAAGGAGAACAAAGTTTTTAACTGATTAGTCTGTAGAAGCTTTATGTACAGACTGAATTGGGACCCAATGCTAGCCTAATTGCAAGGAACCCTTAGGAAAAGACCAAAGAATCTAGAGTGGTGAATGCAGCTGGAATTACAACATATTCCTTCACTTAAAAAAGTAGTGCTTTCAGGCTGTCTGGGAAGAATGCCTCAGAAGTTAGGCATATTGTTGAATTTGTACTTCTCTCCCAATAGCATCTATCCACTATTCTTTAGTACTTATTCTGAAATCCAAAATGTAGTAATTGACATAGAGGTTTTTTCATTTTAGACTACACTACCTACTACTCACTCTACCATAAACCCAAATTGCAAAAAGAGGAGCCAAGGGCAAAGATGAAGGACAAGAATCAGATAAGAAGTGAAATTGGACTGGATTTCAGTCATTTAATTAGCACTACATATGGAAAGAATTTAACATGAACACTTTTGTGGTATGAGACCACTATGGTTGTGTGGTGCCATAGCTTTAACTCAATACCAGAATATTAGCTGTAGTTAAAATTGTTTCACCACCAAAACAGACAGATTTAAAACTTATGAGGCATAGTTTAACTGCAGTTCCCACACATAAACAAAGGTTAACTATGGCGGGGCCCTCCCTATGGCATCCCTGTCATTCATTGTAGCACATCAGTCAGGGCACACCCATTGCCAGCAGACTTTTAGTCATCAGCAGCATTCATAACAGCATTCAAAATCTTTTTTTTTTTTTTTTTTTGCTTCTTCCCTCTTCCTTCCACATGTCTGTCAAACACAAACATTAGCTCAGACTTTGTAAGAGTAACCTTGCTATTCTCTCTCACTTCTCTCTCACCTTAGCACAAGGAAACCAACTACTGAAGAATAACTGTTTCTCCTAAATCCTATCTGTATCTTACAACACGCAGCAGAAATTAAAAACAATTTTCTCACTATGGAGGTGTCAGTGTTCCACTACCACACCCTTCTAACTTTGTTTTTCCTTCTTATTTCCCAGCAATATATATCTCTCTTATCACCTCCCTTTCAGGGCAAGCTCCTCAAGACTTTTGGTCCCTACATCCCTCATCCTTTCACAATTTGCAACTTGAATACCAAGGTTAGAGCTCATCTCAACATAGGCTCCAAATGGGGCCACCAAGAGACACTTGAAAATGAGACAAACTGCACTCCAGTCGCCAGGCATGAAGCCAAGTAACTAGTTGAGCCACAGACATCTACAGACATCATGTGCCCTGGATGTCTACATTAGAGGAGGTAATTCCACTCAGACACATCTGAACGGCCTATAGCATCTATGATACGTTTTTTGTGCATTTAAAATTAATTTTATTGTTATTTGTTACTGGATCATGTTACAGAAGAGAAAGAAGACAATTTCTTTTATGAGCTGCACTTCATTTTGAACTAGAAATTTTTTTTCTTCCAGTGGTACCTGCAGTAGGTTTTTTGCTCTGCACTAAAACTCAACATTGCCTGGAGAGCTGGCATTCTCCCCAGCCAAAAGAAAGTAACCATGTGGAATATACAAGTAGTTTATGAGATGTTTTTCTGTCAGTGAAATATTTTAAAATGAAAATTTTAAAATATTGGCAAATGAAAATAGTGTTGTTAAGCATTCCCAGTTCCCATAGCATTATTATTTCTCCCTTAGAGACATTCATTCTGTATGTATATAGATACAAAAATCAGCTGGACTATAGCCATTCATTGGCACTTTGGAAATGGAAGGGGAAAAGAAATGCTGTTTTCAACAATCACAGAGCCACGGAGAGCTCTTGTGCTGTATTTTAATTAAAATTTAATATTTTTTCTATGCTCAAGGGCTACCTTGGTATAGGAGTAGAAATAATCATATTCGTAGTCATAGATGACCTGGGTTGAAAAGGACCACAATGATCATCCAGTTTCAACCCCCCTGCTACATGCAGGATTGCAAACCACCAGACCAGGCTGCCCAGAGCCACATCCAGCCTGGCCTTGAATGCCTCCAGGGATGGGGCATCCACTGCCTCCTTGGGCAACCTGTTCCAGTGCATCACTACCCTCTGTGTGAAAAACTTTCTCCTAAAATCTAACCTAAACCTCCCCTGTCTCAGTTTAAAACCATTCCTCCTTGTCCTATCAGTATCCACCCTCGTAAGAAGATGTATCCACCTGTACACTCCTTTCAAATATTGGAAGGTCACAATGAGGTCTTCTCAGAGCCTTCTCTTCTCCAAGCTAAATAGTGCCTGAGTAGTTGCCTCTGTTCCCATAGTCCTTGCTTTCTTGTGTTAGCAGCTGATATGCAAGCAATAGTAGAATACTGCTGCTGTGTTCACTGAATTCTTGGACTATGGTTTATATTTTGCCTGTGCCGTTGTAATCACAACCAGCTCTCCACCCACAATAAATAAAAAGCAGATGGCACAGTAAGCTGCCATGCCCCAATACAAATTTTGTTTATTTTGACATACTTTGAAATCAATTTCTTGCCTTCTATGGATTTCCATGTGTTCCCATCTCCTCTGTCTTTTCTCTAGACTGTACGTGAGTTCTCTGTGTCTGCAGAGGTGGATACACAGCCTGACTCTCAGAAATTCCATTTTGCTGTGTGGTGAAGTAGAGCAAGGATAGAAGCACAAAAAATGTAAAAGACACTTTACATTTACATTTCACTAGTCTGCACTAGGGAGATGAAACCATTAAGAGTATTCAAAATTAGATCAGGGAATTGAATATATGTAATATTACATCTTATGGCTCCTGCTAGGACCATTCTCCAGACCAGCTTCTCATCCTGTAGAAACCATAACTATGTTAAGTATGGTATCTTGCACAGATCAAGGACGTTGTTCAGAGCACACAAAACTCTGCAAGACCAAACATAAACAGTACCTTCAGATGTTGTGAGATAAACTCAGGGGAATATCTAGAGGCTGTCCAGAATGACAGAATGATGGGCGAATTGAGAGTGTGCTATGACCTTTCCTGATAACTCTCTTTCAGAGGGAGGGATCAAAGTTCAGCTTAAGAACATATTTGATACTAAATACTTTCATCTTATCTCTATGGTATCAAGACAAAGTCATTGAGAAATCAAATACCAAGTTCCTGTATTGTTCAAACTTCAGAAGCAAAAGGGATCCCTTTAATTATACAGGTTGCTGATTCTCCTGCCCTTTGCCTTTTTAACAGGATTTTACCTTAATACATATTATTTATGATGATAATTTTCATGATATTGCATCCTACTCTTGTCACATAATAGAAAGTAATGGGGAAAGAATTGTAATACACACTTTTGCCCAAGAGAGTTGGAATGCATTTAAAACAGAAAGCTGTTAAAAAGAAATGTTTATATGGGAGGACATGGGTGATAATAGCAATGAATGAGGACTCTCTGTATTGTCTTTCAAGGGAGACTACACAATCTGTTCCTGATTCCCTGTTATAAGAGAACCGTGTGTTTGTATTTTGATAATTTTATTTATACAGGAAGTATTATTGTACCAGCCTTTGTCTTGGACCTTTGAAACTATCAGAACACAGATTTGTGTAAAGAAGAAAAGAAGGAAATTTGAGCAAGACCTGCATTTATTAGAGGCAGTCAGATTCAGCCTTTTGGAAAAGATGGCCTAATGCTGAAAAGAGTTTGTATCAGCAGAGAAAAAGGAGTGGAAGTAAGAAGGATTTAGAGAAAGAAATCCAGTCAGTAAGCTAAAACCACTGACTTGCATTTAAACTTGTGGCCAGTTATAAGGATATACTAAGAAGAAAGACAGAAAAGTGAAATGAAATGCCATTATAAAGTAAAGCAAGGCTGTGCTTGTAAGTGGGAAAAAAAGTTTATTTGTGATCGCCTGCAAAGGATCAGCTGTAGGCTTTAAGATGTTTATGACATGTTTGAAATGGAATCTGTATACAAATGTGTAATTCCAGTGTCTAGTGGCTACTATGACATGAGGGTGGAGAGATCCAAACAGTAACCACAGCTTTGACTCACAGGTTAACCATTTTATGTAGAAGTGGAGCTAGAGAATGAGATATATGTCATCAAGCTTTGTTATTTTACCATTCTTTATTTACTTTGAGGCAACTGAGTTGCATGTATTTGGGGAACAGGATTATTTTTATTCGTGAAGCAGACATCTTGAATGTCAGTTTGAGTACTGTGTGCAGTTTTCTGTGTCACAATACAAAAATGACCTAAAACTATTAGAGTGCATCCAGAAGAGTGCTACAAAGATGGGTAAGTGTCTAGGGAGGAAGACATATGAGGAGCAGCTGAAATTCATTGGTTTGTTTAGCCAGAGAAGAGGAGGGGAGATCTCACAGTGGCCTAAAGCTCCTCATGAGAGGGGCAGTGGGACAGCACTTGTTTCCTCTTTCTGATGTCCAGCGATAGAACCTGAGAAAACAGCATGAAGCCTGACTGGGGAGGTTCAGATTGGGTACCAAGAAAACAGTCTACACTAAGAGGGTGGTCAGACACTGGAACAGGCTTGCCAGGGCAGAAGTCATGGCATCGAGCTTACTGGAGTTCAAGAAATGTTTGGACGCTGCTCTCAGACATATGGTCTTATCTTTGGGTGATCCTGTGTGGAGTCAGAGTTGGGCTCTATGATGCAAGGGTCTGGAGCATAAGTCATATGAGAAGTGGCTGAGGGAACTGGGATTGTTCAGACTGGAGAAGAGGAGGCTCAGGGGAGAACTTATCCCTCTCTACAATGACCTGAAAGGAGGTTGTGGTGAGATGGGAACTGGCCTCTTCTCCCACATAACTAGTGAAGGGATGAGAAGTAATGGCCTTAAGTTGTACCAGGAGAGGTTCGGATTGAATATTAGGAAAAAATTCTTCTCAGAAAGTGTGGTGTGCTATTGGAACAGGCTACCCAGGGAATCACCATCTCTGGAGATGCTTAAAGAAAGAGCAGATGTACAGAAAAGTGTCTCTTGTTTACAGACTGGTTCAGCCTGGTTCCATAACTAATGGGGTGGGGGAACACATGGAACCTTGTCCCAGGGAAAAGGGAGGGGGGAAAAGGAAAAAGGATGGGGAAATGGGCCTGAAAACAAAACAGTGTCAACGATCTAAGGAGGAAAGTTAATTTACTACATAAGATATCGGAATGCAAGATAACACAATATAATACAGTATAAAACCAATACAAAAATCATAAAAGCCATGAAATGAAGTTCAGTGGACAACATCGATGGTAGGTGGATGGTTGAACTATAGGGTCTTAGAGGTCTTTTCCAACCTTAGTGATTCTGTGACTCTATGATCCTTATGGATTCCTTCCAACTCAGGATATTCTATGATTCTAAGTATTAAAGAGTATAAAAATTAAATATTCAGGGAGATTGAGTAGGAGTAAATATTAAGGAACTCAGCTTTATTTACAGATTCCAAAGGGCATCAAATCAATGATGCAGATTTGTCTGGAGTGTTTTTTGTATTTCTTTTAGCAAAGAAAGCTTGTATAAGAATGTAACCTGGTAGGCTACCAGTCAACAGGTTGCTTTCCTTCACTGAACAGTAATTTCTTTTACTTTCATTATGGAATGAAACTTCAACTGATTAATTCTTTTTTTAAGTAATGACCTCAGAGCCATCTCATTCAACACCAGTCATAGAATCATAGAATCACTAAGGTTGGAAAAGGCCTTAAGATGATCAAGTCCAACCATAACCTAACCATACTACCCTTACTCTAACAACCCTCAGCTAAATCATGTCCCTGAGCACTACATTCAAACCGTTTTTAAACACCATCCAGGGATGGTGACTCAACAAATGGCAGCAGCCATGGCATTTCTCCATTTCAAAGAAGACGTAACAAGATGAGGAAGGTCCAAGTTTATGACACCGAACAATATAGCAAGTTTAGGAGAACAACCAAATAGAAGGCACAAGTGACTTCAATACTATCTCCTTTGGAACATTTTCTAAAGCTGATGATAATTCACCATCAGAGTGGATATTATTATAATGTGGATGACCAGAATGTCTGATGCAAGAGGACATATAGAATGTGTTAGTATAGAATCTGTAGTTAGGCACTACCATTTAACTGGTACTTCCTACTCTCTGGCTAGATTTCTGGCCATTTTTTTGGAGAGCTGGGAAGGTGATATCATAGGAGGCATCAATTTCTTCCCTCCCTAGATCAAACGGGAGAAAAAGTTCTGAGCTCTGAATTCTCCCAGCCTTCCTTATGTTGCAAACTGATGAGTGAGTTTCTCTTCCTTCTGATTTCATCTTCTTCCTCTTCTTAAGAAGTCTGAACGAGGGAAGAGGAATCAAACCACAATAATGTGCCTTTTTAATTTATTTACTTTTCTTTTCTTAAACAGGACATACTGAGGGTGAAAATTCACATTACGTATAGGCAAGCTGGAGACAATCATTTTTGTCTACATGATTCAACAATAAGTGCTGTCTTTACCTCCCCACCCTTCATTTGTGTGGTGTTTGTGCCATATTACTCAGCAGTATTGCAGATGACCAAAGTATATGTTAGCTGAGCTGTCTCATATATATTCTTGTAGATCAGACTTTCCTCTGCTTTAAGAAAGTAAAGCAGACAGGTCCAGCGAGTTACGCAGCTGTTATTTTCCCATGGCATTGCACTTGATAGAATTCCTCCAACTTCATTTTTTCCTTCTTTGAGAGCAGCCTAATGCGTACCAATTATAGCATCTTAAAAGAAAACAGGCAAAATACACTGTTCATAAATTTCTTACAGTTCATTTTTCATTATTTGAAAACAGCTTTTCAAGCACATCTTTTAATTTAGTGAAAACATGACAAATCTGATCCATACTTTTCTGTTAGCTTTACTGTGTTACTTATCGAAGCACACATGTGAGTGGTGGGAAGGGGAAGGAGCTTGGTTTGCGTGCTGGGCTCCTCCGCACAGAGGAGGCCTCATGCCCATCCACAGGATTCCATGTTGGGCAAGTTCCTCCTTTTGACTACAGTGGGCACTTTTCAGAACACACTAGCCCTAAAGATGTTGGCATTAGGAAACGAGAGTAGAGAAGGGGCAACAGCATAAAAAAGGTATAACCAAAGCAGAATTGTCTAGTAGCTTCAAGTGGTCTGCCCTGAAGGACCTACAGCTTAGGACAGCTTTCAGATGCATCCTACTATCTGCAAGAAATTAGGCAATGGCCCTGGGTAAAGCAGTTACAAGCTGCCTCCTCACCTTCATTACAGTGATATCTACAATGGTGAGGACTTAGAATGTTCTAGGTTTTCTGGAAAGGGACAACATCAATGACTTACAGTGGGAATGTTGCAAGAAACGTAACACTGCATTTTTGTGTCACAGATACTGATTTTCTGGAGCATAGACAGAAAAAAGGGCATCCTAAAAGAAAACTATTCAATGGCCCAATCGTGTAATATTTAGCAAATATGAACATGCATGAGATGAAATACATAGCAATTTATAAATTGGCCAAATCTGCTTAGTGCTTTGCAGAAATGATAAACACTGTTTTCCTATTCCTAGCATTGAAAGCAGTAGAAGCAGCATTTTTCACAGCCTAATACATGTCAATTATAACAGCTTAAAAGAAAACTGGCCAAAACACTTTGTTTACAAATCAGGTGCATATGAAAGATAAATGTGTTTTCTGCATGTTGTCATTGCGGTGCCTAGTGGGGAAACAGTCTTTGGGAAACGTTCTTGGGAAAGCCTGCACTGAAGTAACCTAGAAAGGATAGGCATGGAGAGACAGGTTTCTCTCATGGTGTTCAGCTTCATCGTATGGTAGTATAACAAATACAGGCAATGTTCAATATTCTTCCTAGACTGGAGGGTATTTCTGGTCCACAGACTTGTTCTTGTGTTCAGCACTAACAGCCATAAAATAATGCAGCATGTTCACTAAGGTCAAAACCTTCAGTTCTGTAAATTGCTAAGACTTAAAAGGCTCTTCTGAATGCTGTTTTGTGAAAAATCCCATTTTCTATAAAAGCAAGGATTTGATACCATGTAAACAATCTGTCAACACTGAATATTCTATGGACCTTAGTTTCAAAGGTCCTAATTTCTCACAGTGACCAAAATAAATGGGCTGGATTAAAGAATCTGGATAAGAAGAATGGGCAGTAAAACATGATGTCAGAAAGAAGAGGGGAAAAGGTGCATTTGAACCTGTAAAACACTGAGGACATGAGTAGAGAAACACCACGTGTGTGTAACTTTCTCAGGTAAACTGAAACATGAAAGAGAAATAAGCAAAAGTATATAGAATTCAAACACAGAGCTAGAGAACTTACTGAAAAAGATATCTCTGTTAAAAAAGAAGAAAAAAACCCTATCATTTCTTTTGAAGTCACAAATGAACATACAAAAGATGAAAAAAAAAGGAATTTTGTGTTAATATGACAGAAAAAGGGAAATAATTGAGACAAGGAGAAGAAAAGCAGAGTAGAAGGAAGATGATAGCTACAAAAGGAGCATTCATTATTCTGGAGCGTTTCAAAGAATTTCTGTAAAGCACATGGGCCATAATTTTCTGAGAAGCCACCAAATAACATCTCTGAAGAGGAAGTGCAACATCTGCCCTTGTGGTTTGCTGACCCAATTAGTGATGGAAGTCAACCTGATTTGATAAACAGGAGATATTCTTTCATGTATCATAGCCTATCTCAGCATATATTTTAATATTATAGCCATTATAATGACATAACTATTCCTTCTTTGAAGCTCGATGTGCTTTCTATTGCAAATGGCTTGTTGGGACATTTTTCTTCTACGCTATGCTAAGCGAGCTGGTGTATTTACATAAGTGCTTCCTTCACACAATCTTTATCATAAATAACAGTCTACTTTCATTATGCAAAACTCATTATGAGGCCTTGTTTTATGGATTGCCATGCCTTGTACATGTTGAGTAAATAACATGTATATGATAACATGGCAAATAAACAGCTGAGTGAATTTCAAACATAAATGTTTTCTTACCTTCATTTTACTAGAGGTGTATGTGAAAAATTGCATTGTTTAGTCTGAACTCAGGAGGAGAGCAAAAGTCCTCTCAAAAAGCTTAAAAAGCTCTTGCTTTGTAGATCAGGGAGCATAAGTTCAAAGTTGCATAATTAAAATGTAAACTATGACAATGATTTTAATCTAGAAATTTATTCCAACATTGCAGCAAGCCACATTAGACAATAGTTTTAGCTAACTAAATGAGATCATTGTTATCCAATATAAAATGCAGCTGTTCAGCAGAGATGGATTTTGTCCAGATTATAACATAACTACTGAAATCATGCAACAATATTGTCAGTATTCAGTTTTGGCTAAATCTTGAAACGTACTTTCTGTCATCATCCTATCTTCAGTGCATCCTATTCCTTCCCCACCCTATATTTTTCCTCTCTCTTTCATACCTTAGAGTTTATTAATCCATGCATAACTTATAATTTAGAAATATAAAACCCTTAGAAGTTGGAAATGGCCTGTGTTAGTGTATCAAACTATGAGCAGTAAAATTATTTTCAATTTTCCTGAGATAGTGTTGGACCTCACTCTTGGTCCTCCTCTCCCTCATTTCCAGCTAAGTAAAAAAATGTACAACAATAAAGGGATGTGCTGGAGATTCCTGTCTTATCTCCTTAGTTCAAGTATGACATGGAGAAAAGAGAACATGCTGCCAAATCGTCTTCCTCTGTTTTCAAGCAGTGTATATTTTTACATCTAAACAATAGCTTTTGACTTGAGGGCAATTCCCAAGGTCACTGACAAATTGTCTGTGGACTTAAATGTTTCCCAAATTCTCACAATGTTCACACCCCTTGTAGACACTTCATTAATCTGCTTACAGCTACAGAATCAAGAAAGTGGCTCAGAGCTCCACATCATCTTGTGCCCACGGCTCTCTGTTGATTTAAGGGGCTTGCCCCAAAATTGCCATCTGAGTGTGCTCCCACCTTTTCTTCTTAGTTCAACAGCCCTCACATGGGCATCGCTTCACCCTTTGCCTGAACGTGCTTCAGACTTTGGAGAGAAATTGAGGTCGCCTTTGAAATACCAGATCTAATTGATGAGAATGTTTCCTCCTCCTAGCAAGTGTTTGTGTACACACCCAGTGAAACTGAGCAAAAATCTCTGCTGTGCCCTCATAGCCCAACACTGGTCAAATTTACCACACCCTTAATTAGGGTGTACTCTAACACAGTCATCATGTAATTGCCTTAATGGACTAGATGATGTCTGAAGGCACCCTCCAACTGAACTATTCTATTAGAATAATACAAGCAACCTTTATGCCTTTATGAATGCTACCAAGGAAGGATGTGCTGTACATAAGAGTGATGCAGATTGTATTTTATGGTAATCCTAGTTGATACTGTTCTTATTAACAGTGTGATGATTGGGGAGTGGTTCTGTTTGCACATAGAACAAATTATTTTTAAGTGCAAAACTTTTTTTTTTTTTTTTTTGTATTCCTACGTGGGTATTACAGTTCCGTCCAATCTAAGGAGAATCACGTTGTAGGATTCAAAGCTGCATTTCTCACCTTTTGCCATATTCTTGTCCTGTCCTTTCATCTTTTCTGCTGTGAGACATTACAACTTTCACAACAAAATTGAAAAGTGCTCTATATACCTCATCCCAGGTTATACCATCACAGATGAATTGGACTCTTTCCATACAGATAAATTAATATTTTGCCCTCAAGGATGCCCTCAGTTTCACTTTTGAATAGGAAAAATCCCTAGACGGCCCTTGTTCCTGTACCACAGCCAAGTGTTCCCTGGAAGGCATGGGTTGGCATGAGGCAGAAGTGTGCCAGGCAGCATGCAGGTGGTGGAGACACTTGTGGGATGGTGCCTATAAGCCACTTTCCTTCATGAGCATGTACATGTGTAGATTCCCTACCTCGAAAGAGATTTTTGAACACCATCAGGTAGTCTTTTATATGAGGGCTTTTATCTTAAGTGCTTCCGTACACAAGAGAATAAAAAGAAAGAGCAACAGCTGTGCACTGCATTTTTAAGAAGTTTCTAGTTTTCTTTTTGAAGTTTGTTTTGCTCAAGTCAAGAAAGATTTTTGTAGGCTGATCATCTAAAGCAGCTGGAGCTATGGCCATGCCCTTGTAACTATGAACAGCAATAACCCTCTGTGTTGCTACACAAGAGAAAGTCACAAACAGGAAAACTCAGTGAGTAGCACAAATTAAAATAATAAGCCCCATGTGTTTCTTGAAGGAACTGGGGGTCAGGTCACTCCACAGCCTGTTTAAAAATGGAGCAGGAAGGGTGGATAAATATGAAAATGTTAGGAAGTGATAAAACTCTTGACTTCTTCCTCATCCCTTTCCAAGAGCTTTATATGTCTTAAACAAGCACATCAGAGCATGAAAGAGACTTCTTTGTACTGTTCAGGAGCCCTTAAGTAAGAGGAATTTAGAGAAAAACAATTATAAAATTCACTTCCGCTTAATACAACAGATAATACTTTTGCTCTGCGTGTGACATTGAATTTCCAAGTGAGCTGATGCCTTCTTCATGACTACTGTGAAACAAAACAAAGCAAAACCAACAAATCCCTTTCCCAAAGAAATGGAAGAAATCCAGTTACCCCATCTGCTCCTGTAGCAGATAGTACGCTAGGCTTTGTTGTCATAGAATCATAGAATCATAGACTCACAAGGTTGGAAAGGATCTACAAGGTCCTCTAGTCCAACCAACCACCCATTGCCACTGCTACCACAAGCTACTAAACCTTATCTCGTAGCTCCTCATCCAGGTGCCTCTTGAACACTGCCAGGGACGACGTCTCCACCACCTCCCTGGGCAGCCATTCCAGTGCCTGATCATTCTCTGAGAGGAAAAGTTTTTCCTTATGTCTAAGATGTTCCTTATGTATGTTATTTTAATAGAATTGAAGAAGATGCCATGTAAAAATCTGCATTTGAGATACTAAGATTTTATTTGGCATGTGCATGCAGCAGAAATAACAAACTTGTAACAGAGGTGTTTGAGATACTAGATGTTGAACTTGTTTTCCCCAATTAGAGCCCAAAATAGCTCTCTGAAATGAGTCACCAGATTAACTCGAATTACTGTTTGAGATCACTAAGATTAATGGAAATTGGACAACTCTGAATCATCTTAACAGAGGAGCAGTTTGAAAACAGAGTCAGAAAGAATAAATGAATTATGACCCTCTCCTGTTTTTACTTCAGGGATTAAAACTTTGGCAGTGGTAACCTGAAAGGCTGCTTATTAATCAGAGCCATGGGACTCTGATAGTTACAGCACCTCCTCATCCGAGGGAACAATGTCTGCCAGGTATCAACCATCCCTGTCTATGAATTTGAACTTTTTAGAACTGATTTACATTAAATAGAAATTCATATTAATGTAGAGCTAATACAAATTACAATATGAATGACCTAATTATAAACTGCAATAAGAGTGACTGCTTACACAGAACAAGCTTATGAACAATTTACTCAGCATTTTTTCTTGTTGAGTCTAGCAATTTGAGCATGGTCACCAGAATAAGTCTTCTCCACTACCTGCTCCTTGTCAGATGTATAAAAGAAAACTTTTTAAAAATCTTTGCACTGTAAAGTGTTCACTTTCTACCTCCTTTTTTTTTTTTTACATTTTTACATCTTTTTTGTCTCTCACTGTAAAAAAGAACATCTATGTCACATTCAATACTTGAAAAGTAACTTCCTCTGCAGGTGCCCGTGGTACACTGCCATGAAAATTTGATAAGCATTTGTGTAAAAGCATCTACATCTTTATTTTAGATAAAACAATGTCACAAATGCCACATAGAAAGGTTTAAATTACGTCACTGATATTCCCAAGAGGAAATCTCATGGGAGATTTTCTTGCCAGATTCTCTGGCATGACCAGGCTCAAGCCTCCTAGAACAGAGTTTGTGATCTCCATCTGCTTTCGTTTTAGGCAAAAATGATAGCTTGGGATCTTCCTTGCCTAGAAAAGCCCCTTTGGAAAGGGTCAGCATCTCCAGGTAGACCCTATATAAGTACACAGCATTTCTAATCAGCCCGAACTCAGACTGTGTTCAAGGTGCTTACACAATGCACAATTACGTCTCTGGCTCCTCCAAATTCAGTCTGTTCTCTGGAGACCTCAGCCAGGCACAGTGCTGCGAACTTAGTTACTGTCACCATGGCCAAGTAGTGGTTCTGTGCAAGTCTCTAAGGCTGAGCCAGAAATACTATCTTCCCAAGAAGTTAGCTATTCCTGCAACATTCAAAGACTTATTTCCAGACCATATGTTCCTTTGAACACTCTCTAATAATAGGCATTTTAAATAAAAACTTAGAAACTACAAGCAGAATTATATCAATTGTATCAATAACGTTTTTAACACACAGCTTATATATTGAACTGTATGTCTAAATATAAACTAAGACTAACAGAGAAGATACATGTAACAGAAATGGGTCATTTTGAGCATGTTTTTTTTAAAACCTCCCACATTTATTCTGGTTTCAGTCACAGTATGTTTCATCATTATTTAAGAATTTCCTTGCTAAAGGTTAAAAATAACTCAAGGTGGTGACTGGACTCCTTTTGATTACACAGGCAAGAGCTCTGAAAGCACACAGGTGGGCAGGCAGCCTGCTGGAAGTCAGGAGAAAAGAGTAATCAAGGAACAGGACGTACAGAATGTGCAGACACTTTGGGAACAACAGGTTTTGCATCTCTGCCCCCACATCTGTGCATCTAGATAGGCAAACTGAGAAGCTAGAGAAATGCCAAATCAAATCCCTACCAAAACCAAGGTTCTTCATTTTTCATTTTGCAACTCTCTGTCACACGAATTTTATTTTATGCCCTACATACATTTAATACTTGATCTGATCTCTTTTGAATTCATCCAGAGATCTAGGGTTCCTCTTCTGAACAAACTATGGCATCCTTCAGAAAAAAAAAAAAAAAAAAAAAAAAAGAGCCCTAACTGCTCTACTGCTCTGCCATACCCATGTATTCCCTAAAGCCTATATACGTGGATTTTGCTCACAAAAACCCCATAGAAGAAGAGGTTGATCAAGAATTGTTACTATGTTGTGTTCAGCTTTTTCTGGAGTTGACCTTTGTGCACATTTTTCTCCAAGCCAAAAACCTCATGATTTTAGTCTCTCCTTTCCCTGAGCTCAGATTTAGAGCTTCCTGTTAGCGTATGCTTGAAGTTCTCTGATTATTCACTGTTGGAACTCTTCCATCCTCTTTCACAATCCTGAGCCTGCAGCATATTAGCTGCTTGTAAAAAAAAACGTATTCACAGCCCACACAGAGGGGGCACTTGGAGCTTCAGAGCCCATAAGAACTCGTGGGGCTAAGACTGCTAAGAAATAACCACAAAATCCATGCATGTACCCAAGTGGACACAGCTGTCTGGAAAGGTCAACAGTCAGATTTAAAAGTATTTGAAGTCTACAGGCCACAACCAACAAACAGATAGAATCAGTATCCCTATTCTCATAGGTTTTCTGCTTTATATATATAAAAAAATACTGTTAGATTACAAACCATGGGTTTTTTTCCTGCTCTTCTTCAACACAGAATTGTTGGGCAGTCTCATTTCATGTAATCATAGAATCATTAAGGTTGGAAAAACCCCCAAGGTCATCTAGTCCAACCATGCACCTACTGCCAGTATTTCCCACAAAACTGTCCCTCAGTAACACATCTCCCTGTTTCTTGAACACGTCCAACTCCACCACCTCCCTGCTCAGCCTACTCCAGTGCCCGACCACTGTTTTGGAGAAGTTTTTCACAGGTTTACAAAACATAATTTCATATTTTGATGTTATTTTCTGTGTTTTCACTGGATCAAAAACCATGGTCAGCAATAGTGATCAGTCTAAAGCTCTTCTTTTCTGCAAACTTCTCAAAAAAAGACCAAATTTCAGCTAATATTTGAGGGGCTATATATAGCAGATATGCAACATATAATTAAAAGCACAATCACATCTCAATCTATAATTTAATTATAAATCTAACCAACTATGTAATAAAACTCAATGAAAGAGGACATAGACCCATGAGTAAAAATACAGTTTCCTATGCAAAACTTTTTTGTGGTAAGGAAATAAAACTTAATTTGCAAAACATGAACAAACAGAAGTCACCAAAGATATCTGAGTCCATCATCAATTTCTCCGCCACTTAGAGACAACCCACAGGATGCTGAACTTTGGTTAACCAAGTAGGTCAAAAAAGCAACAGAAGTGGGAGATTACATGTTATTTTTGGAGTTTCAGGAGATAAGTGATCTTGAGTCCCCAAAACTGGGATGGAAAATGGACCTGAAAACCCCATGAGGTGGTTCAGGCATTGCTCATGAGTGTTTCATATTTCCTTGAGGATGGCAGCATTTCTTTCAACACAAAGGTCTTATAAGGTATGATTTGATAAGGTAAAGGTATTACAGTAATGGAACCACATAAACCACAGGAAAAAATAGTTGTAGAAACAGAACCTCTTTTGTGAGGCATGGCAATCAAGAGCACATTACAGCTCTAAGACCAACTTTTCCTGAACAGTGCAGACTGACTCTTGTGGGGAAGACCACAATTTGTGAAATGATTTTAAACAAGCTTCCAACTACTTTTGTCTTCCCCTTGCCTTCCATCATCATTAAGCATTTGCTTTTGTGAGAAGAGACTGATCATTCAAGTTGACTCTTGTCCTGAAGTTGTCCCCAGGGTTTGTGGGCCCAGAAGCTGCAGGTCCCAATTGTGCTTTGAACCCACGCCAGGGAGACATCTCAGAACATGGCATTATTCCCATGTTCTTTTCTGTGGAAAATAAACCTCATTTCGAGGGTTAAAACAATATCCTTTAGATTCACCATATGAGTGCCTAGAAATCCAGAACTTGAGGAATTGCACAGCTCATGCTTTCTTTGAGTGCATAGAGAGACTGAAAAGATAAGTTAATTAAGAGTTCAAGTATTTGTCCAAATTCTGGTTATCATGCTGCATGAAATTTCACACTTTCACACATACAGTGGAGTAACTTGATGGGGACTGAGGACCAGTACACAAAGTTTTAATTGCTTATGAGTTTGAACTCTTCTCAGCAGTATCGTGAAGTCGTTCTGTGTTTTTCAATATCACAGCTGCAATGTTGTGCTATAATGACAATTTAAACACACTAACGTGTTTATAGTTATAAGAAAACAGAGAGCAAATCTGAGCTGACGGTATGGGCTACATGAACTCAAGCAGCCTTAAAGTTCTGGACTATCCCATGCAGGACTTGGTGTTTAACATGGCACAGCTGACATTAAATCTTGTCCCTGAAGGCAGTTTCTGTAGTGCACATGGGTCAGTGTGTCCAACATCTACAAAAGACCGCTAATCTCTTCCATCTTTTGCTCACTAGGGTGCTTGCTCTATTTTAGGAAGAAGAGTTGACACACATCTTGTTTGATTTTCACTGTACGGAGCAAGAAAAACATTGATATCATCCATGTGCATTTTTTAGAGTGGTAATCTTAAAAAAATACAGTCAGCAGCTGTCATTGCTTGGAGGTGACAGTTGGTTTTACCCTAGAAGATGTCTGGAATATATCTGGTAGAATTCCAGCTGTCCATTTACCTATCAGGTATTCATACCTCATATGATATAGAGATTGTACTTAGTCTCCCTAAACAATTGTCATGCACATTAATTTCAGTCAATTAGTTGTATGTTCCCATTATAATGCCTGCATGGATGAGAAATCCCTACAAAATATTAGTTCAGTTGTATATTTGTATTTATTGCTTGCAGATCTGATCCCAAATCTATGATTTATGATCAGAGGAGAACTCTGCTGCTTTCCGAAAGCTTTGGCTTTGGTCCTAATTGAGAGAACATCATTAGAAAGCTTTTCAGTTTAGAAATACTCACAAATGCCAAATGTTTGGCTAACATTGCCCAAAGCAAAGATCTTTTTCTCAAAAGCAGAACAGGATCTCTACCTTCTCTTTTTTTGTTTCTTTCTTAGGTGACAGGTCCAACTTCCAGCAAAGCATGCACAGCTATTCTTGGTCCTTTAAAGTCAGTTCGTGACTGAATTAATGACTGGAGCCCGTTTGTCTGGTAAAGATTAGAAAGTGCTGTGTACAAACGTGTGCGGTGACCAATATTGAAGCGCACAGGCAGCACACTGTCTGGCTTTTTTAAATGCTAAGACTTATTGTAGTGTTGGAGAAAGAGCCAAAGCAGAAGAGAGAGCACTGTGTGGGTGATAACTCCTTCATTATGCTGCATCATTGACTGCTTGTATCCTTTAGGAAATCCAAACAGGAAGCTGAGGCAGCTGTGTTTCTATGAAGCAGCAGAATTGTTTTGTTATGTTACAATAACCAGGAAGTGGCACATTAGGTTGTTTTAACCTCATTCTCAGCAGTGAATAACTGAACATGAGTCTGTTTTCATGGCTTTCGTATTTAAAGTGCACTTGAAACCTTCTCATATCTTCTCTCTGCTGTGTTGCCTTCCCACTTCATTTCATGTTGATATGCAAAGGTTAGACGTTATTTGATCTCATGTTGATTTTATATCTATTTTCAATGAAGCTAATCCTCATTTTTCCAGCAATTGCTGCTTGAAGTATGTAGCTTGTGAGTGAACAAAACAGAAGTTTTCAAAACCACCACTTGCTAAAGACAACATGACAGAGAACAGAAATATAAAGCCATCCAGCACCCAAGAAAATCTTGTGTTTCTGACTTTGGCCAGTTGCAGATGCTTGGAAAAACATTTGCTGTTGCAGTTTCCAGTAACAGCGTTTCAGGCATCCTCTCCATCAAGGGTCATACCCTGACTGTCCCATTCAGTGGTGACTAATTCACTTTCCCTTTATCATTTTGTCTAGATCCCTTCTAAACTTTTTATCTTTTCTTGCTTCCACATCATTCAGTGGATATGACTTGGACATTAATCACTAAGTACTAAAGACACACTGTGATTGAAGAGGAATACTCAGCTACCCTTTCCTTATCTGTCACTCTATAATTCAGCTGGGCATCCTGTGCTCTGCTTATGTGAGAAAGAGCAAACACATCTTCTACCTCTCACTTTCTCCAGTTCTTTTCATGACTCAGAGGGATCTCTCATCATGGAGATCCCTGACAGTTAAGCCACACCGGTGTGAATTGCATCCATTCTGGAGCTGATGTGCATGTGAGTGCCAGACCTGAAGTTGCAAGAAGTACTAGTGCTTCATAGTGATACACACTAGCTTGTTCCATGTCATCAGCATTCCAGATACCACAAGCGGTGAACAACTCTCAGTTTGAAAAGGCCAAGTGAGTTGTGAAAATGTTGCTCTTCCTGGTTGTGTTATCAGCACAAATTGGGAGGAAATGAAGAAAGATCTGTGGGAATCCATACTTTCCTACCAATTCCTTGAAGCTGGTCATGAACTGGAAGAGCAGATACTAAAGAATTATCTCAGTGTCTACAAAAGGTTTGTGGAGTATCACTCCAAATTCCAGAGAATTTACAAGGAAACAAAAAGCTTCCTGTTGTTGAAGATCTCAATGAGCTTTCTCATTGATATTTCTTAACTTTCTACATTATGTTGGAGATGAAAAATTTGTGAGTTTTTCATGAGGAAGCCTAAAGAATGTGTTATCTCCTGAAAAAAAGCCAAGTTTTCAGCAGTGGGAGGAATTCAATCTCGAATTTATCTACTTTGGGAGAAACTTAGTGACATTCCGGGCAAAAGTTCTTTCTGGAAATTAATTTGGACAATATGAATTAATTTTTATAATTACTTTAAGTTTTAATAAATTGACATTTTCTTGTAACTAAATCTCAACTATGAAAACCATTTTCACTTACATTGACCTCTCCCATAGTGAAAGAAAACTTGCCATCTTTTTGTATGAAGCCGCCTGCTTAAGTAACTTTCATTCTCTCCAACATCTGCAAAACATGTACGGTCAGAACAGCACCAATTTGAGCCTAGCTGTGCCAGTGCTTACTCATTGCACTACAGAATGTGATCCAAAACAGCATAACCAGTGCAGTCCACTTTGTGTGCCTTTGCAGCGCCTGCTAAAACAAACAAAACAAAGTCCTCTCTGTATTTTTGCCATTTATCTAATTTGACAGGGGCAAACAGAAGAGAAAAAAAGTACTGAGGGCTGATTTACTGCTTCCAGTACTAATTACCAAGGCCTTAACCAAGTCACAACCAAAGCAAAGTTCTGCAGTAACATGCAAACCAAATGCAAGCACATGTTGTGGCAGGGAAAGCCTACCCCTGGAGTGGTGGTCGCATGTCCTTCAGGCAGAAATCTTTCATCGTCTTGCTTAGCTACACAGATGTAGTAGCAAAGCAAGAGTTATGTATTTCAAGGTCTGGTAAGGAAATTGGGAAGCTTCCAAACCCACATAGCAGAAGTCAAGTGAAATCTTGCTTTCCTACTATTTCATTGTCATGTATCATTCATATACATATCTGCTAACAGTGCAAATCTCATTGTGCATACATGTGCAGAGTAAGAGCGTGAAGATGACGGCAACTTTACTCTTCGTTTTAAGTGCAAATAGGATTGCAACCTGCTCTATGCCTCAAGTATTTTTCTCCCTTAAAAACTGTGTCCTATCCAGATTCAGTGTGGCATCTGCTTATGTGCCATCCCAGAAAACAGGAACAAGACTCATTGAACCATAGAAACATAGAGTGGCTTGAGTTGGAAGGGATCTCAAGGATCATCAAGCTCCAACACCCTCATCACAGGCAGGAGCGCCAGCCTCCAGACCAGGCTGCCCAGAGCCCCAACCAACCTGTTTTTGACCACCTCCAGGCATGGGGCATCCACAGCCTCTCTGGGCAGCCTGAGCCAGGTGCTCACCCCTCTCACAGTAAAGAACTTCCTCCTAACATCCAACCTAAATCTTCCCTCCTTCAACTTAAAACCATTTTGCCTTGTCCTGCATTTATCTACCCTTTCAAAGAGTTGGCTCCACTCCTGTTTGTAGGCTCCCTTTAGGTACTGGAAGGCTGCAATGAGGTCCCCTCACAGCATTCTCTTCTCTAGGCTGAACAAGACAAGCTACCTCAGCCTGTCTTCGTAGAGGATGTGCTCCAGTCCCCTGATCATCTTTGTGGCTCTCCTCTGGACCCTCTCCAACATCTCCATGTCTTTCTTTCTTGTACTGACTTGCACACAATACTCCAGATGGGGCCTCACGAGGGCAGAATAGAGAGGGACAATCACCTTCCTGTCCCCTCTGTTTGCTGACTGCATGTGCTAACTATTGAGATCAACCTTGAGACTCCTCATATACAAGAACTGCTTTGGCAATCTGTTCACCAAAATGAGTCGTGTTTGCTCTAAGCCTTTTGTGCAAGAGCTTTGGGCAATCGGGTTTACTGGAAAAGAGAGCACTAAGGCTCCCTCCCTCTCAGAAACAACCATTCAAAGTAATAGCAGTCACAGGTCACAGCCAAATGCTCTTTAGGAAAATTCTTCCCGAAGACTTATTTGCTTCTTTTTCTTCACTTTTGAAAGCCAGGCTCACTCCTCAGCTCCTCTTCTCACTGGAAGGTGCTATGTACCCCAGTGAGGCGTGCATGGCTGCTTCTGCTAACAGAGTGGAGCTACTTCTGCCTGACATCATTGGAAAGGTTCCTATCACCTCCAGAGAGGTGTTAATTGAAAACTGGAGGATAATTAATGTTGTAGATAGGTTTCAAGACCCTGAAGTATGCATATTTTCATAAAGGAAAACCATCCTCCTCTGTAATCCTGCCTGAGATATTAAAAGAAGTAATACGTAACTGTGAGACTGCTCACACTTACCAGCAATTACAGATACTATATAATACTACAATTACTTGCATATGTAGATACTGTGTACACTACAGTCCACAATAGCAATCCACAATTGCACTTGAGAAACCTAGGCTCTGCTGGAAATGTGTACACAGAGATATTTCAGCTAATGTTCACAAAGCCAACATTCTCTTTTCAGAATCACAGTTCCAGGTGCTAGTTTCTTAAACTTGCTCTGCATTTCACTCTAAGTCCCGCTTTGCTTTGAAACAGGGCTGCTTTTCTTGTAGCCACAACTAGTACTATCTGAACAGTACAGCAGCACAAGTATTTAACTAAATACAACTACCAAAGCTGCCAAAGCATCATATTCCTGTCTCAGCTTCTTCATAAGTAAAGCAGCTTCTGAAAGACCCAGCCCAAGATGCTTCTAAGTCTTGCAGGATTGGGGCAGAGCAGTGCTTGAATGACAGGCACATTTTTGTCAGCAGCAATTAACAGACAGGGGATGAACTGGGGAGGTGACTGTAAGCACTTAGGAACAGATGCAAATTGTTTCTCTCCAGAAAGGAAGAGAGTACTTCTCATCTCAGTGTTTTTCAGATATGAGCCAATTAGCCTCAGGCCAAATTCCCTCAACAGCCAGTGTTATGTTGAATTACTACTGAACAATTTTTCTATATGATATCTTAGGTCATGATTCTATTAGCTTTTTTTAGGAGAAAAGTTGATGAAAACTCTGGGATCATTCCCAGCACAATCCACCACTTTCTGCATCACTGAGTCAAAAGCTGATCCATGCTCTCACACCTCGGTTCTTTTCGTCGGGGCTGGTGGGAAGAACACAGCACCAATCTTGGCTTCCCATCATCAGAAAATTCACCAAGCCTTTGGCTAATCCTTAGTGGCATTTCAGCCTTGTCTGGGTGGTGAGTCAACTGTTGAGTCCATGCTATGCTCAGCAAAGATATGCAGTGAAAGCATGTGTGCGGTAGGAGGTTCCATCTCCTGTTTTCCTCCCAAAGAGATCTTCTAGAAAACTCTGCTTTGGCCCCCAGTCCAACATGCTTGCTGTAGGCACAGCATTTCACATGGCTTGTGCCAGCTGTAGCTTTACAGCCACAGGCCAGCCTTTGTCACTGAACCCTCCAAGAACTGTGGCAGAAAGCAGAGGAAAACTTCTTTATCATCACATTCCAATTATGTTTGTTCCTAATGCATAATTCCAGTTTCTTCCAGCTGGTTTTCAAGTTTGGCATATAAAAGTTCCATGAATCATCTAAAAGTGCTAATTAAATTTAAAAGGAAAAAGAAAGAAATTAATTATACTCAAGAATTTTACATTAAAATTGGCTTCATTAGCTAAAGTTCCTGCAAATGTCTGATTAGCAAGGATATTTCTTATGACTGCATGACCATTACTTTGACTGTGGCCTTGTAGTTCTGAACTACAAATTCCAGATTGTTGTTTTGTTTTGCTTTTTTAAAGCTTTAAATTGCTGTTCCTTCTCATTTCTTGCAAATAATATATAATACTGGGCAATTCACAGTGCCTGTAACTGAAAATGCAAATAAGTTTCTGTGAAACTTCTTACAAAGTTACAGTAGGAAAAGCAGCAGCCAAATTCAGTAGGAAATCCTTGAGCAATTTTACACCCTGCATGACTGCAAAAGTGTGAGTGTCAATACCCTAATTTTTTTGTTAACTTGCTGCTGACGTCCAAACTTCTGTAGCCAAAATATCCTAACAATGAAGGGAAGAAACAGCAGTGTTTTCCTGGTTTAAAAAAAAGCAATAACCACACATTAGAAGCTTATACACACATGCAAAAAACGTTAAATACAGGTGAGTTTTGCAATTGCAAAACCACAAAGTTGGTTATGTAACTATATATATGTAACTATACTGCTATTTGATCTGTGAACCTGAACTATCATTGAATTAAGTATTTACACATGATGTGTATTTATGTCCACAGACTTACAGAGGTCGCATACAGAAGACACACCAGTATTGATTTTGTATATTTGCATTTGCAGATGTCACTGAAGTCTCCCGAAGAACTGGATTTTAAGCCATACTGTGATCAAACATTCAGCAGCAAAATGCAGTCTCAAATTACTGAAAATGAGCATGAAGTTTCTGTGAAGACATTAAACACACATCCATCCCTAGTTAGAACAAATGGGAAAACTGAGGCTGTTGGAAGATACACAGCACTGCCTTACAGAGTTACAATCATTTTTGCTCACTTAAACTTTTCTGTTTAAGGAATGTTTGCAGCTCAGTGGGCAAATTCAGCTGGATTAATAGGCTAACAAAGAATCATAATATCTCTGCTTAGGTGCACCCAGAGAAAAGGTTTGCTCTAAAATAATCTAGAACTCTGATAAAGGTGTTGGACCTACAGAAAGAAGTTTCTCAAAGAAGGACTTGATGTGTTTAACTCACACACAGGTACACTGCTGCCGTTTACTCCACAAACCCTTGCACAGGAACTTGGATGAAAATGTTGGGATGGGACTTTATGAAGTTGTGTAAGTGATGTGTTCGTCCTGAAGCAAAGTCAGTACATAGAATCATAAAATCATAGAATCACAAGGTTGGAAACGACCTATAAGATCATCCAGTCCAACCGTCTCCTCATCACCATTGCCACCACAAGCACTAAACCATATCACACAGCACATCAGACAGACGCCTGTTGAACACTGCCAGGGACGGCGACTCCACCACCTCCCTGGGCAGCCATTGCAGTGCCTGACCACTCTCTGAGAGAAGAACTTCTTCCTTATGTTTAATCTTCATCTGCCACATCTTACGGGATGTTCAACTTTTTGTTAAGATGCCACAGTTCATGCATCATAGGGTCTTTCTGCACTTAAACTAAAAAACATAACCATGCTTCAGGTAGACCTTCTATCCTTAGATGTTTATTTTCCAATGCTAAACTGGAGACACTAATGTCCTAATCCAGTGAACGTGGAAAATAAAATTATTTTCTCGCCATTTTTGAAGCATGTTATCATGTCATTAATTTGACTTCAGTCTTCTCTTATGTAAACAAATTCAGTTGTTTAAATTTACTGCCAATAGGTCTTATATTCCATAACTCTTCACGGATCTCTGTTTTGGATTGTCTTCAATTTTTGTGCAAATTTCTGAAAGCATGATTCCAAAACTGGATGAAGTTTGAATGCCAGATGAGATCTTCCCACTAAGAATAGAATGGAAAAAATACCTCTCATGTTGTATTAAAAAGAGCAGTGGTAGTACTTGTTAGTACAAATTGTCTGAGTTGCAACAGTAATGCTTTGCATTATTGACTCATTTGGACTTCTGCTGACCTTAGTTTTCAGTGTATCTTGTAAAGCTGTTATTGCTTCATCATTTTCTCAGATACCACAATAGTGATGGTTGGACTTATCAGTCTTGTACCATTACCCTACATACCAGTCAGTATAATTTGACCTCAATGTGCTTCCACTCCATCTTACTTTATCTTACATGTAAATTCATCAGGCTACCCTCTAGTCCATAAGATTAGGCAGAATTAAACCATTTACAGGGATTAAATTTACAACATTGCTTTGAATTTTGGCAGAAATTCTTTGGTGATTACTCTACAAGACAGTTCTCCAACTAGTTGAGCATTAGCCATACATTATTTTATCCACATTTCTCTAGCTTAGTTATGGCAATCCTCAAAACTTTTATTAAATATGAAATGCTATATCACAGCTGCTGTTTCTTCTTTAAAATGAAGCTACTTATTCTCAAAAAAAAAAAAAAAAAGGAAATTCATATGACATGACCTTATTTTTAATCAGATTTTATCTCTTACTTGTGTTCTTTTCCTCTGATATTCCTTGGAAGTTCTTCCAAAGACATGTTACTTGTCTGTCTTACATTGAGTCATGGCTTCCTTCCTTTATTTATGATGCTATTGTTTTATGGTCTCCTATTACTCAGATTACTGTTCACCATCAGCCTGAATTTCAAACAGATTAAATTACTATTCATTATCTATTAAGTTCCTCTGTTTCTAAAATGAAAATTTGCCCCTAACACATTCCCAGAGCTTGGAATCACCCATATTCTCATCTGTTTCTTCTCAAGAGATATTTCAAAAAGTCAGACCTCCTCTGCCAGCAAATCCTTCTCTCTGCTTTTACTGTGAGACTGAATTTACTCTTTTCCCTATTTATTTTTGCCTGAAAACGTTAGACAAGTCTCTCTTCCATCTCCTTCTGGACTTCAGGAAGATCGTTGACAAGCTGAATTGAAGACATCTGCCTTTCTCAGTGTATCTTCATTTAACAGGAATCCAGTGTAATCTAACAATATTATTAAGCGGCCAAATTACACTAAAATATTTCACAGTAAGATATTAAAAAGAATAGAGAATGAATTGTATGAAAATGGAGGACAACGTAACAAAGAACATGGGATAAAACTATAGGGATAAATTGCACCTTTCATACATTGTATATAATATATATATGCTATTATATATATGTGTAGAATTGAATGCATAAAATAAGTTCAGAAGTAGTCTATTTAAAATAATAAAACAGCAAATATTAGTTCAAAATTATGTATTAACTACTCAAGTTTCTTAATGTTTATTTTGGAAGACCTTTATAACGTGGAACATATTTATCTCTCTGACACAATCTGTGAGCAGGAAATTAGCTAACAAAATATATTTCTCACATTTTTTCCATTTTTTTCTAATGGTGTCTTTATGTGTCAGGAATGAAACAAGTAAATCAGCTCCACAGGTTAAAGGAAATTGAGAAAATCGTTTTATCTGAAGAAAGCAATTGTCCTTGTTTCTGGAAAGAAATCCATGCTTTTTTAGATTATGGTTGCTTGATACAAGTCTGAAAGGAGAATGGCAGATAGTCTTTGTCTTGAGTTGCAGATGAGAGGGTGTGTTTCAAAGCTAAGCTCAGTCTCTCCTCTCTGTACCCTGAATCATCAGGGATGTGCCAGTATGCACTGTTGAAGGATGCAGATTGAGACGTAAAATGCTTAAGTGTTTCTGCAAAATACTTGAGAACCAAATGGCCTTCAACAGTAACTTACACCCTAAACTGAAAGCACAGGTTTGTTCTCACTCAAGGAAGGAAAAGTACCTCTTTATGGGAACTGGGGAGATATTTTCCAGCTTAAGTAGTCGTCATCAACAGGCAGATACTTGTGGAAAAGCTTTCCTTCTCATCTGAATCCAAGAAAGCAGTGGAGAGATACTGAGTGAGAACATATGGCATGATTTCATATTTTACCTCCTTATAGCCAAATTGCAAGAAAAAAATTAGCAGCAAGAAAGTGAAAAATGCCTGAGTAGAGACTGTGCCTGGGTGTAGGCAGAGGGGACTGAGCCGGGAGTCACAAAAAGCAGGGGAGGGGTTGGGGGAAGTAAATAGTCATCACGTAAGTGGCAAGCAGTAGAAATAACCATAAACCACAATCAGCAATTTTAAATAGTGCTATTCTTCTGTGTCTACCCACAATAAGTGGTATACACTGTTGTACCATTTCCATAGTTGCATCCTCCATCCCTTTGACTTCAGCTGGGCCTGGCTTGGATAACATTCACCTTACCACTGAGAGTTTTAATTTTTTAAAAAAAGGCATTTTTAAAAGGAAAACATGCATAAAATGTTGCACATACTCTTTCTTCCTCTCCATCCTGCCCTTTTGTGCATTCACTATGAAGTATAGGAAATAGATCCCTAAGCCCATAGTGCAAACACAGCTCTGAAAATCTGTGTGAGACCCTGCCTTTAAACTCTGAGAGTCTCAAGGTTCTAGTGAAGTCTTCAGGAGACTCCAATGTTTGTCATGTTTTGTAAAGCATCCTGAGGTCTGTGAGAGGTCAGCAACTAACTCGTATTCATTTATTATTATTATTATTATGTAAAAATGTATGAAATTGCTGAATAGTAAGTTGCAAAAGTCTAAAATATTTCAGAGGGAAGCATATGTCCCCTAAGCTAATGGCTTTCCAAGCTATAAGATACAAGCTCTCCACTAATATTTGGCTTTAGTCTATTTCTGTGCATAAAACCAACTGTAATGAAAGCCAGTGGATTTTGAACTCAGGGAGGTCATACAGCTGTAAGAGGCCTGCACACACCTCACCATGCAGAATTGGCCTCAGAGCTGCAAGCAAGGCTCAATGAGCCTAGAGGAAGACATCTGTATTTGTAACACTGGTGAAGGCATTCAGCTGGAGAGAACGAGCCTATCTCCTTGTGTGCTTGATCTCCCCACATCTTCTTTGCTGAAATACATGCTACAAAAATAACAGATGAAAGGAAGATGAAAAAGCATGTGCTGAAACTAGAGCAATTCCCTAGAGAGACATGACATGAAGGATAATCTATGTAAATAATGTTTTGCCTCTACAAACAAGCTGTAACATACTCAGACTTCCTTGAAGTGTTGCATAATAACAATTGGGTTTTAAGAATAACATGACTAAAGTCCCACAATACACTTACAAATGTCACTTTAGAAGTAGGATGTGATTTCCTTTCTTAATCAAAAAGAAATCTAATGAATGCAAATGTTAAATATTTCAAGAGGTATATGTAAACTGCAAAACTGATGAGTAGTATACACACCAATGCTCAGGCTGCTTCTGGATAGCCAGTGTGTTCTGTACTGAGTAGACTGATGATTACAAATTTGACTTAAGGAAGGGCCAGTGTTACATCTGTATAAATCAATATTCTGTTTTATAATTCAGTTTAAAAATAATATCCAGGCACAGGCTATAATCCTGTAATCAGATCCCAGGAGCTGTAACATACTTCTGCCAACCCACTAGCAGTGATGTTTCAGCAGTTGGTTTCTGTCCCCAGAGGACACTGTGGGGGACTGTGTCACTGCCAGGACTGTGCATCAGGTGCTACCATGACTTATCATTGCTGCACCTTTTTCTCCTTGTTTCTAGTGATCTGACATCACTGATAGAGACTTCACTCTTGCTTGCATAGTGTGCTGACACTGTGGGCTTTTGATGGGGAGCTCCTGATAACCCTCACCATGTCAGTGTTTCTCCATTGTGGTTTCTAGTGCACCACCAAGTGTGAAAGCCACAGGAGCAGCCATTAAGCCTTAAAATAAACAAGTCAAAAGTTACATCTGTGAGATGGAGTGAATGAGAGCAGAAAAGGGTTTGAGGGCCTCTTCATCTCTGCGTAACACAGGCACTTGGGTCATAGGAAGAGATAACTCATCTCTTACAACACGATTTTGTGTAGAGGTTGGATCAGTCCCTCCAATAGGAAAGCAGACTCATTAAGTGCTATTTTCCAGGGGCACCTGGCATCTCCAAGAAGAGCTTAAAGCAGATTAGGTCATTGGACATGACTACAAAGCTATCCAGTAATTGTCTGTAGCATGTAATTCTTTTTACTTCCATCTCTTAAGAGCTTGAAAGGGCTGTATACATTTTTCAGTGGAGATTTAGCTGAGGAAATGAAACAATTACACAATAATTAAACACTTAAGCGTCAGTTTGTATCTGCATCTCTCCAGAGTTTTTAAATAATGGAAATGAAGTGTACATAGCTGCAAGAAACAATGTAGCTTTGCAGGAAGACTCCCTGCTGTAATGTGCATCGAATCATTTTCATAGACATATCCAACTTCACATTAAAAGTCACATATTTTCCTCCCCTTTACTCCTGCTGAGAAGCTCTTTCAAGACCTCACTGTTGTGCAGTGATTAGTTTCCATCATAATTTTGGTTATGCATTTTTCATCTTCTTTACCTGGAATATTTATATGCACAAGATCTCCATCCCCCCTGCGTCTGCAGCACTTCATAGCCCTCCCTGCAGGAAATCACTCTCTGCCATCTCTTACATTCCCCCATTCCATATTTCCTAAATGGCACTGTGTCTGTGTGATAAAATAAACAAATAAGTAGCATTTGCTTATCTGTTCTTTCCTAACAATGAACAATCAGTCATGTAGGACTCTGCCCCTCATACGTGAAGACATGAATTTGTGACCTTTCTCTACATTATGTCCTCAGACATTTTACTGGTTTACATTCAGCAAGTCAACTAAAATCTGTGGCCAGAGGTAAGGCACCTGTTTCTCCCCTGAACAGACAGCTCCTCTCTTCCACAGGAAAGAGGTTCTTGTCTTCACTGTTCACAGTTTACATAGGGTACAGTGACAAGAGCTGAGAAACCATTGCCGTTAGCTGACTCTCTCTTCTGGAGAACGCTTGAGTTGACTGACAAACAGTCATGGTATGTCCTGGTCCAAAGGAAAAGATTGGTAGCAATGTTTTGAGGAAACTTGTAATGATACTCTCTGTTTATTCAGTTCATCTCTGTCCCCAGCTTGAAAACCGCAGATCAGTTGAGAGTTATAACTGTTGTAAGTAAACTAACACGGTAGCAACTATTTCCAGTCATAGTCTGGCCTCCCTGGCACTTATGGCAAAGTGTATTTAGGAGACAAAACAAGCAAACAGGATGATTCATTTAGCCTTCAGCTAAGCAGATGGACGAATCCTCAATAATCTAAGGCAAAACAAGACCTCTGTATCTGTACCATGAAAACCCCACAAGGCAGAAAAGCTGGTCACTCTGCACTGTCCACAAAGAAACCAGAGCCCACCAAGACTTCCAGGTCTATTAAACTCAAGTACACAGAAGTAAAGTGTGTGTATCAAATGAACAAACAGTAAAAACAGTGAGAAAGAGACAACGGAAAGAGAGGATTTGTACTTTTTATCAGGACTGAGAATGAGAGGCTCTGTTAGTACATGGCAGAAAAGCTCATTGCCTGAAGTTGTCATCAGATTTTGAGATAATTTCAATTTATGCAAAGACCCAACATTGAGGGGAGGGACACACAATCAAATGAGCCAAACTAGACTTTGTCATTAAGGATTCAGTAATGGGTGAATGTCCCAAGTTTTGATAGGTGAGTCTCTGTAAGGTTTTGAAAGTGTCCCCATTGTTATTAAGCATCCAGCTCTACCTTGAGGAACTTCAGGAAGACAGCAGCGTGTCCCTCCTGAAAAGTGACCACTGCTATATTTGATCTGTGTTATTGAGCACCTTGGCATCACGTATATCAGCTAATGTATAAACTACCACGGAGAATAAGCCCTGGGACTGCCTGCCATCACACAGCAGATCTTCCAGTCCCAAGGAGGCTCTGCTTCTGCCCCACAAACACTGCAGCTTTCTTTTCTTCCTGTAATAGCTATGGCTGCTCTCCAGGCCATGAACCGCTATCCATGAGCCGCAAGTATTTTTCCATCAGTCAGGCATTTTCAGCCTGTTCTTTTTCTGTTGGGTACATCCATCTGTGCTTGCCTTCCAACTTTTTGCAGTATTTTTCTTTGGTGTGAGCTCGTGTCCTTGCTCTGTTCAGGGAGCTGCCAGCATTAGAGTCATTTCCTGAGAAAGTCCATCAACTTTGGCTGCATGAAAGGGTGTCTCTGGGCTTAAATCTACTATTTCTTGCTATAACCAATAGGAGAGGACAGGGAGTTCTCAGCTCCAAAATGAACTCTTTATTTTGTTTTGCTCTGCTGTGTTTCTTGTCTTGCAAACTGGAAACAATCATCAAACTTTGTCATCAGTTATTCCTGTATTTAAAGCCCAATTTCTGGCAATGGTGTTTCACATTTCTTGTGCTTTCTCTTGCTTACTCGCCCCCTCCAGCTTGTAAAATTAATATTTGTAACCTTCTTGTCTTAATCTACCACAGTTGGCTCTGTGCATAGGTCTGATTTTTATTTCCACTTGCTCTCACATTTATTCAAGGGTTTTGCCTGAGAATCAGCAGACTCCTCGGTGCTCTCCAAATTGTGTTCACGTTGTTTCAGTTGCTACTTAGATGAAACAGTAGTTATGTTTTCCATTTAAATGGACAGCTGGTATCAAGATATGGTAAGTAACACAATAAAATTATTGTTAATTAAACTCACTTTTCCTGAAAATAACTATTTCCATGGAAATTTATGCTATTCTGGAAACTAACTCACACAAAGGCTGCAGGACACCAGGCTTTTCCCTTTGTAGATGTTGCTTTGAAATTGTTGCAGACAGATGAGCTCTACCTACAAAAGCTGCAGACACACACAGTCCCATGAATGAGGTGGCCTTGCCCTCCTTGCATCATTGATTTTTCTGAAAAGAAATGTTGTGGTGCAGAGCCTGGAATTGAAGAGACTATCTCTTCTAGTGTGTTTCTTTTCAGGTTTTATTATAAGCTAATAGGTACAACTAAATCCTCAGACTCAGTCTGCCTTGAGACTCAGGATATTTTCTCCTCAAAATACATTAGACTTCATTAAACCAGGCATGTCCAACCTGAGGACCAAGGGCCACATGTGGCCTGGCCCAGCCCTGAGCGTGCACCCATCACTCAACAACAACCACACATCGTTGCAGTTGGCACTGTCTGAACTGAAATTAAAGCATAGGGAAGGCACAGTGCAGTGCTAACTCAAGAGATTGCAAATAATGTTATGGATTATGATATATTGTCTAAACACACACCTGTGAACAGCAAAAAAATATGCAGTTTTTCTTTCCACTGTGATAAAGGCATTTGAGGATAAGTTTCAAGACTGCCAAAAAAATCATCAGTTTTTTTTTTGTATATTTGCAACTCCATTTTCAGTTGATATAAACACATTACCTAAAAAATTTCAAAAAGAGTGTATAGAATTGCAATCAGATATTCAACTCAAAAATCTGATCATACATTTCCTACATGTGTCTCTTCTATAACACCCAACGTATCGGAGAAATACATCCCTCCCTTTACAGTCACACATTATTTTTGTCATCATTTTTTGTCAGTAGGTACATTTGAACAACTATTTTCATGGATGAAGCACAGGAAGAGCAAAAATTTCACCAAAATTCTCTGATGAACACCTAAGAATTGCAATCACAACCATTTAATCAACCTGGTGCATTGGTTTCGCATTAAAAGGGTCAAATATCTCACTGGTTTTATGCTTTTGTTGCTATCTATTTATGTTTAAATAAACAATATTAGCAATTAAAATAAGTTTTGTTACTTACATACTGTAATGATATTATTACATATTTTATGAGGGCTGCTCCAAAAGTAATGTCTCCTGATTTATTTTATTGGCCCACGATGTCAGAGGGGGATGTTGGTGGGATGGCAGTAGGGGTTGAACCTTCCCACCAATATTCCGTTACGTGTTGTTGCCATGTGACAGATGGCAGCAGAGGGACAATCTGACACAATGCAGTCTGACATGGAAGTGTGGATGGAGCAAAGGTGTGTCACTGAATTCCTTAATGCACAGAAAAAGTCACCATTGACGTTCACTGGTGCTTGCTGAATGTTTCCAGCCTCAAGGGTCAGTGGAGGGACCAAATATTACAAAGTCTGGAAGCTAGGGAGAGAATTATTACCCAATCCCACCCCAATCCCTTGGGAGACAGAGGAGCAGAGACAGCTCTGACAGTGGCAACAGTCAGGAAAGGAACCTGGTCCATAAAGATTAATTTGCCTTTTGGTGTGAAAAGGCAGTACTGCAGAGTAAGAGCAGAAGCAGCTGTAGGACTGAGCCCATCCTCTGCAGTCCCACAGAGTCACTGCTGCCAGGGGACGAGCTCCTCTGCTGGAAGAAGTGTGGCACTCCTAGACAGCCACTGTACACCTTCCTTCCTACCCAAATCACACACTGGCATTTCATTTTGTTTAGTTTTCCTTTTTTATGTAATATTTTCAAGAACATATGGACCTTATTACAATTATTTACATCAATACAAAACATTTATGTTGTGTACTTTGTTTGAATGAGCAAAAACCACTTAATAAAAGATTATCCTTTTTTTCCTTACATTCCCCTTGTATTCAAGGCACCACTGAGTAACCACAAATCTCCTTATGTCCAAATTTTATCTCACATTCATATTTCCTTCTCCAGTTTGGAGGACAGTCTGAGATATCAACTTTCTCTGGCACCAGCACTCCATGTAACAAGTTCCACTTCTTTTCCACTACTGAGTGAAATCCAACTCCTCTCCTACAGCCAGATGTGTCATCATGCGACTCACAGAGCATACATGAAGAGCAAATTACATTTTGAAAGGTTACATTTATTGGAAAACCTAATTCTCTAGTTAGAGAACAGAAATTGCTGAAAAAGAGCACTGCTGATGTACCTAAAACCTTCTCTTTTCTCACGTTCCTTCCAGCAATGTTCAGAATTTTTCTTCCTTCAAAGAATAGATATGCAAGAAAACTAACATTTTCCAGCACACTCAGCCACCTTTTTCACATCCGCCCATAAAATATATGTATTCTTTCTCATCGTCTTTAATATCCTGCACTTGGAAACAATAATTCCTGTGGTCTTGTCTGGTTGTCATTGACTCAAACTGTCAGAAATCCAACTCCTGTATCTTCACAGAAAACAATTAGAATATTTGAAGAGAAATTATGACTTGAATCTCATAAGCTGTGACAATTCCTGCTAATAGAATTAAGGATTTCTTAATTCAAGCCACATCCTTCCTTTGAAATGCTTCAAATATTTTTAGGGTGTAAATTCAGAGCCAACTTTAAGTGGTGGTGGAAAGCACTTTGATTATGGCCTCTCCCAGACAAATGGGAGTAGTTCATCTCTGTAGTTTGGTTCCATGCAGTTCCAAAATTCTTACTTTACAAATTTGTTTATTTGGAGCCAGCATTTTCCTGATTATTTTTTCTTTGAGTTTGAAAAGTGTCTGGGGTGAACTACCAAAATAAATCTTTTTCTTTGGTGTCCATGAGAGGCGTCACTTATGGATCTGTAATGATCTAAATCTTAAAGCTGGATCTCTTCCCCTCCTATGCAGATGAAGATAATACATATGATGGAACTACTTATCCACTGTTGTGTATTGCTTGGAAGACAGAACAACCAGGTTCTTCTACTCATTTTGATTCTCAAACTGCAGCATGGTTACTGATTATTTATTGCTCCCTTCTGGTTTTTAACAAGACTTGAATCCAGCTAGACAAAGCCAAATGGGCAGCATTTTGCATACTTCACTGTAAAGGGTACGTGGTTCCCAAAACTGCATCATGGTGCACATTTTTTTACAGGAATCTATTAAAGACTTTTCATATCATTAAAGACATTCATATCAGAGAGGAGGAGCAGGCCAGCAACAGAAGTTGGAAGACCAAAAGACAAGAATGTCCATTATTACTGATAATTTGTCCAATCACTTCCAGGAATAAAACTTTATTTGTGTCAGTCAAATGACTTTCTAAACACTAAAACATTATCCAAATTCTTTTCTTGGCAAAGATAACAACATTACAGCTGCCTGTGAATCTCTGGATATGAGATGTTGGCAGATGCAAGAGACCTGAATTCTCCAGTGTACACTATTGTTATTCCATTACACTGAGGTAGTTATCTTTGGGAGAGGGATATTCTGAGACACCAATTAATGTAAAGAATAATCTGAATGGTAAAAAAAAAAAAAAAAAAAAAATCTGAAAAAGTTCATAGATTTACAGTTGAGATGACAATTGTATCAGGGTCTGGAAAAAAGAAAGATTGGCTTTTTAAAGCAAAAACAAAGTGAGTTTGGGTGCAGAAGGAAACTACATTTTTACACTGGTGCAGAATAGCCCTTTTTGAGATGATAGCTTTCTTATTGCTTCATAGAATCACAGAATCATAGAATCGCTCAGGTTGGAAAAGACCTTAAAGATCATGGAGTCCAACCACAACGTTACCATACTACCCTGACTCCAACAACCCTCCACTAAATCATGTCCCTGAGCACCACATCCAAACGGATTTTAAACACACCCAGGGATGGTGACTCACCCACCTCCCTGGGGAGCCTATTCCAGTGCTTAACAACCCTTTCTGTACAGAAGTGTTTCCTGATATCCAACCTAAACTTACCTGGTGCAACTTGAGGCCATTTCCCTTCATCCTGTCACCTGTCACCAGTGAGAAGAGACCAACCGAGCTCTCACTGTAAGCACCTTTCAGGTATTGGAAGAGAGCAATAAGGTCTCCCCTCAGCCTCCTTTTCCCCAGTCTAAACAGCCCCAGTTCCTTCAGTCTCTCCTCATGGGGCATATTCTCCAAGCCTTTCACAAGCCCTGTTGCCCTTCTTTGGACCTGCTTCAGCACCTTTCCCTTTCTATATGGAGGTATCCAAAACTGAAACTGAACTGAACTGAACTGTGTTTTTGCATATATATATATATATATATTTTTTTTTTAAGGTTCTCCGTTCTCTACACCTTTCCCCCCTCCCCCCCCCCCCCCATCCCCCTCTCTTCCCCCAAAGGATAAAACTATTGGAAATACAAAGGAGAAAATAATCTAACTTTCCTTACCTGTCTCATAACAAGGGCATGTACATGGGACACTGCATTTCAAAATGCAGTAAGTCACAGCCTAGCCACAAAACAATAGAAATAGGTTCCCCCAAACATATTTCTAACTTAATCAAATCATGGAAGACATGGAGAAGAAGAAAAAAAGCTGATAATACATCCATCTGGAAAAGAAGTATGTCTGGTCCAAAATATATCTCTGTGTCTCACATGGAAGATAGCCAGGATGAACTTTTCACTGTTGGCAGTGAGAATAAAGCAGATCTTAAACCTTTGCTATTGTATATCCTTTATCAGCTCTCTGCTTCCAGCACTTATGTATGCATATTCCTGCCAGGAAGACACAGGCCAATGTGACTGGAATTGTTGCAACGTACCAGGGCAAGCCGACAGCTGGAAAAGTAAAGAAATGATGTATTATCAGAAAACATGGTTCTCTATGCTCAAGGAGGAAGAGGAGAAGCCAAATTAAAAAGGATGTCTGCAAATTAACCTTTCAGCAGGGCTAACTGCTTCTGAAAGGAAGAGGTCTATTGATGCTCTGGGACATATGTTTATTGGGTGGGAGGAAAGTATTGGAAAACAATGGAAGATGAGAATTTACAGTTCAGTCCTGTTGTGTACACATGGCTCTTCCCTGCTCGGGGTGGCTGTATATTTTCAATCTTAATTTGGTGAAAGCAGCGACACTTCAAGCAGGAAATAAAGGCACCGCATGGAAAGAGAATACATAATAGCTAGTCCACTCAACCTCTGTGAACAGTTTTCTCTGTTCTTTCAAGAGCACTTGAAAAATTATTAACGATCAAGACAAGACTGTGAGCTTCTTCCCAAAATACACCTGATTTCCTCAGTTTTGCATTATGCAGGCCCATACTGGTTCATGGGTTGCCTCCTCTGTAGCAATACTTGTGTAGCTCATGGAAGACCTGGGCAGCACATTGTATAGATATGTGAATACAAGTCCCTCATCGTAAGATGCTGGCGTGGGTTATGAGATACAACTCATAATGAAGACTGTAATTGTTCATGTATCTTTCTAACACGGTGTGAGCAAGCTTTGGTGATTCATCAGTGTTATGCAAGGAAACAATTAGCATTGCTTCATACTGTTTTTACAGCTGGTTCTTAGCCAACAGTCACAACATGAATTGCACTGAGTTTAGGGCTTCTCTTTCCATCACTAAGAACCAAAATAACAACAGCCACCATTATTTATATTTCTTATTATTTTGGCAGCAGTTTGAGGAAATGGAACTCTCTGATCTTTATTTTGCTATTGTCTTTTTTTTTTTTTTCCCTACTTGTTGAGGAACTGGGTAAGATCTGTCCCTGCTGCATCCAGTGAGAGTGTGCCAGTAATCTCAATGGAGCCATCATTTCACAGAATGTATCTATATTTGAACCTTATCCAGCGAACAGATATACCAGCACAGATTTTTATGCCTGTGGAAAACGTCAGCAAGTGACCTACAGAAAGTGTTCTTTGTGAACAGACTATTCTAAAACGTTGAGCATTTTGAGTCTATGTGTGAAAGAGGCAACCAATATCTCCCAAGCAATTATCACACTAATACTAAGGTCTCAAAGCATAAAATACTTCAATTGTAATTTAGATTTAGAATAAGTATAACAATTGCAGCCTGTTTCTCTCCAAGATAAGTAGTTAAATTAGTTACCTTCCTGCTTGACCCGTGTTGGCAGTACTTGGGATCCATATCTGTTCTGGGCCAGACACTTAAAATCTGTGTAAAAATCCACTTCTTCCACAGATTTAAAAATCAGTGGAACTTCAATGAAGTTCTCACCATTTTCTGTGATTTCTCTGGAAGAAAAAGGAAAATTAAATGTGAGTTCCTTTTATCAGCTCTCTATGGTGGGCTCATTCTAACAGCATGTTGCAAGAAGCTGCATTGGATGTTTACTCATTTCTGAACTAGCTCCTCTGCCTTACAGGACACTGTGTCACCCAGACTAGTTCTACCAACTCACTGAGTTTCCTCCTTTCCATTCAGTACCCATGCTGCACTCACTGATTCTTCCAGGAAAAAAAGATCTAGATTTGTCCTGCAAAAATGAAAGCAGGGAAGAAATGCAAGCAGAACTGTGTACAACTGAGCTCCCCACACAGCATCATGGAAGGATCTTGCTCCTTCTCTCTGACTCTCTGATTACCTATTCAATTTATGAGACTGATTCTGGGAGAGGACATATGTAAAACACAAACCTGCAGCCCCTCTCTCAGCAAACTGAGCCACCATACCTGCTTATCATTCACCCAAAACCAGGATTTCAATACAAGCAACTGTCTAGAAAGTTTCTAGCCTGATTTCTTCATCAGTGCAACTACTGAAAATTGGTTTTCTAGGTGCAAATATTATCTCTGGATGTCTTTTAGTCACCGATGGAGAATTTATCCAGCTGCTCTGTAATGATTTGTTCACGGCTTTGCTATGCGCCATGACAATGGATTTGCCTGTGCACACATCCTGGGTCAGTACCACAGGAAGGCAGCAACTTGGCTGTGGGTGCTTTGACACAGACTTCTGTGAAAAATGTTTTTTGTTTTTGTTTGTTTGTTTGTTTTTGGTTTTTTTTTTTTCCAGTTATATTTGATCTGTTTTGACGCAGTGCCTCTGGAGGAACCCAGAAGAACTGAGGCAGCTTCATACCATGGGTTCTTTGTGATCCTGAGCTGATGTAGCCTCCCTCCTCATGCTGTTATGTAGTAATGTATAGTAGTAGCAGCAGCAAAAGTAGCAGCAGCAGTGGCAGCAGCAGTAGTGGCAACAGCAATACAGGTCTAAGTAAGAAAGCATATGTGTTTTTCTATTCTAAATCCTGTAGACGCTCCCGCTGTTCCACTGTGTATTTTAAGGCATCTCACCATGAGTTCAAGGCTTTCTCATTTATTCATGTAAACAACATTGTAAATTAATATACTCAGTCAAGCTGTAAGGAATAACAAAGCACATAAAGGCTCAGATCCCCAGCTGTCGATGTTACGTCTGGTTGTAACTGTGCAATAAACTCCACGTGGCCAGGTTGTTATGCAGCCCTGAGGCTGAAAACAGCCCACATCCACAAATATTAAACACTTTTGTCCCTCAAAATAGGGATGCCATATCCCCAGATCCTGTTGCCAATGCCTCTTGCATCATGGTAAGTTCTAATCCCTAGCCAGGAGTGGTTTGGACAAACCATATCTGGTGAGTGACCAGTTTAATTGTTAACAGCATAGGCAAAATGTCAAGTCTTGAGGTATGCAGCTATGAAGCAACTCAGAGAATGGCTCAAGATAGGGAGAGACAATGTACCATGGCAAGAGGATGTTTTCCCTCCCACCAGCATCCTGCTTGGTGCTGCCCTGGTGCCAGCACTAGCACTCTCTGGACATCTTTGAGAGTCAGTTTAACTATTAACTAACAATAAAGGAACAATCCTAAGGGGAAAAATAACAATAAATAAATTAAAAATAATTAGAATAACAATAATAAAAAATGCAAACTAGAAAACACAGACAGTTTTCTGCTATCTCAGCGTATTCAGAGGTTCATGAAGTATCACACGAATGCCAGGGCTGGTGCAAAGGCAAGGATGTTGACGTTTCCTTGGCACAGGGCAAGAAGAGAGATAAGACAGGCACTGGGAAGGATCAAGGCCCCTTGCTTATCACTGCAGTCAACTCATACATCAGCTCAGCTACCCACAAAACTGCACTTCAATGTAAGGCTCTTTGTTGGCTCATTTACAGTATAAAGACCTGCTTGGGCTGATCTGCACTTATTTGTTTTGTCGATTTTATGTTTTCATTTGCTTATTTTTCTCAGCTCTCTCCTTCACTTCTGGGCTCTCCATATCCCATTTCATTACCTGGCATCCAGCTGAAAGCCCCTGTTGCACCACAACCACAAGAACTTTCACCCGACTTACTGTCGTTCCCCCTCCATAACTCTGTTTTGCTTGTAAACCACATCGATCGTGGTATCATTCGCTAACCATTCCACATCAGTATAGATGTTGCTGTTTGGTCCAGCAAATACTTTACATGGGAGAGTCATCTTGGAGCCTGTTGGCAGAGGAAGATTAAAAAAACGTTCAGATATATGTTGAGATCTACTCTTTCTCCTGGTGAACAGAGCATCTCATGGGAGATTGAGTTCCCACACATGTCAAGCACTACTACATTGAAAACTGATGTTAAGCCCCAGCTTGCATTTGCTCCCCTACTCCTTGGCATCAAGACAATTCAGTTTGGCAGTCCTTTCCACTACTTAGCAAATTACTTTTCCATTCCAGCAGTTATCAATCCTCATACAATACATATTTCTTAGGAGACAAAGCTATGTTCCTATGCTCCTTCTGCTGTTTTGCAGTTCAAAGGGCAAGGTTGCTCCAGAGCAATTGCTCTAACCCACAGCGATGTAGATGAGGACATTCAGTACTAGATGAGACCCTCGGGGACAACGTGACCATGCAAAAATTCAGAAATGTTGCTGTAATTATTGCAACTCTGAGCTAAGGATAAGGAGCCCTCACACTGGTGGATATTTATTTCATATGGAAAACGCTTGGCTCAATAATCGTACAATAATGCTGCAGAGAATACAGTACACTCCATGGGGCAGACAGGCAAAAAAAGAAAGACAATGTTACACTTGCAGAAAGAAAAGTGGCAGTGAAAACTAAGGCTCATGGAACATAGCTGTGTGTATAATACCCAAGTTAGGAGACCTTAGTGTCAGATATACATGGCATTCTCTAAAATGAAGGAAAGCAATGCTGAAATGCGTTGTTACAGCATCATCTTTGAAGAAAAATTGAGATTTTTGCAAGAAACGTTCTAGCTAGTGATAGATAATTCTCTGGTTCAAACATTAAGAAGCAATGAAAAATGTTTCCTCTCAAAAGAACTGGGTGGTTCACTCAAAGCCACCTGTCAACCTAGAGCTGACTGGGGGAATATTGAAAAACGCATGTTCTTGACAAAGGAGGAATTCTGAGCAGCTGATCCAAGCACGCAAACATACCTTTCATGCTTTGTTGCTAAAATCTACAGCTATTTTGCTTTGGTTTGTACAAGGAGACATGTTTAGTAAGCATGGTGGTGATGTGCTGATGATTGGACTAGATGATCTTAGCGGTCTTTTCCTTGCTGATTCCATGATGTTATGAAAATAGTTTCTTATTGCAGACAGTAAGAAGGAAAAACTACAATGAAAAAACTACCACAGCACCAACATTCAGTTAATATAATTGAGACCAATGAATTAGGGTACAAATCAGGGAACCTGCTCTAATTTTCTTCCAATTAGACACTTTCAAAATAATACTGATCCTTACCAAGAGCAGCTGATGTTGTCTTCTGAGTTGGATACACAATTATGGGGGTAATTCTCTTTTCTTGTTCTGCACAGAGAGAGAACAGAGTCAGTGCTACCACGACAGAAATAACAGGCGTTGTAAGGTGCTGCTCGGCTCAGCATCTTGCACTTCTCACACAGCAGCTTGTTTCTAAACCCCGCGGCAAGGAGAGTCATTACCCACCCAGAGACTCTGTCAGCGGGGATAGACGGGCCCAACCCGGCGTCGTGACCCCGCGTGATGGATGAGGAAGGCAGGGATGGCGAGGGGATCGGAGTAACGCCGATCCCGAGGGTGCCACAGCCTCCGGCCGCCCCCTGGTGCCCGCCGGGCGCCCAGCAGCAGCAGCCGGGCCAGCGGCTCAAGCCGCCTTGAGGAACAGCGGTTTTCCCCCAGCCCTGGAGAGAATACTCAGTGTTTTATTTCCTAAGCCCTCTGAAGTCGTTCTTATCGACCTCCAGCCCCCTGAGAGATTAATTACTCGGTTTTAAGACCGCAGGCAGTTGCCATTGCGACAGCCAGTTCTGCCTCCTGCAAATGTGCTGCTGAATGCCAGGGCAAGCTCTGAGGTTAGCCAAAGAGCCGAGGTTAGCCAAAGACCTATGTCAGCCATGCTGCTGGAAACCCCCCGGCTTCAGCATCAAAAGCCAGTATGCCTTCTACCCTACTTGGCAGTACTGAATCTGAGCTCCTCTCCCTGATTTCACCAGCAAACCATCTGTTGCAAAAGCTTTCTTAAGTGTTCTCAGTGGTCAGTATTTACCAAGAGTCTGCAGTTTGATTGTTCTGGTGATTTCATATGTGTCACCTTCATATGGAAAAGCCATTTTGCAGGTGTAGTAGCCAGAGTCTGTTGGTAATACAGAAGTGAAGAACAGAGAAGACGACTCCTTCAGAAATACAAATTTTTCACTGTCATCTTCCAGAAGCAGAGCATCCTGAAGAAAGGACAACTTATGTTACAGCTCAGATAGGTGTGGGTAAACCCTGTGTAACCTCCAGACAAAACTATTTATCTTTGTCTCTCTCTTACAAAAAGTGTGCTGATCACTGTTGAATCTGTGCAGCTTCACTTTCCCACCATAATTCAAATTCTATGAACACGTTTTCCTCACCAAAAGGTTCTGAGTCATTATATGAAATATGAAGAACTGCTACTTTAACATATCTTTCCAGTAACACACATTTTAAAATGGAAAAATACAGTAGGTTACTTCCTGAGTCCTCTTATGAGCAATCACGTAAGACATTCTTCTAAGATAAATAAATTACGGTAATCATAAAGGTTTTCACAATATTGTTTTCCGTACATGGCCTCCTAAGAGCAATATTCAGAGGCACTCTTCTAAGACAAATACATTTCAGTCATCATGGAATCACAGAATGGTTTGGATTGGAAGGGACCTCAAAGCCCACCCAGCCCCAACCCCTGCCATGGGCAGGGAATCAGGTTAAGTGAGCTGGACTTTAAAACACTCCCTATGGAGCACTTCAGACCACACTGAGCCCACCCCAGAGAACCTTTCCTAAAATACATAGACCCGTCCCATAAATTATCCCAATTATCCCAATATATTATGCTGCAACATCAGATTGCTCATGATTTAACAACACAATGCTCCGGACAAACAGAAAGTGAAGATGGATGTTGGTCTACAAATGAGACAGCATTTTAGATTTTGCATAAAGAGAAATTGAAAATTCTACCTTGTACCATTGGAGCTCTGTGTTTGTCCTGTTTGTTGTAAACTCCCACAGGTTGGGACAAACGAGCTTTCCAGAGGTGAAAGTGAAGAGGACCTGGGGATAGGCGATGTCCCGAGCAGCTGCCTTCTGCACGACCGTGAGGTGGATGGACACCTCAGCACAATAGGAGGAGTTTCTGAAGACAGCAAGTAGACATGAGCACACAACGCTGGTGAGGAGAGCTCAAGTGGCTCTTCAGTTCTCCTTCAAATCTCTTCTTTTCCTCTCTTGCGTAAACTAAGCTTGCTGTGCCACCCTAGACTAAGTCATGATTTTTGATTTTACAACACCTAAATACTCCACCTAAATACTAGCAGATATGTCACAAACTCTCCACTTCTTTCTTTGGCAGAGGTCTTGACTGTGAACACTAATTGCAATGTAAGGGAGAAATAAAAAGCTTAAAGCGTGTATTAAAATACATCTGCAGTCACTACTGTGCAGCCAGCAGCTTTTTCCTTGAGGACATATTATTTTACGCAGGGAAGAAGGTTTTGAAGTTTTACAGTATTTATTTCTTTCTCCTGGTCCCAAGAGGCAATTATTTCCAGCCCCAGGAAGGATCAAAATGCATGTCACTTGGGGGATACAGGTGCTTGAGCTGCATACTCTTCCTCTTCCTCTACCCTCATTTCATAGCATGCTGAAAAAATGTTTTACTTCAATGATATGAGATGAACATGGGGTTTGTTTCTATTCTATCAACTCTGTAACAATGTTAGTGGTGAAGCTACGTACTTAGCCTCTGCGTATCTTTCTCAGATGGGTTTCACAACATTTTGCTACATTTGGATTCCATGGATGCATATGGATACTGCATAATGTGGAGTGAGGTGCTCACTGCCAGGCGTGCCCTGGGAGGTGGCAGGAAGGAGGAGCTGGCAGGGACAAGGACCCTATATCATATGGCTTTCAAGCCTCAGTGGCATTGGTGGTTTCTGCCTTCCTCACTCCACCACAAGACCAGATCCCCTTCCTCTTTAAAAACTATAGAGCAGGCTGTCAGACTGTAAACACACAGAAAACGACATGGAAAGAGCCTTGGCTCACATTGCAAACCACTGTAGTATCACAAGTCTGATCCCAGCCCCATAAACGCACATTGAGTCTCATGTGAGATCTTCCAGCAATGCCAAGGCAATCCAATTCTGATTAAAATGTGAAGTAGAAGAAAAGTAAAGTTCAGGAAAGAGGAACAGAGAAGAAGAAAGAATCACAGAATGCTGCCTTGGTGTATTCTTTATAAGGCAATCTGAAATGCAAACAATACTGTCTGCTTCTCTAAAGCTGTGATGTAGGAGTTGCAATCTGCAGGGTACCCTGTTTGCAGCACACCTCTGCTCACTGCAGCCCTGACTGACCAAAAAATAAGCTAAAGCGAACTTTCATGTACACTTCTTCCTCGTGAGAATACAGAATGACAATCCTTGTCAGTATGCATTGAGATTTCAGTTTATATATACATATGTATAGGAGACACAACTTTTAACATTTCTAACTTTCCATATTTTTTCCCTAATAAAGCCAGTAAGGAAATGATCTTACACAAATAAGCTCTGAGGACAGCTAGACTCAAATTAATCTATTTTAGGCACAGCAACCTTGTTAGTGAATTGAAGTTCCTTTTAAACACCTACCTTCTGGTACAGATATACACTCCTGAATCTTCTTGTCTTGCTGGCAAAAACCAGAGCGCGTCTCCTTTTGCCCAGATTCTTGGATCTTCATCTCTTCCTAATATCATGGTTTTTGAATCATTTTTGTACCATGTGATATTATGTGTCAATGCAGAAAAATCCACATGTTTGTATCTGGGGGAAGGGCATTTCAGAACCACAGGCTCTCCGTGCAGTTCATAGTAGTATTGGAAAAACATGGTGTGATCTGGGCAGTTTTCTATATGAATTAGAGACATTTAGTCATTACTGTTGGCCAGGCATACTAAAGAGAAGGAAAAGGAGACAGAAAACAAAACAACCAAACCCATGCCCTTACCTGTGCTTTTCCCTTGCTGGAGCTTGAAAGCAGAGGCACACACTGTGCATGTAATCAGGGCAAAGAAGAACCCATGCATTCTTTCCCAGAGGAAATGGGAAGAAGATTGAGGGAAAGTGTCTTGGAATCTGCAGGCAAGTTTTTTATGACACAGAAGATACAATCAAAATACTCAACATTAACTAAAGAATACTAAATAATAAAGAATTAACTAAAAAATAAACTAAACTATTCTTCTCCTAACTCCAGACTTGGAAAGCTTTGATACACCTTAGTGAACAAAAGTGCTTCTTCACTCCCAATTGAGAGAAGATAATTTGTGGAACAAGAGCATCTGACTTAGTGCAAATGCTTCTTGTCTGTCATTTTCCTGTCACCCTGGGAGATGCAAACAACACACCACAAGATGCTGCTGTCCCCGCGGTAGAAGGGTAGAAGAATACAGCTCTGTGTATTTTGCAATAAGCTGTGACTGAGGCATGGGCCAGATGCTTCAACTTAGCTGTAGTGTAGCTTGTTTGGATAAGCACAGGAGAAAAGCTGCAGTACTGCAGACTCTTCAAGTCTCTGCTAAGGCTCTACGCCCTCATTAATCCTTGGCCACATTATCTTCTCCACTGTGGCTTCCAAAGTAGGCTGGGCAGCACATATCTGCAAGCAAACAGTATAACCAGAGAGCCAAGCTCTCAGTGTCTCCAACAAATTTATCTCCTGAGACAACAGCTTTGACTCCCATGGTGTGCGCACCCACCTTGCTGTTGGGACACATGTGAGTTCTCTCATGTGAACACCATAACAACTTGTGCAAGCAAATGATGACAAAAACCCTGAACAACACGTCCTAGGTATCTGGCACAGTGACCTCAGGGGAAAACAAAACTATCTGCTGCAATCATTCATTAGCCATCATACAGGTGTGAGCACAACGGCTAGCACAAAGTCAATCTCTTACTTAATAATACACCATTATAGCACTGAGTTGCCTCCTGTAGTACAAGGTCTTCACTCATTTCCAGCACACCAATGTGGAGCTGTATCTCTTCTCAGGGCCACACCTGGATCTGGAACTTGTGACTCCCTTTGCTGCATTAACAGCCCCAAGGTACGCAAGGAACATACTGTAGGAGGAGATTTTCTCTCTGTTTATATCCTTAGCTTAATCAAAATACTTGGTTATTTAATTCAGTCCCTTCAGTTTAATATCAAGCAGTCTCCATGGGCCCTACACAAACAGAAATTTTTAGGGATAGCTTTCCTTCCCAGATCTATGTTAAGATTCACTTACCTGTGGTTCTGCATCCTTTCAACCATTAGTTTCTCATGAAAAGATGTGAGAATGAAATTGCTGGTATGGGCCTTATATAGAGCTTAACTGAAGGCACAGCGGAAATTTGTCTCCCGTTGCCCAATCAGATCTGTGTCAAAACCAAGTGACATTTTAGGTCTATCTTTCTTTCCTTCCGCAGAGTGAGGATGAGGGAAATACAGGCAAAGAGAAAGAAAATATGCACTTGGATTTCCCAAAAAAGGGGAAATGACTGCTAAATATATGAGTAAATTTCCCTTTTTCTGACGAATGGTAGTTTGCTTACACTCATGTCTTCACATGACTTTCTTATACTCTGCCCGAAATAAAATTTCTCATGGGTAACAAAAGGTGTCTTTCAGCACAGTCAGCAGCAAAGTAACTGCAGTCTTCACACAGTGTGTTTTGCAAGTTTTCGTGTGGACAATATGGCAGGTTTTTCCTCTTTTGTGATTTCTCAGATAGCTTGTGAATCATGAATGGATTGATTCCTCTTTGTTTCCATGATACCCATCTCAATGTCACACTTTGTATGGAGGCTGTCTTCACAGTGGAGTATGAAGAACAGACAGACGTAGGCAGGTCATGCTCTCGGGGTTCATAAGCGGAATGGTAAGATAAGGGTTACTAACTGCAGTAATGTTGACATCCACCTTTCTAGAAGAGGGCAGTCAAGTGTAAGACTTCAGTCAGCAACAGTACCACAGGTCAGTTTTGCCTTGTCCAAACATGTGATGCCTCCTGTGGGCGATTCAGTATTTCTCCCAGCCTCTTGATCCTTGGGAAACCAGCCATCATGCACTGTGTCACTGCTGGCAATGTGTGGTGTCTGGCTGACCTCCCGGAGCTGGAGCTGGCACGCACATTCCTGCCCACAGATCTCAGACAAACCTCAGCTGAGCAGCCCTGGATCTGGAGCACTAGGATCCTAACTTGATGTTAAGGCTTCCTCATGCTCTCACTAACCAAATAATGACTCAAAAATGAAAACAAAATAACCACTTAAGATCACACTGCCATTTTCTACAAGGAGAAGTAAGTACTATACAGCTGATGGCATCTATCAACATACTGCAGCCTTTAGGGATATGTCATAAATTCATGTTGCGTATTTTCTTCTGTTCAGGCATTATCCACAACATTACTGTAATTTCAGGAAGTTAAACAACAGGGAAGGAATCATGAAGCTTCATATTTCAATCTGGAGTGGTCTTACAGTTTCCATATTTGATCAACACGGTCATTGCAAGGATCTCCATAACTATCAGACCCACTTGCGTCTGTCTGATTTTCCTCAGACAATTCTGTTATCCATAAACCAAAAAAGCTGATAATGCAAATAACATTAGCTACTGTCCCATAGTCAAGAGAAAGGACTCCTCTCTGTTTGTATTAGATGCCCTTGTCTGGGCTACAAAAGCACTAGTCTGGTTTTCTGGAGACCCTGCACTGTATTCTGAGCATCCAAACTCATGAATTAAGATGATTTTAGCCCTTCCTTTGCCAGGTCATTGTACAGCAGCCAAAAAGAAGGTCTGTCAGATAAAGTGACCCATTTTATACGAAATACAAGTTCAGACTATTACTATACAACAGTCTTCACTTACACAATGGAGATGGGAGTCCCTAATGAATCATAGAATCAAAGAATCATAGAATAGTTTGGATTGGAAGGGACCTTTAAGATCACCTGGTTCCATCCCTCCTGCTATAGGCAGGGACACCTCCCTCTAGACCAGGTTGCTCAAAGCCCCATCCATCCCGGCCTTGAATGCTCCCAGGGAGGGGGCATCCACAGCCTCTCTGGGCGACCTGTTCCAGTGTCTCACCATCCACACTGTAAAGAATCTCTACCTGAGGTCTAGTCTAAATCTACCCTCTTCCAGTTTAAAGCTATTTCCCCTTCTCCTGTCACTACATGTCCTTCTAAAAAGTCCCTCCCCAGCTTTTCTGTAGGCCCCTTCAGGTACTGAAAAGCCTCTATGAGGTCCTCCCAGAGCTTTCTCTTCTCCAGGCTGAAGAAGTTGAGCTGTCTCAGCCTGTCCCTGTAAGGAAGGTGCTCCAGCCCTCTGGTCATCTTCATGGCCCTCCTCTGGACACGCTCCAACAGCTAATGGCAACCAGACATTTTCCCAGCTAATAAGCTGACATTAATCACATTTAAATAGAGCAAAAATGCAGGGAATTATGTTTGATGTCTTTGAAAAGATTGCACCTACCAATTAACCTGTGCTAATTACATTCAGTGAATAAAGCCATCTGATAGCAAGCTGTTTAGTGAGCAGCAGAGCGAGCACAAATTGCTCTTCATTAAATATGTGTCCTATGCCCTTAACATGCACATACACACACACAAACCCCTCTGCTACAGCCACTTCAGCTCATGGTCCTTCATGCCCTTTCTCTACCTCACTCCAGCCCTTTCCTTCCCTCCACTTTACATCCTCTGCTCCCACCTCACCCATGACTATCTTGTTCAGACAAGGTGCAACCTATCCTTCTGCTCAGGTACAACTGGTGCCAGCCAGTCAGTTTGTGTGCCCATCAGCACTCATTGGGACCTGACTTTCCCTCCACAAGGCAACAATTTGGGTCTCCAATCTGTATGTGCCATTAGTGACCAGTTTTCCTCATACATCTACAAATCCAGGTGATTTGAAAACAAAGTGCCTTGGAAAATACATCTGAAGTGGGCAACACAATTCAAAGTAAATTTACAGTGCAACAACTTACTCTGTCTTGTTTTTGAAAACTATACCAAAACCAAGTATCTACAAATAGTAGTGCACTTCTTAGGTAACATGTTGTCCTCAGATTCAAGGATTCAGTCCTAACAAAGATTAACAACTTCAACCAACGTCCTTCAGAAAAGATCTTAGTCATCTTTTATGTCAGAAAATTTGTGATCACACACATCCGTATCAGTACCTTAAGTCAAAATACTTTATCTGATAGTATGAAAGTCTAGTTTAAAGTAGCTCAGCAAAAAAAACGAAAGATGTGATAAGCATTTTTTTAGGACCTGTCTGCTGAAAAGACCATTTCACTTTGTGGTCATTATTATTTATAAACAGAAATATGCAAGTCTAGCAGATACATATATGGAGACACTTTTGGGGAAGCTGGTGTCATTCTGTGGTTTTGCTCTGCATATGATTCATTTATGCTGCTTGAGATGATGGAGCATAGCTGTGAAATTCCTGACTTGAAGAGCAGGCTATTCCCTATATGTCTCACTTGTTGCTCATCTTACCAGATAATTATTTCCCACATTGTGCAGCTGCCTTGCAGCATTTGGGTGGATTTTTCTCCATAATAAAATTACCAAAATCTCAAACAATATTTAACATTCTAGCAGTTTCTTCCAACCTAGGTTTCAAAAGACTTCCACAAGCAAGACAAGTCTGGTCATTATCTGCAGTTCATGAAAATTCAGTCATCATGGAGCAGCAACAAGACCATCTATGTTATGGACAGCTAAAGGACCAGGTTTTTCTGGTGAATGACTACCAGGTCCTGCTGTCTTTGATGGAGGAACTTGTCCAAGCTTTTGTGGCTGATGCTATTTGACATCCAGGAATTGCACTCATGGATATCGCCATTTATTCCTGTTACTCGGCTTGGCTGAGTCAGCACTACATGATTAAAAATAGGAGTAAATTGCTCTGGTTCACATGAGAATAAGGTGGTGAGGCATTAAGAAATATTGAATGCTGAAAGCTGACTGGCAAAAATCGCAAAATAAAACACAGCTATTGCACCAACACATGTTCTTGGTCTTACTGATATGAGCAAACCTGGTTTTAATAATTTATAATGTTCTCGTGTGTAGTTCCCAGATGGGCTCTTGGGGAGCATTGGAGAGGAAAGAAAAGCTGTCCAACTCCAAGAAACACCAAATAGACAGGACAGAAAGAGTAAGACTGAGCAGAGGGACTAGCCTGATTTGCATCAGATGTCAAGAATACAAACACTTGCTGGCTTTTCCAGAGAAATAAGTGCTTTCATATATTAATTTAAATGGTACATGAGAGGAACAGGGAAACAGAGGCCAAGAAACATACACTCTGTCATGGAGGGGTGCTTGTTTTGCAAGAGCAGTGACAGCTTGGTTGCAGGCTGCCTCCCTGCTATCCCATGGCTCCTGAGTTTTCAACAGCTTCTTTCACTGTAAATGCAACCTGGCAGCCTGGGAAGACAGATTATATTGCAAAAACTGGAAGGAGAAGGGAGAACAGGGAGGAGAAGGAGGAGGAGACCCTTATTGTAGAATTTAACAAGCAACAAGGGACTAAGGGGTTGGAAAGGCCCAGAGCCAGCAGCAATAAGCCACAAGGACTTCAAACAATAGAAGGCTATGTTTATCCTCTCCAGTGCCTCCCCTGCCCTCAGCCCAAACAGAGTCAGAGCTAGCACAGGAGGGCTGGCTAAGGCTCTCCCTGTGCTGGCCATCCTTATCACTGCATACATCATACCTGGGTTTGTGGTGGTTTCCTTCTAGGAAATGGAGAGGTCTTCTCCTGCCCAGTAGTGCTGTACACAGGCTGCTGGCAGCAGGTCACCTCATCTGCACAGAAACATTGCTGTAGAGTGAGAGTGATGGAATAAAGAGAAGATTGTTAAAAAAGTGGGGTTTGCTGGATCTGGGTTTAGGAGAGAAAACCTTCCTTGGGCACTCTCTGTGTAACATATGATGCAATGTGGGCAAGCAGTGCAAGCAGACTGTTGCAAAGCTGAGTCTTGAAAGATGAAGAGGTAAAGCGTCTCTGTCTCTGTGCACTGAAATGGGGAGGGTAATCCAAGTTGCTGAGTAATGATAGTCTCACCATCACCATATCTGAATGCTTCTCTAAAATCACAATAGAGAGTGAAAAAAGTCTCGTATTTTCTTTTTATTACCCATGGATAAAAATACGTATGGGCATGCTGTGGTGTGTCAAAGAGCAGCTTCATCAGTGCAGATTGTTTGCTGTGAGTGAAGACAGGTCACTGTTGAAATGCAAAGACAGAAGCACGTGTACTTCTTTTAGAGAACCACAGAATCATTAAGGTTGGAAAGTCCAGTAACATCACCCAGTCCAACAGTCAAACCATGCCTGGGACTACTCTAGGCCATGTCCCTCAGTGCCACATCTACTCTTTTGTTGGACACCTCCAGTTACAGTGACTCCACCACCTCCCTCGGCAGCCTGTGCCACTGCCTCACCACACTTTTGGAGAAGAAATGTTTCCTAATAGCCAACCTGAACATCCCTGGCTCAATTTAAGACTATTACCTCTAATCCTATCACTGTTATCTGGGAGAAGAGATCAACCCCACCTTGCCACAACCTCCTTTCAGGTTGTTGTAGAGAGCAAGTTGCATTTCTGCAGATGATGGTTGACAGGGCAAGTGGGCCACAAGCAGCAGCTCAGCTCAAGAAGTTTGCTCAGCTACCAGTCACTCCTCTGCTTGGTTGGAGTAAGCCAATAGCACGTATCATCTACCATGCCTCTGTACAAGGCTTTGAGCACAGCTGAACACAAGCATGGTCACTCACCGCACTGGGGATGACTAGTGGAGTAAACGATGCCAAGGAAAACAACAAACAAACACTTCCCACCTCTATGGCATCTTCTCAGACCGCAGGCATTGAGTCAGAAGGGGACACATTTTGAAAGAGAGAAAAGCAAACCTGAGATTGCTGAGTAAGTCGATTTCTTTCTTCTCCCAGAACTGTAATGGTGCTTGCAGTCATGAACCATTTTTGATATATGATGCAACACAATGCACTCTGTGGACTTGCATGTGAAATGTATGTGGGAATTTAAAACCACAACTGCGATTATGAAAAGCCCATGGCAACGGCAGACAGGGAAGGATCTGTGTCCACACAAGAACAATGACTTATGTGAGCCAGAACATTAGGAATAATGTAAGATTTCTAAATCTGTTACAGTGGATGGCTTAAACTGCCAATGCAGAAAACAAGGAATTTCAGAAGCTGAGCAAAACAAAAAACAGATAACAAAATTTTTGTTTACTACCTTTTTTGTTAGCTGAACTTAAATTCAACTGGTAAAAAGTAATTTCTTAGCTCTGAGAAACAGTGACAAATATATGTCCTGTGAGTGTTGAAGAACTGAGCTTGTGCTGATCATGGATTGCTATAAGTGCACTGGGAGGGTAACAATAACCATTCATTGTTTTTTAGATAGCCCTGAATGAGATGTATGTTTCATCCAAAGGATGAAATTATTTATTTGATGCAGGCAGTAATTTCCTTATTTGTCTTAGATTTAATATCCTTTTTATAGTATTGTTCGGTCACTTGTTTTAAGAAGCAGAAGCGTGAAATTCTTACAGTGGATATAGTTACCCACGGTATTTCTTTCCTATTTCACTACCAAGACATGAAAATTCTTAACAGAAATTGTGTGGGACTTGAGTGGGGTGTCACAGTGTGAAACACATGAAAATGTAGGTGATATGGAGGTAAAGACACTAAAGTTTCAGCGATGTCTTTTATTCCTGCTTATTGCTTGTCCTGTGCTTAATGGAGCAACGATCAACACTTCTGACTGGCAGCAGGAGTGGCTTGAGAAAAAAGGGAGAGAAGATGCGAGACTTGTGCTGGATGAGTGATATAATGGAAGAAAGGGTTACAAACAAATAACATAGACAGATATTTCTTAAGGGAAGGAAAAATTCAGCATGTTTGAAAATAGGACTTAGGAGAAATCTGGTCAGTTCAGAAGAAAAAGAGCAAATCCCAATATCACCATTACACTCTTGAGGATGAAATGCAAGAGCAACTCAGATTGGTGCTGCCAGATCTCATTTGCTTGCAGATCTTCATCCGTTCAGTTGGTGCACATACACCATGAAGCACCAAATAAAACAAGAATTGGTACAATTAATTCATTACAGTAGTTTTAATAAAGCAGTTATCATGAGCAGAGCATGGAGGATTCTGTTGTATTCATAATGGTTGACCACATAAGAGAAGCACAAAAACAAGGGGCAGGAAAATTAATCTTGCAATGGTTTATACTTAACCTGCGCTGTGCTAAGGCCTTCTCCAGCACATGATGTTCTGTCCCAGATGAAAAGGGAACTCTTCATTTCACAATTGCTTTTTATAAGACTGTGTGAGGATTTTACATGTGATGAAAATCAAGAAAATATTTACTGTTATTAATTGAAACCACTGTTTTTTACTTTGTTTTGGAAAGCAAAAAACAGGGCTTTTAGCAAAAAAGCCATGGCTTTACTATGCAAATTCTCATTAATTATAAGCTGAAAAGTGTTCAGTCAGGGTTGGGTAGTTTAAAAGAGAGAAAACTCAACATGAGGGCTGCCACAGGAAATATGGATAACTTTAACAAAAGACTGCAAGTTGAGTTGTGTTTTTTGTTTTGCTGTTGCTTGTGTGCTTGTTTGTTTTTCCTCCAAAACATCCTTGGATTCAGAGCTTCCCAGGTCAGTTGGACTGCATGATCTTGGCAGCCTTTTCCAACCTTAGTGATTCTCTGATTCAAAAATAGAGACCCTGTTGGTCCTTCTGGCTGTCATTTCCAGGAGCTGATATCTCAGGGGTGGTTACCAAGCAGACCCTGCATTTTCTTTAAGGACAGCTCATCTAACATGACCTTCTCAAAAATGTTGAACCATTATTTTTGTCTTCATGGAAAGCTGGAAAATGTCAGGACCTTCACAAGCTACCATTTTGGTTAATGTGCAAGTTCTAATGAAGTCTTTCCAGGGAGAGTGGTTTCCGGAAGAGTGTGTGAATAATTGATACAGATCTTGGCTTGATACCATCATTACAGGAACAAAATGGGGAACTGAACTTTACCATGTAATGCCATGATGATATGGCAGCTCTGTTTAGAAACTTTGACCATGGTGGGCTCTCTGAAAGTTGCAAAAGGCAGCTATGAACAGCAAGGGCATAGCACTCATGGAACAAGCTATCTTGCTGCTCTTCCGTGGTGGGGAGCTGCCACTTGCTTCACAACTTGCTTTATTTGCCTGGGCTGAGGGAGCTGTGATTATATATCCTTGCAGGGGATAAAAGATTTCAGAGATATCCTGAAAGAGTTGTTGTAAGAAAGCACATAGTCCTTGGCACTCCAGTGGTAATTCTTAGACAAAGAATCTCTCTCTGTACATAGATCAGAAGAATGTGAGAGAAAAATATTGAGAGAAATATATATTGAGAGATATATAAATATATCTGTCCATGGAGAAATACAGAGACTTGGCACTGCCCCCCAAGCCTTCTGGCTGGAGATTCTGCTGGTTGGTCCTTCTCCAGAGGTAGGACTTGTGAAATGATTGCTTACAACTTTTCCATTGCCTTCAGATTCAACTGCTCACCAGTTCCTTCTTTGTTTGCCTGGCTGCAAAGACCACAAAGTACATGAAGTCTTCCTCCATGCAACAAGGCAGAATTTTTAAAGAAGTAGGAATAATGGAGTTGCAGTGCCCAAGATGACCCGTGCTTCTCAGGGCACTGTTCAGTAGGTCTGCATGCTTCCTGAAAGTACCCCGCACAGTTCTGGAGCAACGCATCATGAAACATTTGACCAGAACTCACAGCATTTACCAGCAGTCAACATTCACATGAGGTGTACGTGGTGAAATGAAACCTATAGACAAAGATTGCAGAACAGAATGTACTGTGTGTGCTCTACTCACAAAACCGTATGGAGCTGCAGAACAAATTTGCAGCAGGGCAGATATGCTCTTAAGATTAACCTCATGTTTGAAAATAATTCAGCCCTACCATCCATTTTGAGCAAAAGATGATGCTATGCACTTTGGGTCATAAAGCTGTAGGTCTCAGGTTTTTAGGTGTACAAAATAGTGTGCCCAGAGTACACTGAACAAAAAGCATCCTATTATTGCTCAAGCGATAGGAAGGAATGCTTGCGAAATAAGACCCCGTGACTGTGTTTACTTAGGCAACATCTCTGTGCAAGTGTTCATTGATCAGTCTGCCAAGGGGCTGTCCCACATTGCGTATAGCCTGCCTTGTTCCGGAAGAATTGCCACACGCTGAGAGGCTCAAACTCACTTCCCCTTTATGAATCTGACTGCTAAGTTTGCTTCTACCTCGACAATTAGAAGCTCTCCCTGCTGGCATGGTTCCATTTTCAACGAGGGCGAGCGAACAACGCTGAAGAACAAGATGACATGAAAGCACCTGAGAATGATTAGAATTTAACACTGTAAACATGTCCTAAAAGACACCAGGCTAAATGGCCATTATAACGACTCATGTCTTAAAGTTTCATGTGTCCTGTTGATGTACATGCTCATGTTTTTTTCTTTAGATAAGGATTAGGAAGTTTGGGAATCTTGGCTCAAACTACTGAATATTATATCCTGCAGGACATCTACTTACAACTAGTACTACCTGTATGCCTTTTCGCCCTAGAAAATACAACAAGGAGCTTGTTCCATATTGTAGGATGCTTCCAATTTTGGTGGATTTTGGAACTGCTTCTTTTTTATGACCTTGGTCATCGCTATATTCTGCACTTAGACATTATAATGTTTGATAAAATTATAGACTGAGTTTTCTGTATAACATTTCCTTCCAGCAGCTGGAGTTGAAGGAATATCGTGGTATCTAATGACTCCATCTGCTAAGGTTAAGAATATTAAGTCAACGTCCACATGCGTCTCACCAGTGCAAGTGTAACTGCATTATGGACTGCGGTACAGTAGGGAAAGAAGCTGCAGAGGCAGTCACACAGAGCTATTTATCATTTCAGTATTGAGCTTACCTCTCATTTCAGCCCTGTCTCTTCACTCTTTTCTTCATTTATATACATAATTTTTATCATCTCTTCTCTCTGCTTTATCAAGTTTGAACGTGTGATACAAAACTAATAGATTCTAATATCTGGTCTTCAACTTTTCTTTGATCCACTGCCAGTTATCTTTTCCTGAAAGACTTAATCCAAATTTCAACAAAAATAAACCATGCATTGTTTTTGTCCAGCTCCAAAAATAACAACTCCCTTCTTCATCTGTGATTCTTAATAAATATTCATTTTATCGTATATCCAGAGGTTTTTCAGCAGCCCTACAAACAGGCAGCTTACAACTGAAAATGATTTTCCATTTGAATTATTATTCAAGTAGTAACATTTTTCTCAATTAAAAAACAAACACATTCACCTGAAACCAAATGTGGTCCTGATCATTTCAGAGAAAAAAAAGAAATCATATAGGCTTCATGAGGATCTTTACGGATCTTCTTTTTCATGCTAACAGTTAGCAGTTCGAGTAGCTTGTCCTTCTCCAGTGCATGCAGTATATCTTGGTTTCTACAAGAAAGACAGCTGGCAGCCATCTGTCTGCACATAATGCCAATTACACTGCTAACTTAACTAGCTCCTTTTTTAGATCCTTGTTCTCTCTTTCTTCGTATCACACACTGTGCACTTCAAGGATACCGTACTTTTTAAAATACATCTCAAATGCAATGCTTTTTAAAAATAATGCCCAACAGTGATCAAGTCACGAAGTCTGACTCCACCAGTTTGAGTTTCAACACACAAACACAGACTGAAAGCAGGAAAATAGTCCATTCACCCATCCACATACTCACCATTAGGCAAAAAGTCTTAATGGAGACAACACAAATTGACCATTGGGCCTAAACCACCTCAAGTCTGGGGACAAAATCTGAACCTGATCCTGCCCCAGAAAGACAAGTCTCAGCACCAGCCATCATGATAACTCTTGGACAAACAAGGCCAAAGCATTTTGCTTCTCCAGTCCGGTTCTTGTCATGCAGCTTAAACCGTTCAGATCTATTCTCTCACTGAGGAAGAGCCCAGGCTTCCATGCAAGGTTTATTGAAGGTAGCTTTTTTATTTTACTGCATGCTCTTAAGTGTTCCTTTAAATATAGTAAAAGCTTTACAGCAATTTTCTTGCAATAAAAAGCAATAAAAGAACTATAGAAAGCAAAGCAATGTAAGATGTGCAGTATCTCTGTGACATTTACACTTGGTCTATTTTAAGATTAATTTATGAAACCACATGCTCACATTTGTACGGTACTTGAGAAATAACAGACATGCTTGTCACTTATGGCTGGGGCTCGGAGACTTAGCAGAGAATAGAGCACTGGCTTGCTGTAGTTCAGGGAGATCTCTGGTAAGTGATAGCTACATGGATTACAAGCCCTCTGTTTCACATCATGAAGAAACACAAATACCAAGCACTCTTCCCAAAGCAAGAGCCCAGATGTGCTAGATTATGCTGTGAACAACATAGTGAGCCAATACATCAACAGCTTGCCTGTTTTCCTCACCAGAATTACACACAATGCAGAATTAGGCACAATGCACACCATGCACTACCACAATGAGTTGAGCTCATGCTCAAATCACAATCAGCTGAAGTAGTCTGAATCTTTGAAGTGCGATCTCTCAACAAGGAGATCATAATGGGTTCGTAACACATCTATGTGATACCACCTTGACAAAAGTGCTTTTGTTGTTGTTGTTGTTATTTATTTATTTATTTGTTTTTGTATTGTTTCTGTGAGGACAGAAATAAAAATCACTGGAACAGGTTGCCCAAGGAGGCTGTGGATGCCCCATCCCTGGAGGCATTCAAGGCCAGGCTGGATGTGGCTCTGGGCAGCCTGGTCCTGTGGTGGGCGACCCTGCACATAGCAGGGGGTTGAAACTAGATGATCACAGTGGTCCTTTTCAACCCAGGGCACTCTATGATTCTATGATTGAAAAATCTATGAAAAAATCTACAGGAGAAATTTAAAGCATGTCTACAGCCTTCCCCAATGACTCTTTGAGCCTTATTTGGGTACACACATGCTTTAAAGATCTCAGACATATAGCAAGGAGACCAATAGATTCCATCTAAGGAATTAAGACTCTACATTCAAAATATACTATTTGTTCTATTGAGAAATGGACCGCTCCCTGCTCTCTGCTTCCATGAATCTGCCTGAACTAATAATAAAAGTAGCAGTACAGGAGAAACCTCACTGGTCCTTCCAGGAAAAGCCACTCTAATAAGGGAAAACCAGAACTGAAATCACAAGCATTGTGAGAGTGCTGGAAACTGCTTCCTAACTGTGGGCAAACGAAATTTTGTTTTCCTTAGAGGGCTTTTTAGAGTAGGCTTAAATGTTAGAAGATAGTATGGATCCAAGAATAAATGCAGCCATCATTAAAACTTTTCAGGATGAGATTCACAGCCTCTCCTTACCTGTGTGCTACAGATGCTATATACCCTGACAGCAAAACCACCACTTCCACATCTCGCAAGACTCCATGGCCACTGTGAACACTGCCACTGTGAAACTGCAACAAAAGGGTTTTTTTAATCTGAAACATGAACCTGTTTAGACTGCGGCTTGGAGTTGACAATCTTAATGTAGGTATTTAAAAAAAAAAAAAAAAGGCAAAAATAATGTAAAATATTGAAACGTGCAGAGCAGTAAAGATACTGCAAGTCAAACATGTCCCTTGTGAGTAGAAGCCTTTGCATGTACAGCATCACTGCTATTCAGCCAGAAAAGGGTCGCTTTTTTTACCTCTGACCCATTATGACCTCCAGAAAGTCTTTAGTGCCACTGCCTCTGCGCACTTCAGACTTTTGAACATCCCTTACTCTATTGCTATTGCACAAAACTCCCACAAGATCACATCCTACATGCCAGCAAGAACTCAGCATCCTGGCTGAGGGACACCACCAGCTCAACACATATTTTACTGGAAGGAAACTGGATGTACTTCTCTGATGGCCACATCTTCATGAGAATAGCTCACTCACTTGCTGGAGTGAGATTAGAACTTGCAAAATGAACTTGCTTAAAAGCACCCTATTTCAGATCCAAAGGGAACTTGGAGACCTTCTCATCCAGTGTTTGAGAAACGTTAGCATAGGCAATGCTTTCCAGAGTAAGTAGTGAGAAAGATCATTACAAAACTTCATTAGTCAAACTTCAGAGTTACCACAGCAAACTGGAAACCAAATAATGTATATTAAATTATAACATTTGCTGTTACAAATATCACACACAGAATCACAGAATACCCCAGGTTGGAAGGGACCTCAAGGATCACGAATCTCCAACCCCCTGCCACATGCAGGGCCACCAACCTCCCCATTCAATACTAGATCAGGCTGCCAGGGCCCCATCCAACCTGGCCTTGAACACCTCCAGGGACGGGGCATCCACAGCCTCTCTGGGCAGCCTGTTCCAGCACCTCACCACTCTCTCTGTGAAGAACTTCCTCCTGACATCCAACCTAAATCTTCCCTCCCTCAACTTAAAATCATTTCCCCTTGTCCTGCTGTTATCTACCATTTCAAAGAGTTGACTCCCCTCCTGTGTAGGTACTGAAAGACTGCAATGAGGTCAATCCACAACCTTCTTTTCTCCAGGCTGAAAAAGTCCAGCTCCCTCAGCCTGTCTTCATAAGAGAGGCGCTCCATCGTTCTTGCCAAAAGATAGCAAATTTAGAAGCCACAGCTGGATTTGGCCTGTTCAAAACATCTTTTGCAGCGTCATCCCTACAAGCAAATCTTCTACTATTGGCACAAATTTCCATCGTTAGCCCAAACCTGTTTGCTTAAAAGCTGGAGTGCCGTCCTATCTGAGACATTTTGCACTGGAATTAGTACACAAGTACACACTGCAGTGCAGAAATGTGACGCCAGTATCACACAGCCACAGTTTTGATGGAAGGAGCAATAGTTGTGTTCACTGAAAATCCTCCAGAGTGTTGCTTCAACCCATTATATTGCAAAACAAGCATTGCTTTAGGCAGAAACTGAAGTCAGTTTCAATGCAGTTGTCCTAAATTGACCATAAGAGCTCTGGAGACATAGAAATTAAAGATGGATAGATAGCGAGGATGAAAAGAAGCTGAGAAATGGAAATCAGGGGAAATGAGACTAATAGTACTTTTCCAAATAAGATCAACTTTACAGCTACTGAAAAAAAAAAAAAACCAAGAAAAAATAATAATAATTTTATATATGTATATGTACAAACAACCTCTCAGTCTTCCAAAAGGTGAGAGAGTCCTGCAGGGCCTGAAGCTGTGATTCGCGGCAGGAAGAAAACTCCTGCAGAGAGATGTGGGATGATCCTGAATGCCAGGACTTCACTGAGCAAAACTGTTCACTGAGCAACACGTCACTGAGGACCTGCCACAGGTTCCCTGCCTGGTTGCACCCAGCTTGATCAGGCCTGCAGGACAGCACAGGGCCTCACCAACCTCCACTTCTTCCCCAGGCTGAGGGCACAGCTGTGGGTGGCATCCAGGTGCACAGTCCCTGGCATCCCTCCTTCCTTCCCCACAGGCATTGAGAGTGGAACTTGAGCTCTCGTGTACTCGGTCTCACCACACAAACATCTCCCAGCTACTGGGAAATCACATCCTCCTGCAGGCAGCACTATTATTAGAGAGGAATGGCAGGAAGGTCTGGTAGTCAGCTGCTCCAGCAGCGGGAATGAGACAGTGGTGCTCTCCCTGTGATTAGAAACAAAACTGAAACCAAAAGGGCAGCCTATTTATGGAAGGGTAGTAAAAAGATGTCAACAACTTCACTTTGACTGGTGTCATGACCTCACTCTCCTCTTCTTGCTGTCTGCTGCTGAGTGAGAACGGGCTCCCTGGGGCACTGAGCAGCAAGGACAAGGCCCTCACTCCATCCCAGGTCACTGCAGGAGTGCCGTGTATGGAGACAACTAAAACCCCAAGCAGCCTAACACCTCTCACAGGAAGGGCCTGCTGGTGTTGTGCCGTGCCTGGCCAGCTCTATCAGAAGAGCTCAGCACCTAGCCCCACTGGTTAAAGGTTGCTCTTCATTGCCTACAACCTCACAACTTACCTGAGCTAACTTTCCCTGTTCTGAGGTACCTTGGATGTGGTTGACTTTAATGAAGAACAGAGATTTACACGTTTCTCCCAGTTCACGCTCCGTCCAAATTTCTGCAGAATCCAGATTCACACATTTCATTTCCAGACAGCATTTCTGATTGGGAAATAACCCTAAGGGAATGCTTTATCTGCTAGCCACTCTCCAGACTGTCTATTCTGACTGGTCTTTTAGGAAGAAAAATTCTGCTGCAATGAATCTTAGCTGCAAACTGAGCTCAGGGGAGCAATATCTTGGATCGATCTCAGCTGAGAAACACAATTGTGAGGCGTTCTTTGTGAAAGTGTGAACAGCAGTGCTGAATAACGCTGCGTGATTTGTAGCCATGTACACATGTGCAATAAGGAGCAGAGGGAATCTGTTCTTAATGCCCCCACGCTGCAGCTTGGGGGCTCGCGCCTGTGTCATGAATGGTGCAATGAATCTCTCTTTGAAAGCCCTTGGGCAACGGGAATGAGGGATCCCATGAGGGATGCGTGGAAAAAAATGATTTCATGCTGTCTTTACAAATACAGGATCATGGTATGTGCCTGCTACTTTAGGGCAGAAGACACATTTTTAAAGAATGTCAGTAAATCACCTCCCATCGACAAGCTTGAGAAACAGACACCAGAAATAAGGCACCCATTGAAGACACTTATTTTATAGCATAGCATAGTCAGCTCTTTTTTCTCTTTTTCAGCCTAAACCTTTCTTTGTTCCACTGGAAACATGGTTTTGCTTAGGTAATACCCTGCTTATCTCCTCTCTAACAGCCAACCATCTATCACAAGCTCTCCTCCCCCTCTGAGCCATAGATGTGGTTGGCTGAACACAGAGGTCTTGTTCTCTCCTTGTGTTTAGCATACCTAGAGAAATCCAAATCTTGGTTGTTCCAACAGGAAACACCACTTCTAGGCACCTACACAAAACAACAGGCTGCAGCTTTACACACGGATTTTGGAGCTATTCTCATCTCCTCAGAGGCATAAATGTAGCCTCATGTAACACATTTCCTCCAAAGACAAACTTTGTGAGCCAGACCACGAGAAAAATGCTTTCAAAAAGACCAACATCTAAGGGGGGGGTAGGATGTAGGAAACACTATGAAAACACCTTTAATTCCAAATTATAGTTAATGTGATGACACAAAGGTGATTATTATAGAAAACAAAATATTATAGCATCCAAACTGAAGAAATTCGGTTTTGACCAACTACTGTAATGCCTCACTTTGACTTTTCTGAAACAAAACGTGTTTGAAATTCTCTTCATTAAAAACAAACAAATAAACAAACAAACCCAAATCTGTTTGTTCGTTATTTCAAATTGAGATTAAAATAATAATAATAATAATAATAATAATAATAATAATAATAATAAAAGTGCTTCTAATGTTAAGCCTCTCCCACCTTACAGGAATGTAGAGTACTTGTTACTACAGGGGAACCGTATTAAGCTGATACATCACATGATAAAATGAGCACTTTGGATGACACCAAGATACACATAAGGCTCCCAAACTAATTAACAAGGATAAAGAGTTTTTGAATGCTTATCCCTCCCATGAGGACCATCTGTTGCAGTTTGAATATGACACTTCAGGAAAAGATTCCAAATGTAATTAAATTTTGAACAGCAGTAAAGGGGCCTGTGTTAAGTTTATCTTTGGAACACAAAACCCTAACGTTTTTTCAATTTTCAGCATTGCTGAAGAATCCTTTGTGTCACACTATCAACTCGTTACATGACGCAAGGCGGTACTCAAAAACATGCAACAGATGGCAAGTCCTGCAAAGATTTTGACGTCATGAGAAACGTGTTAAAACCTGGTTGCCTGCTGACTTTTTGGCTCATTGTTCGTAAGATACAGCCACCCTAGGTCTCTGGCTCCATCAGCAGCACAGCTAGCCCTCCACACAGCCTCCAGGGCAGCTGCTTGTGAGCCAGCTGTTACCTGCCATGTTTCACAAGGGGCCTTTTAAGGCTAATGACCATCAACGTTTGTCACAATGCTGTGAACTGAAACTTTTCTCAGTCAGATTTCCAGCTTCAGCCATCTGTGGATTGAACCAAGAATGCTGTTAGCCGCTCTCAACCCTGCTGTCCTTGCTCAGTTAGAGACTGGAACTGCCAATTCACCAAATCACTCAGTGTTAAGCATGCGAAGAACCCAACTGAAGCTGGCTGCTGGCCTACATGCTTGATGGTACGCATGAGTTAATGCACTTCCCTGAGCATTAGTTTGAATGATGCCACTGAACACTGTGTGATGCGAAATAAATCACTTCATAAAGGGAACCCAGTGCTTTCATTAGCAGAAAACTGAGATTCCTCCACTGGTACATTTTGAAAAAACTCTAGAAAACGCTTTTATTGGAACGGCAGACAATAAACGAACGCACACCTAACCCACATTACTCCATTTTAGAAAAAACAGCTTTAAAAAAAACCTACCATAGCAGCATAGTAATGATAATTGCAGCTTAATTACCCATAACTGATTCTTTATGCCCTGAAATAATTTATTCTCCTTTTATACTTTTCTCTGATAACCATTAGAGTCATTACAACTGCGAGTCTGTAATTACATACTTTGCATTTTAATGTTCTTTGCCAGTTCATCCTCTCTTCCTGTCTTTCAGTTAATTTCATTACCGAAACATGGAGAAAATTTCCACTTGGATTTTCCAGAAGTTCTTGTGATTTGATCTGGGGAGGTCTGGGATTTCATGAAGTCCAGTGAGACAGATCTTCAGACCGAGCTTCTGCGCACACACGGCTGCAGCTCCCCCAGCTGAGCTCCTCCACGTGAACTCTGCATTAGCGTAGGCCCCATCACCACAAGTCTGCCTTCAGGTTTGGGACTAAAGCATTCCACAGAGGTTCGAATACAACTAAAAGCCTGGAGAATGGGGGCTATGGCTGTGTTTATGTTTGAAATAAACAGATGCTTAAGGCTGCAGTGGAGTTAATGCCTATAGCTGGGTGATCCCTATACATCAAAAGAGCCATCTTAAGCATCAAAATAATTGTTTTTTAATCACGGAAGGCATTTTCTGAGCCTTTAGCTTGTGTAAAAGAGGCACAAACCTCCAGCTCCTTGCACCAGGTGCTACTCTCCATGCTGAGCTCGGGTGAGAAATGGGCCACCATCTGGGTGCGTTCACTCTACTTTTAGCAAAGCTGATGCCTTTGACCATTTTGTTCCTTTGTGTTCTGTGTTCCTCACGTGGGCCTGTCTCATCAGTGCCACCTACCCAAGCCCCACAGAGATCAGCTGCTCAAATGCCCTCATCTTTAATCTCCATCTTCCTGTTGCACGCTCTTTCACAGGAGCATGGAAGTGTTGCATGGTATGGCCTGTGTCACCCCAAACCCCTAGGGCTGCTGGATCTAGATGCTTTTGTGCTTGACTATCCAAAAAGCATTCTAACTCAGTGAAGTATTCAGCTGGTGAAAGACAATGAAGGAAAGCTGGCAGCTGCAAGAGCAGCTTGCTGGCCCCCACGGCTCTCTCAGTTCAGCCTCTCTTGGTATCTGATATGCACAGAAGCGGAAAGCTCGAGGGTTTCAGATACCTTTGTCTGCAGGAAGCAAAGAAAACCCTGGAATGTGTTTCAGCTCACAACATCCCCTTGCCTTCAAAAGATGAAAGCGGGTGGGAAGGCTGGAGGCCGGGAATGCAAGCTGCCTCCTCCTCCAGCAGAGAGCAGCCTATGCAGAAGGAAACATCTGCTGCTTATCTCCACTGAGAAAAACAGACATGGTCCATGGTGGAAAATATGCACAAAGGTTAACGGGAACTCTGCTGGCACACACAGCAGCCTTGCATCAAACCTGCCCAGTACTCAGGGCTCGGTGCTCAGAAAGCCTGGCCAATTTCTTGGATCTGTGCTTTTAGACCATGGGGAATCTGGCCCAGGTCTCCAGCTCATGCCACTCCCTTAGCAGTATCCCATTCCCAGCCACCAATGCTGAGGGCTGGAGGGAGGTGGGAGGACATGTACACAGCACTTCCAGGTTGCCCTTTGGGCAATATCTCTTCTCAAGCTGCTGGCCACATACCAGTGTTTCCAAGCTTCTTTTTTCTTTTTTTTTTTCTTAAAGGAAAACTAATTCTCAAAAGAGCAATTGCACCACGAGATTGGGCTTTCTGCAAAAAAAAAAAAAAAGAAAAAAGAAAAAAAAAAGAATTAAAAAAGCCCTCAAAAGCCCAAGTTTGTTGTCAAAGTCTCCACAAAATTAAGAGATTTGACAATAAGGCTTTTGTTCTTACGCAAGCAACTGGGCAACATGCAGCTTGATTTCTGCAGCCAGCAGATATTCAAAATACTTTCCACATACGACAGGTGTCAGTTTGACTTTATTTAAGGAAAAACGGGGAAAAAACAGTAATTTCCATAATACACAGAAGACAAGTTAGATAGCACTGCAAAAAAAAGGCTGAGTGTTTTACTTGTCACCAGTCTGCTTTGCAGCTCTACGATTAGTAATTTTAATGCAGTTTGTCATTTTGTAGTATTGTTTAGCATCTTTATAATCAGCAGAACCTGGGGTTATAAATCACAAAAAGTGTACTACTACTACTATGAAAAACTAAAAAACCCACAAAAATCACTTTCAAATAAACCATAAATATGTGATGCACATTAGTGTAACAAAACCATTTTTGTAAACATTTTCTCCAACATAACATGTGCATAAGATAAAAAATAAAAACACTGCAGTCATACAAGTTAGGGTTACTTTGACTTAAAGATACAGAAAATTATTACTTATTAAAGCTTAAAACTAAACCTAGGAGCTTTTCTTTTCTTCTTTGCTTACAAAAGCACTGTTTAGAGTTCGATGTCTGTATACGTAGTGGTTTTGTAATACTGGGTTTACCTTGCCATGTTGCTGTCCTGGCACTTCTATGGACACAAAGACAGAGGGAGCTTCCCACCGGGAGCCTCCCAACGCCAACAGCGTGCATCCGTGACCCGGGAATCCCTAACAGCACAGGAGCATCTTCCTCTGGGAGAACAGCATCAGCTTTCAAGGACTACATTGATTTTGGAGCACAGAGCGCTGGAAGAGTTAAATCACGCAGACTGACATTGGGTCAAATCAGCTGGGGTAAGCTACGCTACAGGGCCCATGTGTGATTACACCCGCGTTGCTTCTCGAGTCCCCTTTAGTTCATGAGAGTACAAAAGGTTCATCGTTCCTCTGGCTGACCGCGCCAGGCATGAAAAGAACACATCCTTCACCTTCAACGCTATCCAAAAGTCACACGGTTAAAAAAAATATTTCTAGGTACTCCTCTGCCAGCAAACGTAAGGCTTTCTTGAGTTTTAACTCTTTTGGTGTGTGGGGTGTGTGGGTGTGTGTACATGCACTCGTGGTACGCATCTACCACTCACTCTTACACTGTCTGTGACGTTCGAAGGAGCCTTCAGCAGAAACGCTGCTTGGGTTTGAAGGATTTACAGCAGTCGGATTGATATCAAGAGAAAGTTGGCTGAGTCTCAGCTCCGCACAGCTCGTGCTCGCGGCTGGGCGCCCGGAGCACACGTGCTGGAAAAGCCCTACCTGCCATGCCAGGAGAGAAAGTTCAACGTAGCAGAAGACAAAGCCCACGGAACACTGAGAGCCTGTTCACTGAATGAACAGCTTAAGGCAGCTGTCGACAAAGTACCCCACCAAAGGAATAATAATAATAATAATAATAATTAAAAAACAAAACGAAAATAAAAATGGCTGAATCATGACACTGTGCATTATTACATCACCAACAGATTATTATACACTCAAGGTTTTCTCAAGTAATGAACATGTAGCCATTAAACAAATTATTACTCTCAAGACATTTATTACAAATGTCAGAACTTATTAATAAAATAAAACTGACTTAAAAAAAAAAAAAAAAAAAAAAGAAAGAAAAAAGCCAGAGCTGGGATCTTACATCTAAACACAAGTATACGTTGTTTTTATGAATAAGCAGTATTAACTACATTCTTAAAAGAGTTTTAGTGCATTGCATTCTTAAAAAAGAAAAACATCACCGCCCCAAAATGTTTCCTACAACATTTAACAGTTTATAGAACTAGCCTAGTTATTTACCTGCCTGTTGCTAAGCCCACATGTTAGAAGAGTGAAACCTCCGGTTTTAGGCTAAATTCAGACTTCTATTAAGGATGAAACTGGTTTAGAAAAACGCTTGCTTTCCAAATTTAGTCAGCAAATTACAATAATCAGTGTCTCACTGCCATAACGCTACCACTATTGCCCCAACGGCCCACTCTCTCCTCCTGCTGAAACTTGCTACACGATAACAGTCAGAAACCTTTCAATCTGGTAGTTTTGGTATTAAGATTAAATTAGACATTAATGGTTTTCATCTAAAAATGTATAAACTAAACCACCTCTTTTCTTTTACGCATTAAAAACAATGAGGTAGGCACAAAAAATAAACATATGTAGTTTGGATTTTATTTCTTTTTTTTTCTTTTTTTTTTTTTTTTTTTTTTTTTAGTTCTGCGAGTGCAGACTGTGGTAAAACTGTTGTTGCACTTCTAGGTTTAAACAAAAATTAAACCTTTAACTGAGGCAGTGCTAATACTGTGACATAACCAAGTTCTGGCCTAACACAGAATCATTATAGAAAATGAACTTTTTTTCTCTTTTTTTGTCTGTTTTTTTTTCCTTTTTTTTTTTTCCTTTTTTCCTTTTTTAACCATCTGCACATGTTTCAGGCAATATCTGGTACACAGAAAATGACTAAAGTTATTGGCCAGGCCAAAAGGAAACTGCAGAAACAAAAAAAAAAAAAAACCAAGAATTCCACCCTGACCCCATCCCACCCTCCCTGTCCCCAAGAAGTTCTCCATCCTAGTCACTGCATCTTTCACATTTTATAAATATTAACTTCTTAAAACCTGCACCTTCCTCTTCGTCCACATATTGTCACATTACAAAAAAAGAAATGTCAATTAAATACATTGTTAACATTACTAGATAGACTAGATCTGCCCTTCTGTTTCAGCCTTTCTGACTCTCTACACCACTTCTCACCTTCTCTTGCCTGCCTCCTGTCCACTCAACAGCATGTTCATGGTAAATCTGTTTTGTTTTCCTTTTTTTCCCCCCCTCTGTTTTAACACTAACAAACAGAGTCCTTCAAAGCCTAGGAATCCTGGAGCTGAAGGCAAAAAAAGACCTGTAGCTTTCTAGCATGATCCCAAACCTCAAAGACACTGTAGCACCTGATGGCAATATCTTTACAGCACCAGCTGCCTCGCAGCCTCAGTTGAAAAACAAAAAGAAACCTAACACCAGTGATGCCTGCACACACATTTACACAGAGTGCTGCATTAGTGCAGGTCTGTACTCCAGTTGAAAATAATTCCGAGTTATGAAGATCTCAGACTCTGGATGTCAGCAATTCCTTGCCAAAGCCCACTGCTTCTACCAGCTCAGAAGAGAAGTCCTGCCAAGGGTCATGAAATATACTTGACTGCTTCCACCTGACCGTACGGAGGCAAAGAAAACCTGTGAAGAAAAGAAAAAAGGTAAGGAAGCAGAGATTTTCCTTTGTATTTGCTGCCTGTGACATCTACAGTGCCATTACAGTTCTGTAAAGCTCAGTACTGGGTCTGGCTGAGATGCAGCTGACTTTGTTCACTGCATCCTATACGGTACTGAGCTTTGCACTCATGGCTAAAAGAGCACTGCTAACACACTGGTGTTTTGGCTTGCACATCATCAAGGCTTTCTTACCAGGCCCCTTACCCCCAAAGACTGGGAGAGGGTAACACCTGGATGGTGGACCCCAAATGACCAAAGAGATATCCCATACTGCATGGGAAAGCATGCTTGGCAAGAAAAGTTGGCAGAAAGGAGGAGGAATGAGGACATCATTGTAATGGGAAGAAACTGACGAATTCCTTATTACGCTTGGCTTGCACAGCCAAGCTTTTGCTTTCCTTATTAAGCTGTCTTTATCTTGATCCATAAGTCCTTTCACACTCCTTTCATTTTCTCCCCATTCCACGTGAGAAAGGAGTGTTTGGCTGCTGGTTGGGGCCAACTCACTGCAAGCACCAGCTTAAAGTACACGTTTATCATCTCGGCAAGAAACAGGGGTGGGGGTGGATTATACCTTGTCATTACGTTCACATAAGAACTTGAGTCTTTGTGCCCTTTTGTGCATGAACACACCGTCCAAGTGTCCAGTTTCTACCGAGCGTATTTCGATCGCTTTTTCTCCCCAGCCCATAATCTGATTGGATCGAATATATGCTGCGGAGAAAAAACACAACACAGCCGGTTAGCACAGGTAGAGGGCAACACAGAGTAACTTTTTAAAAAAGCAGAGGAATATGTTTAAACACTGTAATTAACAGTGACTTGCCTGTGCACACCGTAAAAACACACAAATGCTCAGAGCGCTATTTCAGCCATCAGCATTTTCACAGCACTGCCCCCAAAATATCCTTTTTTTTTTCCTTTTATTACCACACGAGCTGTCCATGTTAGTAATGTATTTTGTGCCTGAGCACACATGACACAATAGAAGCTTTCCAATTAATGGAAGGAACACTGAGTTTTACAAAGATTTTTCCTCCCAGGTTTGGCAACGAGACAGGTTAATTAGGTGTCGACAAGGAAAAAGCAGAACGCAAAGTTGAAACAGACAAAGCCTATCCGCTCCGGAACATCCCCAGAACCATTTCAGTGTCTTACGGTGTCAATTCCTTGCTTTGAAGGAGTTTGTTGGCAAAAGAGAAAGAGACAGAATGGAAAAATTAGGAAAAAAGAAGGAAAAAAAAAACCTGCTAGCCGCCTTTAATAGGAATAATGCTTCAAAAATCTGCTTTCCTTCCCAAAAAAGCCAGCTGGCCTCACAAGTACTCTGCATATTTTAAAAAAGGTTCATATTAAGCTCTCCAAGTGGAAGTACTATTATTTGTCCTTCTGCTTTCCTTCACACACAAATAAATTAAAAACGAGCATTTATTCCTCAGGGTATCACTGGGGAAAACAGATTAGTACTGGCATGAGGAAAAAATCTGTTCCTGGTAGCATTAAAAACTGAATGAAGGAGAAAGGCAGCAGCATTATGAAAAAGAATATTCAGAAAGAAATTTGATGGATAGTCTTAAGAATGCTGCCAAAAATAACATATGGGAACTTAGTGAAGAATAAGCTGTTGCCTCTGATTTGTATGCATACTGAACAGAAAAAAATAAAAAGAAGCACAACAGATCTTAACAAGGAAAATTTAAAAAGATTTAATTTCATAATACTTCCCCATTTATGTTATCTTTTTTTCACATTAATTTTCAGTGAAATAAGCCAAATTATCTGCTATGGTACAACACATGTGTATACCAACACATATGCCGTTGTGCCAGAATATTTTTACATATGTCACTAGTGATAACTGAGCCAAACATTTTATCAGGATTGTCAGATGAGATATTCTGATGGTATCAACTGCCTCTGTGCCATTTACTTCACAGCCACTTCAGTCCCCAGGGCTCTACAATTTGCCAGTTGATAGAATATGCTTGCTTTCAGATCTAGTCAAGAGTTAAATGCAGCAGAGTGAACATGCCACGCATAAAACTTTTTAAATTTCCTTCTCCCATGTTGCTCTCACAGCAGCAGTAACCTGAGCAGTAACTACTGATCCATGCATCCATTCCAAAACAAGCAAACTCAGTGTGTTCGCACAACAAAACAAAGGTGTAATCACAGCCCATGCCACACTCAGCACTGAAATAAGGCAGCATAGGCAGCAAGAGCACCTATACCAACAGGCTATACCAACACTTTCTTGCAAAGATAGATAAGCAATCTGCAGATGAATTAGAGTAAATCCATCAAATCAGATAGACTGTCATCAACCTGTAATAATATCCTGTGTGTCACCTTACACATCTTAATGGTTTTTCTAATTTTGTTGCTGTCTAGGAAAAACTCTGTAATGGACTGGAAAAATCATGTTGTATAATAAAGGAGTTTTTTATTCCTGAAGTCCACACGTTTCCTTGGATCTTGTTCTAAAAAACTCAACATGAAATGGATTCATACGATTCCTCCAAACTTTGCACAGCTGTTTTTCAGCAATATCACAGCATTGCTGCTTCTGAATCTGAGATCAAACCTGCTGCATTTTCTTTCTGCCCACATGCACTCCCACTTTCTCACAGCATATTGCATTTGACTCTCTGGGCACTTACCAACTGACGTTGGCATTTCTCCCCATTGCAGAACCACATCCTTGGTGATCCTTCCATATGTGTTTACATAAACTCCTTCATCCTCATAGCAGACCAGTAGCTCCATTCCATCCGTATTTGGGAGAATTATGATTGCGTGAGGTTGGATACTGCTCTGGATCTAAAGAGACAGAAATGAAGACAAAGGGTTTTCTTTGTTTTTTTTTTTTTTATTTTAATACTGAAGAGCCCGTGGTGGGGGGAAAGGCCTAGGTGAATTCTGATTTTTGTCTGATAGCAGACCAAGGATGCACACCAGAAGTGCTAGCTCTCCCTTCAACTTAGACACCCTACACAGCAACAGCAGATAATTAGAAAACTTTAGGGAATGAATTCTTTCATCTTAAGGCAGACATCTGAAAACAGGAAAGATGAACTTCTCGGTAGGAGTGCCCATTTCCACAGCAAGAGATGAAAACACAGGCCTTTGCCAAGCCTGCTGAATATTATCAGAAGGCAGTCATATAACTCATACTGCCACCTTCCCTGCAGCTGACTATGTGCTATGCACTCAGCCATCTACCTATCACCCCTGAAACCCAGATCTGAGCAGGCAGCTCCCAGGCAAGGAGATACAATGACCCTGAGGACAGGACACAGGACAAGGCCCAAGGCTCTAAGCCACATTTATTTGTCCCCCTCCACCCACTCCCACTTTGCACAGGGACAGCCTGGCACATTTTTCATCTGAGAAAAAGGAGGGAGGGGAAAACCAGAAGGAAAGAAACTCCCCCACCCCAGGAAGAACTCTTACATGTGTTGGTAGATAAATATCGTAGACTGATCCCGAATCCACATCAACAGCATGGAAGCCAGCACAGGAGCCATAAATGACTTTTAGTCTCTGACCCTCTTCTACAGTTAGATCCACCAGCAATGGCTTATGTACCAATTCACCAAATGACTGCAAGAAAACAATCAGTGAGATTTACTTTCCTGTTTAGGACCTCGATAGGTTTTATAAAAGCATGCTGCTAATGCACAGTTGACGAGCCTACTCCTCCAGTAGGCCTTTGCTCCATCCACCAGAGCAGTTAGAGGCTAACATCTTCCACAGACAAGGAGAGATCGCTCAGCACCCTGCTGCATTTCAATCATGTAATATTACACACTCTATTCCCTGGGGTTTACTTCTGTCGTCTGTTTGTTTTCAGTAAGAATCACCTTGAACTTTCGCGAGAGCAATTTGATACTCCTGGAGCATTTACTTCAATCTGCACAACCGGCAGTAACTGATTGTCTGCAAATCAGTTTGGTAATTACAGCGAGGCAGCTAAATTCATTCTTGCTGTACTCAAAAGATAACAAAGCTGAACATAATCTAATGACATCTTCTGCTCACATGAAGATGCTTAGACTCAGCTCGCTTCTCTTGGCTTCATGTTTTATTTATAGCAAGGATACAAACTGCTGTGATTTTGTGTCATTTTGAACATTCATTTATGCATGGTTGCAATTCAGCATTCTAAATACAATGCCTCTCAGAGCCAACCCTCCCTCATCCGTAACTGAAAATGTAAGAAATTCAAGGCAGATTTACCAAAGAAGCTGGACCACAGCTGTGACAAAACGTCCGTCACACCACTTTTGTAAAAGGGGAAACTGTAACTCAATATGTGAAAACCCAACAGATGGCTAAAATATACTGTTACCTTAAAGGCCATAAATTTGTGGTATGGCTTCGGTGCCCATGCATAGACTTCCACAGAACTCTTCAATGCAATTACCAAGAATTTGATTCTTTCATATTTTACTGAAATTAAACCAAAACAAAAATTAATTCAGTAATCGGAAAGCGACGCTAGTTCCCCATATTTACACATGTTTGAAGGTTTTTACTAATGCTTCATTTTAGAATTGCTATTTCTGAGTATTTTGACACATTTATACCACAAAAATTGTTACTCCTGTCAGTAACTGAACCTGTCATCACGCTTTCAATTACCTAGCCAGTACACATTTATTTACACTTTTCTTTCCACATTAGACTGCGCTAGCTCATCAAGAAAACAGTTTTCAGGCAGGGATGTTTCCAATAAAAGAAGCCAATGACTGTGGTAGTTTATTGGCAATCACAATCACAGCGTCGGGAGTGGTATTTTGAGCTGATGGAACAATTCCCCAGAGAAAAGGAGGGGAAAAAGGGAACTCAAGTGAAAAGTTGAGAAATGAGTCCATTTCAAAAAACAAAAGGTGGCTTTTTTGTCGTTCATTGCCCAAAAGAAAAACCGTTATCAAAAATTTCACAGAAAATAAGTAGGTGGCTGACAAAAAGCTCTTCCTCAGATGATAGTTTAAAGGAAACAGGTAGCTGACTGAATGCAAACAAGTTGTACTACCTGAGCTGTGTCCAACTGACCTTACCTCTAATTCTCAAGTAAAACATGAGCTCAAGTCACCTTAGTGACAATTCTGGTGACAAATTTTACCTTCTGCCTAAGGAACGGAAAAGTTTTTAGAGGTGTTAAGGAGTCAGGAGTTTCTCAGGGACAGTTTAGAAACAACAACATTTTGCAATCTTTTCTTTTTTTTTCTCATTTGACAAAAGCAACAATTGTAGCATTTCAGCCACAAAATGCTTCAAGGAAGAACTACACCAAAGACTTGACAAATAATCGCAGAATTGATCAGAATTAACATAGGTCACGACATGGATGACTTGCAAATTCTTGCATATCTTTCTGTTGCCAGTCAAACAGCTGGCAAATGTAACCATCTCAAAAAGCTCTATTTACTACTACTTTATTTTATTTTCATAGGAGGGAACTGAACGTTTAGAAATTGCCATTCAATTAGTGCCGCTGGATCTGCATTTGCAGCTGCCATTTTCATTGTGTAGGAAAAGATTGTGAGGACTTTTAGAATACTGAGGTTTGTTAACCTGTTTCTGGTGCTCTTTTTGGAGGAGAAGAATGAAAAAAAACATTATTTGGATTACACTTAGGAAGCTTTCTCTTCAAGTATTAGAGGAGTGGAATGCTTTTTGAAAACAATGAGTAAATCCCTACATCTCCACCTGCCATTATTATCTCCTAACTAAAATTGATTTTGAAATAGGGCTGAAGTGAAGAATCTCAGACTTGTGAGAAGAACATTTCTTTAGTAAGTACTATTTAACGTATTTCAGATATCTTACCTACTGTAAAAGCCTGCAGTTGCAATCTATTGGTAGGCAGGAGGGAGACAAAGCTATTTCTTGCTCCCCCTTTTATTCTGCAGGGAAGCAAGAATACTGAGCTTTAAGTGTTAGAAGACTTGACACTTCAGCAGACAAAAAAAGCCTCTCAACCTCCACAGCTGTACCAATGGAAAAATAGAGCTTTTGTTCAGTCTTGTCTGGCTTGCAAGATTTCTTGGAATATTTTCTTGGGGAAGAAGGGGATATTGAACAAAATCACCTTATCTCTGAAAGGAAACCTTTGATAATCCTCACTCTTTGCTCTGGGTGCTATCTGGGAATTCACCCAAATCTTAAGTTTCAAAAGAGCAATTAATCACTGAGAGGAGCCAAAAGTTGCCTGAAGCAACTGAGAGCCATAAATACCACTTCAGCTTGATGTCTGAAACGCCACTGCATCAAAGAGACAAGGAAGCGACCAGTGCCAGCTGCCTCACTGGCAACCTCCAGTCTGTAAGCACAACTATTCACAGGGCTCATCCTTCTTGGGAACTGAGGCACAGCTGCCAAAGGGGCCTCTCACTACCTGAAGAAGTCTACTGTATGTTTTCAGCGCAGAGGGAAGTTCAGTGCCAGGCTGCAACAAATCACCCTTCATCTGGAAAAGAATGCTCTTTGTTTCTCACGCTTCCCTACTGGAAAGCCTCCTTTCTATAGCTGTTAATGTATTGTTAACAGACCACTTCATTATGCTGCTGACACCCTGGGATATGATACTAGAGAAGTACATTATTAATTGTTTTTGGGGTCAAGCTCAAGGCTCAGCAGTCACTTACTGCAATAGTTATTGATTATGCTCTTCTGCAAGAGCGCGTGCATGACAGAAAGAAACAGCTCAGTCTGACTGCTGCTGCTCTACACTGACTGACAGGGCTTGAAAGGAACTGAGCTGGCTCTTAGGGGAAAACCAAACCAAATGCAACACCCGGGGTCCATTAAGATGCATCAGGACACTGAGCATAAGGAAGAGCTCTTAGTTCATATCCCCACCTGCAGGGCAGCAGGCTCACTGCACATGGCAAAAATGTGATGTGTCTTTGACTAGCTGCTGTGGAAGCTTCTACAGCCAAATCCATTCAAGCAACTTAAGGGCACTCAAAAGGTGCCTTCCTTGTGAAAACACACTTCATCCCCATAATCCCACAACTGTACTGCAGTGGATCTGAGACAGCATTAGGAAAGTTCATGAGCTAAAGGGAATCAATGAATCATCCTAAAGTTAAACATATGCTTGTTCCCAGATGCCTCCCCAAAGCTCGTGCACTAACTGGGCTTGGTTCTTCCTCCCACACTCTTTTTTTTTTTTCTCCACCAGTCTTAAAAATCTACATTAAAAATGAGATGTTTTTCACTCCATTCCAGAATTTGATTTCAGCATGATAAAATAACAGGGAAACCTGTTGGTAGAGAGAGCAGCTGCTGGTTGACAAGCGTCCCTCTGTCATCTCCAGGGTTTAACAGAGGTAGTGAAATGCCACAAGCCCCTGCTGTCCCTATCAGCCTTCCACTGAAAGTTGCATTCACAACAGGAAGAAGGCAGATGGAGAATCTGTGCCTGCACCAGTTTACAGCCCAGTATCTCATATTTGGTTTAACCCGATAGCTTGCTATCTATTCTGATGTTTCAACAGAAAATTTGTCCTTAGGCCTAAGGAAAATAGTCAGAAACAAATCTTAAACCTAGTAGCTACATGCATTGCAATTCTCTTTCTCAGCCAGCTCTTATCCGACAACTCGATACATTCGTTACTTACCAACTTTATAGTGCACACAGCCTTCCAGGTCACCCACTGTTGTCCAACCTTGTTTCTTTTCTACTTCAGGATCATTGTGAAGGATTTTATTTCTCAACCAGGACAGATAGTAAACTCGCAACTTGTTCTTCTTACCTAGCCACAAAGGGAGAAATAATGGTTCATTTCCAGAGGAATGAAAGTGCTAAAAAACCCTGTCCTGATAAACAGAAATCCCCACAGAACAAGACAAAAGAACAATGAAGGAGAAACTGCTGCAACCACTGAGATCTCATGCAGTATTTATGTCCACACCAGCATCACCCCAGAGTCCACCCAAAGATATGCTTTCCTGATAATGACAGAGATGCATGGTAATACCACCTAAATACTCAAAATGACAAACTCCTTAGCTGCCTGGTTATTAGGACAAAGCTTCTACTTGAACAGGGTTATCAACCTACAACAAAAACACCAGATTCCTGCACTGAGGTAACAGCTGAACCTCAACGATTCTTATTTGCACAAAACTTTAGGAGAACAGCAAAGTAGAATTTGAGGCTCCAAATGATCTGCACAAGTAGAAGAGAGTAAGACTGGTTTGAAAGGAGGAAGCAATGGGAAAGAAGAATATGGTGAGGGAACATTACGTTACAACTTCTGCACAGGTAGCAAGCAGGACATTTCCATCACTTACACCACCCTCAGATACAAAGTGATCAAGCTTTTACTAAGGCTGTTTATCATTCAACTGGTGGAAAAGTACATCAAGAACAGTGCTAAACCATTCCAGCATTTAACCACTTTACAACAGTACTGAACAGTACTGTACACTGCTCAGAATGTAACTCGCAATATGAAAAGGCCTCAAATGCAGATCAAGTGACTTTATCAGCTCTTTTTGATTCTGGGGAGACCTCACTGGCCTTTCAGTACTTAAAGGGAGCTCATAAGCAGGAGGGAGAGCAACTTTTTACATCATCTGATGGTAATAGGGCAAGGAAGAATGGCTTTAAACTAAAAGAGGGCAATATTACGTTAGGTGTTCAGAAATAATTCTTTCCTCAGAGGGCAGTGAGGGACTGGCACAGGCTGCCCGGAGAAGGCCAGGTCAGATCAGGCCTTGGGCAGCCTGATCTAGTGAGTGGCAATTATACCCATGGCAAGGGCTTGGAACTGGATGGTGTTTAATGTTCCTTCCAACCCAAACCATTCTATGGTTCTTTGATTCTTTAATAACTAATGGCCAATACAGCACAGGCTGAACTGGCAAGAAGGTGGCTCCAGTGCAGATATTCAAAGCTTGTCCCCCTTCTTCCTCCTTCAGCTGCTTTGCTGTCCAAAGCCACCACAGTCCTGCAGGTGAAGCTGGAGGCAAGGAAGAGAGATCATCTCTGCTCTGATGAGGAACCACTATGGAAGGCTCCATGAAGTCTCTGTGCAAGGAAAAGAAATAAGAAATGCCCACAGGGCCCCAGTTTGTTGGTGGAAAAGCTCCGTGCCAGTGCTCCGGTAGCTGATGGGGATGAGCACATGGCATCAGGAGTTACAGGTTACAGCAGGACAAGAAGTCTGAGCACTGAGAGCATCCTGCTGTTCTTGGCTGGATGCTAGAGCTGGCACCTAGCCCTTGCCTTGATGGCAGAGGACCCCTAACACAGCTCGGCTCCTCAGGAAAAGCAGCTGGGAAGGCTGGGGCAGCACATGCAGATGCACAGCTTGCAAACAGGCTGTGCCATTGACTCCAGCTTTCTCCTTATAAAAGACGCAGTCTGAAAAATTTTCTTTGGGATTACTTTGATGGGGAAGGGCATGGGGAAAAGAACAGGCAGTTACAAAATGAAAATCTGTTCACTGAGCTTAAAGAGGAACTGCCTGTTTTCAACTACTGGATCTGCTCCTTAATTTAAAAAGCTGCTCTTGCTTTGATGGCACCCAACAGAATGTGAAGCAACATCATGCTGAACTTGTTTATCCCTACTACAAACGTGACAGCTCATTTGGCAGTAAGGGAACATATGATTTATTGTTTGACTTCATATTTATCAAATTTGACAAGGGATAAAATCCCACTGCTGACACAGCTCCTAGAGATCTGGAAATGGGACCAGAGCAGTAAGGTCCTCCCATGAAAATACTGCAAATGACAGCTACAGAGGTCCTTTTAGAAAAATTGGAACAGAAAAAAGAGTACAGACCAGAAAGCACTGTTCTTCTGGGCAAGGAAGAGCTCACAGGACACAACTATCACAAGTTCCAGTCGATTGGGAGAACAAATTATCTCCCAGCTATTTCTATGACTTTAGCTTCCCCATAGCTTAGTAAACCTTAAGACTCAGACCAAATAGTGCACATGGGAATTTCCCAGCACGTGGCTACTTTTTTTTTCCAGTTCACATGCTGAGCAGCAGGGTATTTCTCTCCAGCTGGAAACATTTTCATAACAACAACAGAAGAATATCTAAAGTGTGTTCCCATTGTGTTTTAGTGTCTAGACCACAAGGAAAGTCACAGGACAGGAAATTCCTCAGCCTTCCAGCAGGCTGACATGAAAAGAGCACAATTGGTCAGCTAAATAAACATAGTTATGCATGTATTTAGAGTTACGCTGATTTTAATATTTATATTGGAGAGGGGAATTAGATCCTTTTGCTTGTAAATCCACAACGCTCAATTTAAACAGCTCTCAAATATCTGCAACTTCTTTTTTTCCCTTGTCTAACTGTTATGGCTATGAAATAAGAAAGAAAACTCTGCTCCAACCTTTAAATAAGTTGATTATTGACTCTGAAAACTCCCAGCTCCGGTTCACCCACAGACATCATTTCAAATGCAAAGCCTCCTTTCCTATACTGAGTTTTTGTTTTTACTGTTGTGTGGTTTTTAATTACCAAGCATGCAGATTCCAACCAGTTCTTCGACACCGTCATCCTTCCCTACATTCCCGAGAGCCCAGATCAGCCAGTTGGGCTTACAAACACTTAGGGAACCACAAATGGAGCATGTTCTGTATGCACTAGTCTCTTACAGCACTCTTAAGACTCTCAGCACTGTATATTACCTGAGCATTCAAAACTATGTTTTTGCTTCCCAACAGTATGAGCTACTCAGCTTTGACCCACAGTTTTCTTGTACCAGCTGTAGTAGTTCAGTACCAAAAGCTTTCTTGTCAAGGTAAGTTTTGAATTTGAGAACTATATTGCAGGAACAATTGGTTTCATGTTTTCAAACTCAGAAGAGTATACATTAAAAGCAAATTTTAGGCGACAATCCCCTCAAAACCGTACTGCACCACAACTTCTTACAGTGCGGTGACATATCTCAAGTACTGACACCATAAACATATTGATTCCTGAAAAAGCAGATAGAACATATGTCTGGGAGAGGTGTAGACTGAGCAGAAATGCCTCTTTCCTGCCTTGTACTTCACTATCCTCCCATAAAATGCAGGATATGGGGCGGAGACAAAGCCATAAAACAGACCAAGATCAGCCCGTTTCTTAAGGGTTAATGTAGCGTGTCTTAACAGAGGAAGCAATAGTTCTGAAGGAAACAAAGAAAACGGATGTGTTGGGGTTCTCAGATCGTGACTGACGCAAACATAAATAAACCTAAAACAATTACACACAAGATTTAATCACAGGCACTTCTGTTTGTGTAGAGTATGGTTCAAATCAACACATTTTGCACAAGTTGGATTATACAGTATTTTTGTTTATAAGGTCTACTATAGAATTGTTTATAAGGCCTACTACAGAATAAACTATCAAATGATGCTTTTCAAGTAGCTTGTATTTTTAACGTACTGTGGAAACACGACAGGTTGCTTTTTTTAAACCCTCCTTGATTCATCTTTTCTTTTTAAACACTTCACAACACAGCTGGAGCTTAGAACTAACTATGACAACACCAACACAGGCATGGCTCTTTTCAATTGTATTAGTGTGATACATCTAACACGTGGTCTAGCTGCGTGTCCTTTTGTACAAGAGTTGGGAGAGAATTCCAGCAGGGTAAGATGAGCTCAGAAGCATCAACAATATTTTTAGTGGCTCCAATGAATAACATGGACCACTGTGCAAAACAGTGTCCATGTCATCTAACATTCTCTCCCACAATAGCACAGCAAAGCAAAGACTCATTTCCCAAACAAACCAAACAAAAAATAAAGTAAATGGCTGAACACCACCTGTGAAGAAAGATTAATAGTGCACCACATCAAGTAACTTAATGGCAGAATAACCTTATGCAATAACTCTTTGGAGCCAAGGAGTCTGGAACCTTGAGCTTTATAAAACACATTTTCCATCAGTGCACACAAAACAAACACAGCAATCACCACCGCCCTTCATCTCTCAATGCTGAGTCGTCTGCAGTTGCATCCAGTGAGAGGCAAGGCCAAAAGCTGCTTCAAGCTGCCTCCTCACAATGGCAATTTCCACACTGCACAAATACTGCACTCCCCACACCCCGTTAGACACACACATTCTCTTTCTCTCTCTCATCAATCTCAACTATCTACTTTGCAAGAGCATTTATCATTATACATATTTAGACACACAAACTGTCTTTAAACTCCAGGAGCAAATAATGTTTTGGTTAGAAAGAGGCCAAGTTGCAAGTAACTGCAGCAGGGGGGTAGAATGTTACTTCTACAAATTTCACAAAACATTAATGTACAGCTCTGACAAAAGAATGCTTCCTCCAAACCTATAAAGATATTAAAAGGAGGAAGGAGAGGGGGCAAGCATGCACAGGGTACTATGGAGAAAATGATTCACTCTTAGAAACAAACTGCAGATTCAAGAGAGGCAAAATGATGGAAAATCCACTGACTTCATTCAAGTCAAGACTTTCCCCCTCAACACACAGGCTGTCAAGAAAAGATTTTTGCCATGCCATGGAGGAAAAATCACACAGAACAATTAACATTACCAGAAATTGTCACCAAGACGTTTAGCCCTTCAAGTACATCCATTTGCTGGAATCTTCTTCGATTGATGAGTGGATAAACCTTCCCCTGACCACTTCTGTCTAGCAGCATCAGACCACTTTCCGTGCCCACTAACAAGTTCACTCCTAGATGAAACAAAAAGAGATCTAAGTTAGTAGACAGATTTTCCATACACTGATGAAATTATACCTTTACATAACAACTGCCTTGTCTCAAGCAAGTCTAATCACACCTGAATGACCTCTACATGTTGTATGTTACCTGCACTCAGAGACTGCTGACACCAAATTACAGTGTACAAGAAAGTGAGAGACTGGAAGATCATGGGGAACTTTCTGGATCATCAGTTCCCAAACAAAAAGTCACACTAACACTGGAGATGGGGGGGGTGAGGCACGACTGAGTACCCAAGGTTATATATTCTGAAGGATGTATTAGCTTTGATAGGGGCGTTGGTAACAGGATGCTGTATATAAGGACAAAAAAAGCACTGGCTTTGGCTCTATTAGGAGGACTGGACTGTAGTGCAGCCCTCCTGGTAAAGAGACAGGCACGGGGCTGGTCTTCATCTTCCCAACAACCTTTTCCACCTGAATGTTAAATCTAGAGAAATTATATTGTGTTTCCATCCATTTCTCCTAAAGGCCAAGCGATTATAAATGAGGAAGGTCAGCTTCTTTTTACAAAGGTGCACACATCCACTGGAAACCTTATTAAGAGTACATGGAACCTTAGTGCTTAAAGCCAATTGCATTCTATTTGTGTATATGTATACATATACACATACATCATACCAAAAGGCTTTAAAATCTATTAATATGTAATTACTTTTAAATTTCATAAATTTAATAATTTATGATAATAAATTTCAATAATTTCAATAATTATTACGGCGTTTCAGGCCCAGAGCCCACAGATCATGCAGAGGAAGGTCAAATATAGTACAGGGAATGGAAAGCAAACCACATGCATGGTTTGATTTCCATTACACTTCTCTGTTGCAATCTCAATGTAAAACTTGTTATCCTTAAACATAGTAAAATAATGAAACAATAAAAGAGAAACTCACAGAAGATAATCATAATTATATTGCTTAGTGCTTTAATCTCTGGACAGACAATCTGTAGATACAGCTATACAGGTGCCAATGGTCATACACCAACTGATCACATAACAAACCCTTTTTAATGCAGCATGTGACCCATGGGAGTCTGCATCTGAGCATAGCCTGAATCTATAGCAATCATTTGCCTTCTCAAAGCACTGAAGAAGCACATTACTCATCAAAACTGCCCACCTCCAAGGCATGTGGAAAGCCACCTAAACATCACCCTCACTATTACACGTTGGAGGAGTTGGAAAAAGAAGGGAACATTCACCCTATCCTATGGGTGCAGCATTTCCTAAGGGGGATGCAGTGTTACGGGGGAGCAGAGCCACAGCCAGGAGGTGATGATGGAGCTGGGGCACTTTCAAAAGCCTCTGGATGGAAAAGAGAGACAACGGAGGAGTGACACATCATTATACATCTCCATTTTCCTCTCTCTTGACTCTTCCAAATTTATCCTGGGCCTCATTTGGAGCATAACATCCAGGTCTGGGACCCCCAGAACAAGAAAGACAGTCAGAGGGTTGGAGCACCTCTTCTTGAACAGAGGCTGAAGGAGTTGAGCTTGTTCATTCTGGAGAAGAGAAGGCTGTGGGAAGACCCACTGTGGTCTTTCAGTACTTAAAGGGAGCCTATAAACATGGAGGAAGACTGACTTTTTATACAGACAGACAGTGATAGAGGGAATGGTGTTAAACTAAAGAGAGGAGATTTACATTGGGTGTTAGGGAGAAATTGTTTACTCAGAAGGCGGTGAGGCACTGGCTCAGGCTGCCCAGAGAAGCTGTGGTGCCCCATGCCTGGAGGCACTCAAGACCAGCTTGGATGGGGCCCTGGGCAGCCTGAACTGGAGGGGGGCAGCCCTGCCCACAGCATGAGGGATGGAACTGGGCAGTCTTTATGGTCCCTTCCACACCAAGTCACTCTATGATTTTTCTAAGTAAACTTCAGAGGGCTCAGCAGTCCCCAGAACCAATCATCTCTCCTTGCTCAAATGTGCTGCTCTGTTGTTTCTCTACCCCCTCCAAGGTAGGAGAGCCCATGGACACAAGTAGCACAGAGCCTATCTCCACACTTTCCTTTAGCTACTGATGCCTCCACTGTCTTCTTCCCGCCCTCCTATGTAGCCCTTACACAGGACTGAAACTGCTGGCTCCCACTGCACACCCCCGGGTGTATTTCAAATCTCCCATCTCCCACACTAGGACGCATCCTCAAACCAATAAGTGGAGGAAGGATACAGGAAGAGTGAGGCACGGTGCAGGAGCATCAAACTGGCTAAGGAAACACCCACCTCTCAGCCTCTTTCCTGCAGCTCCAGGTCTGAGCAACTAAAGCTGTAAGTCATTCAGCTCTAATACATATTTTTTACTCTTATTCACTGTGGTTTATAGTTACAACAAAATCACACACAAACTGCTGCCTCTCAGTCCCTTTCTCTCTTTGCATATCAGGACTCAGGCGCTTCTGCCTCCACCCTCACCTCTTCCTCTGCTGCCTTTGCATCACAGTTGTCCCTGCTCTGGGTTGACATGTGTGCCAATCCCAAACTCCTTCCTCATTAGCTGTATCAGGATGAAACTAATGAGGTACCACGCTGGTGGCAAACTGTGCCTGTATTTTAAAGTGCAGACACTGTCTTTGTTCACAGCCAGTCGAGCTCTTCTTCTACCTCCACTCTACGATAAAACAGTTCTGATTTCTCAAACATGGAAATGTTTCCTGAATAGGCACAGGGTCCCTGCAAAGGCTGGGCGTAAAAATCCATGCTACTACATCCGTATCATTAACTTTCACCACTCAGTGCCATTAGAAATACTGTCAGAGAATTAACACACCCAGAAATCTACCAGACACTGGTATTAGCACTGGAAAAGGAAAACAAAACAAAGCAAAGCAAGTGCCTTATTTTTAAATAATATCATTATAAAATGACTTCATTTGCTTAAGGGAAAAGGAAGCTAGAACTTATCAAGAAATAAGTATGTGCATCAAGCTTGGACCACCATCAGTTCAGCAATAAATGTTCAACAAGGAAGTGCTTTGTTACAGCTGTAAAACATCTCAGATTTTACACCTACATTTTAAATCACCGTAACAGTCAGATATATAGATCAAAGAAATATTAAACCATTAACACAAATTGCTATTGGCAAAACAAGCCAGATCAGAGAAACTATGAGTCATCTTTACTGATCCCATATGACTTCTCTCTGCCTCTCAGAGTCTGAAAGCTAACACTTGCACAAGTTTCCTTGCTTTACCAGAAAATTATTCATACGAATACATGCAGAAGTAGCACGGGAGTAAAAATTCTTACCAGTAAACTCTGAAAATAAGGAAAAACGGAGATAGAAAGAGGATAAGGTGTTAGAAAAGCTATTTAACTGACATGGCTTTGCAGGTAATAGGGAAAGGTCAACAATGCTTTTCTGAAAAACAAGAAATGCTGGAAATAACCTCAAAAGATAACTGAATCCTTGCAAAGAGCTGTGAAAATGTAAAGAAGAAAAGTGACCTGTCCTACCTACACACTCATCATGTGACTCTGGGGACTGGCCACATCTCCTCTTCTTAGTCTTTAAAATTACATGCATATGTATTTATAGCATGTTCAGTTGAAGAATACTATATAGACATCTGCATAACATATACAAGATCACTTCTTAACATCTAGGTGACCTCACAGAGAAGTTATGCAGTACAGAAAAGCTTTTAGCCTGGCATTGTAGCAGCAGTTTCACATGGTAGCAGGCAACAAGCACTGCCCTATGCCTCTCACCAGCACAGGATACTGACTAACTGTGTGAAACTGTTAAAAGTTTGCCCTTGTAATAAGGTCAGACATGCTGGGTCAGCTGATATCCTAACACTCAGCTTCTCCATGCCACTAACCACCTTACAAGAAACAAAGCCAAGTCTCATGCTGGAAAGTGCTCCTCCTACACTTCTCTTCCTACATAATCTGATGACTGAGGTGGAAAGTCATCTTATGAAACACATCTTCATCAAGCGCTGTGGTATCAGCATCAAGATGGTTATTTTAATACCCTGTGTGTACCAGGTGTAATATGAAAACATCATCACAAGCTCCTCAAAGCTTCTCAAAAGCTGTAGGAAATGCACTAGAAGGGGTTAGAGCGAGCTGAGTGAAGTCTGAACTTCCTTCCTACCGTTGGAAGTATTTATACAGAAAAAAATTGTATCAAAGCAGAAGCAACACTTTGCAAAACTGTAATAACAACAATCAGATCTTGCAGTGAAAAGATATACACAAGCACTGAAAAAATGCAAACAAATAGCCTAAGGTTTGAGAGAGAGGTTCTCAAAGACCACAAGGTCATTATAGCATCTCTGCACTTCAGCACTGCAGGAGGCAAGTAAGGAACAGGTTTTCCTTACCCCATAAGGCAGCACACAGTATCTCAGAATTGAATCTTTTCTTGTATTTGCGGATCTCTGGGGTATCACTTTGTGGTCGTGTATTTGTAGGGTTCACGTTGACAACTGATCCTTTCCGTGTTGGGTCTTGTCTTATTGCCTCCGATCTCATTGCTTCACTAGAAAATCCTACTGAAAAAAAGAAAAGTAAAGTGCATGTAGTATCCCTTAAGTGATGGATTCTGGCCATATATTCTTCACATCAAACAACCCAAATTGATAAATGAGAATATTGAGCAAGCCTTTCTTTTTGTAAGAAATGTAAATGGAAAAAGAAATAAAACTATGCAATCCAGTGCAAATAAAATAAAAAGCATGATGGTAACACTCGCAGTACTTTAAAGAGCCACTGAAGTAACTGAACCCCTTTTCAGTTGTCGTCTTCATCTATTTTACTTACCCACAGAAGTCACAGTTGTCCCACTAGATGGAGAAATCTGTAGTAATCTGGGGTCTATAAAAGGTGTAAAGGAGGAGGAAGATTTGTGTTTCTGGAGTGTGTTACTAGCGGACTGAGTCTGCAATGTAAATTTCAACTTTATTAATATTAATGACAATAAAAAGCAAGGACAACAACAACCAACATTATAAAGTCACTACAGAGCCTCCCCAAGCTTTTACACTTCCTTTACAGTTACATAATGCACTGCAGGCACCACAACTGAACATGTACACACTGCACATGTTACAGCAAAATGCAAGTAGCTAAATCCTCATCTCTGTCACCTCAGCTGCTAGCAAAGATCTTTTGAGTGGCCCCTACGATCAGGCACAAAGCGAGGGAATGCCTCCTTCTGAAAAATCTGCATAAGTGGATGTCCACTACCTTCTCTTAAAGCTCTCCACTATACTCAACTTCAGTATGTATGAAGAACTTCCTAAAATGAGCTAGTTATGAAATAAGTTCTGAAATGCCACCTCTTGGCTTGTGCAACAAAATCAGAACCATATGCAATCAAGCATTCACTTCTGTGATGGTTTATGTTTCACTGTCCATTGCTATTTGCTCTCCCTATTTTGTTTAACCTGAGCCTCTTGCCAGAAAGCTGCAGCAGGTTCTTCCACCTTTATTTGACAAAGCAAAATATTAAACCTGTATCGAACAAAGGGGCTCATTAGTGTGGAAGGTGTAGCAAACGGTGATATGGAGCTATGAATATGTAGTGAATAAAATCACTGGTGCTTGCTGAGTTATACGGTCTAAACATGAAAAAAAAAATCAAAAACATAAAGAAAGGAAGAAGACAAGTGAAACAATGAACTGTTAAAAGTGGAAATGGAACAACTTAAAGACTCTTGTCAGTTTAGTATTAAAGTGACAACATTGCACACTGAAGCAGAATGGGACAAGTAAAAATATATATGTATTATATACATAAAGGGTGTGCATGTGGGTGAGTTATACCAAGCAGTACCGGGTTTTTTGCTCAGTCTTATGCAAATATAGTTAGAGACTTCATCATCAACAACTAATCTTCCATCTCTGATCCTTCCAAGCCTCTACTCTGCACAAAAAAATAGCAATGGGTCTTATGAGCACATCACTCCCCTGCACAGCTAAATACCAAGAGGCTCCTTCACCACCAGCCACTGCCACTGCCTCCGCCTGCCAGGCTAAGTTAACCAAACCCTACACATTTATTGCTCGGATTAAAGGAAGGGACAAGCATATCTGTGGATCCATTGCCTGATCTCTGTAACCTACAAGAGTGTGCTTTCACCCAGATCAAAGGCAGATGAAGCATAACTGAAAATGAAATATTACACTAACTGAACTTCCAGGAGGAAACCCTCCCACCCACCCTCCTGTTACGGGGTTCAGAAGCATTTTTGAATCCATTGTAAAAATGTGCATTGCCAAGGGCCCACCCAACTCACTGCAGTCCATTCCTCCCATCCCAGCACTTCTATACCTACAGGGTAGGATGGCTCTAAGACTGAGAAGCAGCTGATTCTCTCCACAAGTTTCCCTCCCCTTGTGCCACCCTTGTTTGCACAGAAGCTCTCCCTGAACAGTTGGCCACCCAGTGGGAGCAGAGCAGCCACGCTGGGATCCTGACTGACTGCTGGAGGTATTAAGGGGGGAACAGTGCCCTCTGTTCACACACGTGCATCTCCCCTACTTTCGAGGGACCATACACACGTGAAGGGCAGGGCTTGTCTAGCTGCGCTTGGCGACTGAAGGAAGGCACTGCTTCTATCAGTGCCCTGGGGCTAGCCCAGGACAGCAAGAGGGAGCTCCCTCAGTAGAAAAGCCTTGGTTCTCCAACAGACACAAGCAGCGCTGGTAGAGGGCACATTTACACAGCTGCATTTCAGAGCACAAACATTTTCTTCATTCACTATTCCAAAGCAATAATACCTAAGGATTTTAAAGCCTCCTGATGTGTTCATCCAAGCCCACGTGGTAAGTTTTAAAAATCCTTCCACGGTGGCTTTCTCTTCCCAAGGGTGAGCTTCCACAAGCAGTTTTGTATGTGCACAGTTACTAGCCCAGCCTCTATTGACAAAGGCAAAATTAACTGCTAATTTTTAAGAGGCACTCTGCTCACAATTAGCCTTCTCCCAGAATAAAACAGAATTAAAAAATAAAGAATATTGTCTAGAAAATGCAGCAGTCAAGTTTAGATTAAAACAAACGCCATGCAATTAATGACTCACTAAGAGGAAGCAAAAATAGTAAACTGGCAAGTTTGGCGTGGGACTGCTCTAGAGTTAAGGGCTTCTTACAGAGAACTGAAATGTGTTATTTTGGGGGTGGGAATAAAGGTGACAGAAAAAAAAGCAGGGGAGATTGGCTGGAGTTCCTTTGCAAACTAGCTACTAGGCAATGCTGCTATAGCCCTACGAAAGCAGCCAGCTGTGGTGTAAGACATACCTCATTAGTAGTTAGCTTGTCCTGGGGTGTCTGTGGGGACATGGTGGGTGTCGGCTGGCTGGAGGATGGGGAAGAGGAGGTGGAGGAAGTGGAGGAGGAATGGCTTTGCTGTAAGAGATCTGGCAAGAGGTGAATGCGACCGGCAAAGCCATTGCTCTCATGATGGCTGGCACGCTTTTTGTCAACTGTACTCTGTAGAGAAAACAGGCACACTTGTCTTGCTCAAGTGCTGCTTAAAGGTCTATATCTCTAACAACCTCTCTCCTCTCCCTCACTCTTTCCTACCTCTTTACATTTAGCTTTTAAATTAGCTGACAATCTATGCCTTGACATCAGGATTAAAGGGGAAAGTGGGCAGCATTACTTCAATTCTGCAAATTCCCACCTTTTCTGGCAGCAGAAGCTTAGTTTGTGTGGTGGACTTGCACAGGCAGTTCTAGAAATTAATGTGAAAGGAACTGCACTGGTAAGTATTCCACCAGAATGCAGACAAGCACATTTTGGGGGGCGAGGGAGGATTTCTTCCCCTATTGTTTTGTTTAAAACTAACTTAAATCCTACAGAGATATGAAAATTGACCGTCTGGTGAATGCCTTTACCTAACTATTTAAAACAATAAGCACGAAATCTTGATTTTCAAACCAGAGGGCTCAATGGAAAAATTGGCATTCAATTGTGAAATTCGGAAAATGTGATTATTGGAGAAACTCCTATAAGCTAACACGCTCATTAACATAAGCTCATTTATAGCAGGGAATTGTTATCTTTCACAGGCACACGAATGCAATATTTTCACAATTAAAAGCAACACCACACTGCTCTAGCTCTGTCCACACTCTCTGTTTCACCATCTTCTTGCTTCTCTATTCCCCCACATGAATTTGTGTGTGTGAGAGTGCGTGTGCTATCTGGGTGGTCTGTATGCCCTCAACTACAGAAGAATTTTTTTGCAGCCCTGTATACTTCCCCTCCAGCCACCCTCCCAGCCCCTCTCCTGAGAGTCACATTTGCCTCCATGGTAAAACTAAACTAAGTTTCTTACTCCAGGTACCAGCTCCACACACCTGCAGCTTCTCTACCATTCTCTCCTACAGGCTTTGAGCTACTCTACATGGTGCTGCCATGGGTGTCACTGGAAAGCATGCAAAACAGTAGCAAAGGGTGAAGGGCTACTTTCCTCTTTGCATGCATCAAACACCTTGCTCATCTGAAATTCACTAGAGCTGTGTCTTGATAATACGAACAACGAATATAATGTAGAAACAGCATGGGTGAATGAGCGAGTGGGTTAATGAGCACAGAAAAGGTGCAACACTGCACAGAGAAGGAAAAGCAATACCTGTCGGACAATTAAGGTGCCCTCCTTAGAAGGAGTCAAGGCAGGTTCACTCTCCACATCATCATGGACAATCATAGTTTTTACAGACTCTGTTTCACCATTGCTCAAGTTCAGTGTTGACCTATTTGCCAGATAAAAAAATAATCAGGATGAGATAAGAGTATTTGTGTCCTAACTCTCCACACCAAGGTACAGTCAAAATTGAATTTCAGGTTATGACCAGGGTGGAATATTTACATAACCTGCCTACAAAAGCTTCTCTCAAAAAAAAAGTTAGAAATTTGTTAAACACTGCTAAAACTACAAATCCAAACAGAGAAGAGGGAAAGGATATAATTTACAGGTAGAAGTGCAGTCCAGCCTACTTCACTCTGGGCCCACAGCACTTTCTTGAGGAGCTGCAAAACTGATTTCTCACTTAGAGAAATAACTTAAAGAGACTTATCTGTTAACTCGGCTCCTAAATGCCCAGCTTGATTTTGAAAAGATTTTTGGAATTTGAGTGCACAAGGCTGCTATGCCTTGTTCATAGGTTGCTGTAAGCTGACAGAACTAACGCACAAGCCAAAATGTCCAACGTTCTTTTCCTTCAACCCCCTAAGAGGAAAAACAGAAGCAAAACACAAAACTAACACTGCTCGGACATCATCTGGTCCAGAAGTGGATTCATCTGCTCCTTCTTGTTCCATATCATCATCTTCTTCATCTGTCGTCCCCGACTCCTCACTTGAGGACGAATAATCTGTCACTTTATGCGGAGGTCGCACATCCTCTACTGCTCGCAGCTCCTTTGCCAGTGCAGTTAAATCCTGACAGGAAAAGGAGGAAAAAACTGTGTTGCAGTCAACAGAGAAGAGTTTGCAAGGCAGTGAATTAGTGCCGAAGTTCACTCACTTGTCCACTGCTGTGTTTCCATGGCAGTACTGTTTCCTCTGATTTAACTCTAAACTATTTTGATTACGACTTCAGTTTATTCCACTATATCATATGAAAGACTTACATAAGCATCCAGATCTACTTTTACTCAGCGGTTGACTGCTGCAGTTCATTTTTAACCTTGCAGGTCAATAGCATCCACCACAAGATAGCAGAAGGAGTTTAAGAGTTACTGAGCCACCGAAGGCACAGTGTATTTGACCAGTTGCACAGAGCTGATCACCTTTAAACCTTTTCGCTCATGTCCAGGTTCATGGATCTGCTCTAAGTTCACCTGAGCAGTCAGATTCTTTAGCACTAACTCAGTCACACACAACTGCATGGGACATATGCAGCTTTTCTGTCAGGAGCTTGGGGTGTGGATAAAACAGGTTTATGGTCAGTGCAAGCTGCTCTTAACTGTGTAGCTATGATTTATTTAGATTAATATGGTTTATGGCAAATACTTCACATTCTATACACCAGAAGTGAAGAACCAACCTCTCGTTCTCTGCATTCATTTATTTAAATGAGCAGCTCTAATTGAGAGATTTGGGTGCCAGTGCAGAATCATGACAGCAAGTGAAAGAAGTTGTAGGGAAAGCTGGAATTACTGCAAAAACCTCCTGTGAACCCCAGCACACATAAAACTCTAATTAACCATAGCAGCAACCAGATGAAGGAAACATTAGAAAATTTTCAGAGGAAACAGCAACATTTTAAGGTCTTACCACTTCTCCCTGCACCATTCAGCACAGCATTGGTACATTCAGGTCAAATGCATTATCATTGGTCCAGTCACAGCAAGGAAACACAAGATTGAAAGAAAGAGAATATGAAGGTTAGGAAGGAAGCAGATGAGAGAGAAGAAATCAATTCCCAAGAGAGAACAAATTCTATTGTTTAAGGGATGTATAAAGGCAATTGCATAGCCAAGAACTTACTGCCAGGCCCACACAAACTCCAGCTGAAGTTTGCCCTCGATGACACCATGAATGGAAATTCACACAGTATTTTGGGGGACTACTTAAGCGTGAGGGAGGACAGGAGAAAGCAGGTCCAACTTACAGCAGGCTTGATAGGTCTGAAGACCTCCTTCTTCTCTTCAGGCTTTTTAGGTGCACTTTCATGACGCTGCGATGGTGAACCCTCTGATTTGGATGATGCTGTATGTTCCAAGAAGAAAAACAGAACAAAACAGGGGTTTCACCAAGAAGGTAAAATATGTTTTCTTATCCCACTTCGGAGTGAAGAAGAGAGCTGAGAAAGCTATTAAGGCAGCATGTGACAGCAATACATCAGTTTCACTGGTTCATTATTACATCTTCTCTGAACGACTTTACAAAAAATTCTTCCTAAACTCTGATCTTTATAAGTGCAGCTGACTTGTAAATGTAAATTGTCACACAAATGTGAAAGTAGTTGCAGATACCATCTCTTTTGCACAACGAATTGGGTTTGCAGGTGATTGGATCTGCATAATTTGACTGAAACCACAAGTTGAATAACGTGGATTGGCATCTAATGTGCCCCTACCTGAGATCCATCCCTAGAGGACTGCACCCATTCAAAAGACACCAAAGTGAGAGACAATATGCATCATGAGATGTAGCAGTGAATGAACACGGAAAGTGTTTCACTGTTCCCTGATATATTTGTATTGTCTCTCTTTCCTAAGCAGGCATGCATAGACAAAGGGGAGGGGGGGGAGTTGAAAACTAAGCTATCCAGTACTGTAAGTTCAAAGGCCTTTCCCAGTGATGGTTACAATCCTTCATTACTGAGTGTTACATGGCTCAGTAAGTTTAAAAAACCCTGTGTTCTGGTAAGGGAGAAAGGACTTACATCTCATCCGGAACCGCTCGCCAGACCCACTCTGAGAGCCAGGGTGGGAACCAGGCTGGGAGCCAGAGTTGCTTGAACCTGAAGAACTGCCACTGCCTGGTCTTGGTACGAGCTTCTCCACCCTTTCCCACAGCAGGCGAGGCTCTATATTGCTGTATCAGAGGAGTGAAAAAAGCCTTGGTCATGCACTTCAGATTTCTGTTTCTAAACTCAAACTTCATTCTTCCCCAGTGTTCTGCTAATAATTGATCTATAAGAACACCTCAGACTGAGCTGAGAGTCTCAATGACAGTTCACAACACAAGCAATGACTCCCTCTGAAACACCTATTATCTCATTTGAGATGGCCCAAAGCAAAATGTTTACGTAGGTATAAGCTTTTCATTTTATTAGGAATTCCCTACCTGTCATTCTTACATATCTAACCCAAAGCGACTGGATCTCTCAGGCTGGATGCAACAGGTTTTAAATTGGCTCAGAAGAGCCCTGGCCACCCAAGCACAAGCCAGAAAGCTGGAAATTCCTATCCCTCTTGGAATACCCTCACCCATTTCCAGCAAGCAAGTTTTGCTTTGCTGAGATTCAAAAGCAATCCCTTTCTCCTCCCTCCTGACCTCCAATGTTCTATGTTAAAGCTTAAGGTTGCTTCTGCCTCTCTTCAAGTCTGATTCTGGCTGAGAGGTTGGAAAGTTTCTCAGATCTCTTCAGTTTAGATCTTACAAACACTACTGCTGCCAGCAACCCTCACAGTAACCCAAGAAGAGCCATTGCTCCAGGAGGCATGATATTCACCAATTGCCACATTATTCAGTAATACTAAGGATACTTCGAAATTGTTGCGAAAGTCATAGGGTAGGCAACTCGGAGAAGGAGAGGCAAGAGGAAATTTAGCCAGTGTTTGTTGGCACATGTGGAGTACCAAGGGAAATTAATATTAATCATTACTGACTGGTAATGGTGAAAAACTGACCATTTCTTCCTTTCACATCCAGCAGGTATACCAAAAACTCTGAAAAAAATTCTAGCTTCCCATAAACACAGGAAGGCATGGATACAGACAAGCTGACAAACCTCGTGGAGTTTCTTTGACCTGCTTGGTTATTTTGCTGCCCACTGCCCTGCAGTGGAGAATCACGACGGGACAGAACTGGTGATCGGGATGTTGTTCTCACAGGTACCTTGAGAGGAAAAAGTCTGAGTTAAATCCATGAAAAGGAGAGAAAGAAGAGGAAGATTACATCTCTCCTGCTACAGAATACATTATGATTTTAACACCACTTAGACTATGCTCAAATTAGCATCAACAACCAAAAGCAATAAAACAAATACCCACAAAACCTTAATAGGAATGCTGTTCAGATTTTGAAGAAAACTCAGAAGTTTAATCTTTAGTTTAATGTCAAGTAGTGCTTAATAACTACCACGCAAACACATACACACCTCACTACCTTCCAACTACTGAGACACTTGAAAAGAATACAGCACTTTGACTGAAGCAGGGGAGGCACAAAGCAATTTGCTGAAACAGCATGAGAATTAGGAGAATAAGCTTAGGGGAAACCAAACAAATGCCCAGGAATGGATCAGCAGAAGGCAAAGACTGGTGGTGTAGCAGGAATATACTTAGAAGAAGCAAATCCCAGTGGATGGAAAGGGCTTATGGGGAGAGGAGGAGGAAATATTGAATGTTTCCTTTTTGTTCAGTTCCATTTCAATTTCAAATATGTCTATGATTCACAGTTTGGGTTGCTACCAAATGAAGAAGAAAATTAACTCTGAGCAATAACCTCAGGGATATTTTAAATTCTTTCTGGAATACAGTAATGATTTGTTAACTTTGCATAATCAATTGTCTCTCTGAAATAGCCGCATTCTATAAATAATTGTCAATTTTATACGAAGCTTCAATATTGTACTTCAGGTTCGTTATTGTTAGCCCACTGAATGAACACCTACATGATGATCTGCCTTCTAAAAAGCTGTTACCGTGGTTATGAGGGCATGGTCTTCCCAGTGCCCAGCCTACGACATCCTTCAAAAAAAAATCATCATCATCAAGAAACAGCATACATCTGTCTTTCTACTCCTTACCCTTGGAGGCACCTCGTCACTGTCTGATCTAGCCCAAGCCTTTTGGGTAGGGTCGGGTACCTCCGACTTAGAGTCAGAACTCTGATTTAGCACTTCACTGCGTGAAGGTGGATATGGGTCCTGGGAACGAAGATGGTGATGAGCAAATTTGGGAGAAGGGTCACTGAAGGAATGGGATCGCGAGACAGGGGAAACATTGTTCTTGAGAGATGCCAGATGGGACCACTGTACCTTACAAGAAAACAAAACATAAAACATTCAATGCGCTCAGAATAACTGGCTGTCCAATTAACACAGAATAAAGGCAGGTGGGGTGGGCAGAGACAAATTGTTATGGCATTAGGTAAGCGTGGGGTGGAATCAATGCACTTAAAAGCGAGGCAAGCGCCCAAAGAACGCAACAGACTGAAAATACAGCACATATGCATTTTTGTGAGATACGCTCTCCACATACACATACACTAGTGCCCAAAAGAAAAGGGGACCTAATATCTGCACCATGAGCCTGGGGCCAAAGGCCACCCAAGACAGAAGTCATCTTCTGCTCCCCAGTCTTCAGCAGACTTTGGCCAGCCCTCATGGCAGCACCGATGGCTTGGGAAATTTGAAGTGGTGATCCAATTGAAGAAACGTACAAAATTAAAGAAGGCCATGAAGTGTACAAACCAACAGACGTTTACGTTATCTAAAAAATTTGGAAACTACATACAGTTCCAAACTTTTGGAGAACGGCCATAACAAAAAAGCCTTTATTCCTTTATAGTCGTTGCAATATATATACAAAAACATAATATGTATTATTGTATATAGTATACATATGGACAATGCATATTATACATATACCATATATGTACCATATACTGTACATATATACATATTCATAAACAAACTAAACACACACATACACAAGCACATATTCAATTACAGATACTAAGAAGGCACAGCAGTGACTCCAGAGGTAAAAACTCTTCAGGATTTTCCTTGAAATCCACACTGACCCTCCACTCCAGCCTAAACACATATTTCCAAGTTAATTTCTGAAGCCAAGGAGGAGACAAGATCATAACTGAGGAACACGCTGCCTTTGCACCTAATAATTAATCAAAACTTCACTTTCAACTTCATTTTCAGTAGGTTGGTTGTGTGTATTTTTATTGGGTTATTATTTCCTCAATTTTTATACACACAGCTGTTGAAGAGCCTGATTATTCTTAATGTGAGTGGAAGGCCAGACTTTAAAAGTAACTGGCACAGAGAGCATGAAAATACAAGTGCAGTACTTTGAAATAATCATAGAGGTTTGAATAAAAGCCAGGAATTAATGAGTCAGAGATGAAGTTCCGTCCTGATTTCTCCCACTCTCTCGTCTGCTCAAATTCTCCTGTCACCCAGAAGAGCTGCAATGCCTAGTCACAATCAGGAACAGGTTTAGCTTGCACTGTCATCAACCGATTTATTTGGGAGAAAGAAATTCTGCATGGAAACAGACGAGCTTAATATAGAACCACACTTTTAATTTAGCATATCTCGATTGCTCAGAACTTACAGGTTATTTATAAGTTTTAGACCAGATTTTTTTTTAATTTACACAGTAATTCCTAAGAGATATAGCTACCAAGTTCTGGAGGTTTTCATTAGCAAACAACAGAATGATGGCAATCACATAGCTCAGTGGTTTCAACCTTTTTTTGATTTTCCAGGGTGGTAACAGAGCTTTATTTAGCAAGTATAAGCTTACTGACAACAAACTTGCTTTTCTTAGTCATGCTTTGTGGATTTCTTTGAAGCTTTGCTTCTGTTAAAAAAAAATGTGGGTTTTTTTTTTTTTTTTTTTTGTATTTTTTTGTATTTTTTCCAAAGAGTTTAGAAGAGTAAATCAGCTCACTTCCTTTCCGAACATTCTTTTTGATAGCAAATATTTTGCACGGATCAAATTCTGAATTGTAGAAATGTTTTGCAACTGTGACCAGTATTTAGCCTACTATTCTCCTCTTGCACAGATAACAACAGAATAACAGTTTTCTTTAAAAACAAAGCAGAAATCTACCCCTTTATCAAAACAATTAGCAAAAACATACAAAGTCAATCTACTAAATAAGCTACTTTGCGTAAGAGCGTTACTCTTTACATAAGACTTTCTATGTGCCAAGATCTGAAAAAGTGAAGGAAACACATTAGGACTTCTTCTAGGCTCACCAGTATTTTCCTGGGCACTTACTTGGGGCTCCATTGGCCTCTGCAGGGCAGGCTGAGCAGGTTCTGAGTTTCCATTGGAAAAGGACTCTGATCTTGAAGGCACTGGTGGCTCCAATACTTTGCCCATCTGCTTAGACTGTGCTTCAGGGGAGCCCTGATTAGTTTTTCTAAATCTCTCCTCCACCTTAAGAAAAAAAACAAAACAAAACAGGCTATATCAGGAGTCAATAAAACCAATTGCAGTAGAAATAAGAAGGTGTCTAGCCCTTTTCTTTTGCCATAAAGAAAAGAAATATACTTGAGGCTTGGCAGGGTTTTCATCCCTGCAGGTTTCACCAGCAATCTAAAACATACAGTGAATTGCATCAAAACAGCAAGTATGCCAACATGGGAAATATGTACTAGGAAAGATCTTACAGCAGGCAGTATGTTGTGAAGTCATAGGAAAGACTGTCAGGGTGCTTCTTTCTGCCTAGACTATTTAGCACCCATCAGCAGACATAGACAGCAAAAGGGATGTGTGAAAACAGAAACAACTTTACTATTTAAAAGTATCTTTCCCATTGTTATCCCTTATTATAAGTAGAAACCCCACTAAATTAAAGGGAAGTACGTTATTTCAGTTATATGTTTTCCTCTGCATGTCTCTTCAGCAATGTAAGAAGAGATAGCTAGGATATGCTTCTCTATCTGGTAATACTTGAGGCAGTTCAGCTTTAGGTATGAAGTTGTAGGACTACTCAACCCCTCTCTTATCAGATGGCCCTGAAACAACATCAAAAAGCTGCACTCTGACCTCCGACTGCAGAGAACAGCCCCTGCAACCTATTTCTGGTTCTCAGAGCCAAGTAGAAGTGACTGTATGCTAACCCAGAGTTTTTCGAAGGGAAGATTCTATCAGAAAAGTGCTCAGCCCTCAAAGAATATCAAGTAAGCTCCCCATGTAGAAATGTCACCTCTTTAAATTCTGTGGCATCGAAAACAAAGAGAGCAGTATGGAGGGAAAGAGACGGAAGGAGATATGAAATATTCTCCCATTTCCTACAATGAGCCACTGCTGGAATCACAGCAGTGTGTGCTGTGCTTTCCAGTCAGAGGAGTTGCCACTGAGGAATGCTATGCTCCCAGCACTTTACCAAATGTTAAAGAACAAACTGGAAGCTGGGGCTGATTTTATTTGTTGAGATGCTGCTCATATGGTCAGCTTTCACCCTTGTGCCCGGAGCATGAAACCATCATTGAGGTGCAGCATCCTAATTGCTCCTTAGCAATGTTGGCATGATGAAACTATTTCTATATCCATGTTGGAAGACAGATGAGAGTCTCCAGGACTCCTTAGCAAGGCTGCTTTACAAACCCAACCTGCCTCTGCTTTCCAAAATTTGAGGACAGTAACAGTTTGCCTATGGGAGCAACCACAGAACCAAGCTTCTGCCAAGTCCACACAAAATACACCACGTCTTGATAAATACTGCAATAATGAAGACAAGTATCTTCACCATACAATCATTTTCAATATCATGTCAGTCTCACAGGCCAAACTCCTCTTATCAGACTCCTTCTTATGAATAGAATAAGGAAAAGCCCCAAGCCTTTCTGTCTGAAGGAACAAGCTTTAATGTCTCTAGCTTAAATGACAGGAGGTTTCCTCCACAAAGAACACAAACTGCACAAGCCGCGTGTCCTTAAAGACTGGCAAGGCATGGGAAAGAGACAGTTCATCCCTGGATTGAAGTAATCCCTGTTGTAGTCATCTGACTGTCTGGACCAGAAAATGCTATTAAGTTTCATTTCTTGCTCTAAGCTTCCTTCTGTTTCCTAGAGCCAATTTTAGAAATCATTTTCCTTATATACTCATTGGAGCTGGAATGAGGAAAAAAAAGCCCAGATCATCATTAGACTTTGCCAGGACTGGAAAGTTAGCCCACACTGGATTATCATCTTGATGGTCAACGTCTCAGTGGACAAAGACTTTCTCTGGACTGAAGTTTTCGTGAAAGTATGAGGCACAGAATACTTGCTCCAAGTCACTAATTCACGTCAAAAATTACATTGGCTGATGCTTGCTTTTAAGACTAACTGGTGTCGCTCCCACTGCCAGACAAAGAGATACTGGGCTATACTTCTATTGCACTTTTTTAAAGAAAATATTACATGGCAATCTCCAAGAAAATCTGAGTACTCACACATCTTTTTCCTTTGCCTTCACTTTATTCCTTCTACCTAGCACAATCATAATAGGAAAAGATTACGTTAAAAGAGCTGAGTCAGCACTTCTCTTAAAGCACTTTGAATTTTTAGGAGTTTTTCTCCTTTTCAACTCTGAAAGGAAAAAGGGAGAGGAAGAATGGAGATGTTTCTCTGCCTCTCCAAAGCCCTCCCTCTGGCGGGACAGGAGTGCTGGACTGGCACTATGCTTTCACCAAGGCAGGCCAGGAATGCACACCAGGAAAAGAGGGCAGGTTCCACACCTGCACCACAACACGCTGGACAAGTCTGAACCTTTTCCAGGAGAAATACACACACCAAATATTTCAGCCAAGAACAGATGAGATAGCAAAGTGTGGTTTATGAAGAACTTGGACAATAGTACCTCTAAGAAAATTAGGTTTTGCTCATCAAGTCCCAACAGCAATACTTCAAAGGCAGTAAAATACTAGTGGACATAGGTGGACTGAAAGCTATTCTATGTTTAACAACCACAAAGATTTTTTTTGTTGCTCTTGTTCCAAAATGTATTCACCTCGCTCATACACACTGGTGATGAATGCCATTAAGAGTTTTGACCAGCACGGCCCACACTATTGGCTTGCAGGCAGCATAATGTTCAAAGGAAATACAAGAAAAGGACTGCTGAAGAAGCCAAGTACGCATCAAAGAGGTAGTTGCTTGCTTAGCAACGTTCACCATGGACCAGTGAAGTCAGGGAACCATTCACTGAAACAAACAGAGCTGTGATGATTTCAGATGGACTTGTGAGTGCCTGAAGTTCAATAAGGCAGCACTACAGAGTATCATAAAACCAAGCTGTGAACTCAGCAGGTAGTGCTTAACGCATGAGAAATGAAATCATCTCAATTCAGGCTTGTATTTATCTGAAGCAAATTTCCAAGAGCATGGACTAAAGCATCTACAGGTGCTGTGTGCAACCATCCCTCACAGGTCTGTGTTTTCCAATTCCCTCCAAATTTCCAGTTCTCAGTACCTGCCAGCAACACAGTCTGACAAGTGCACTAGTACTTCCTGTGAAGACATCTTGATAAAGTCCAGATGAGATTACCCCCCTGACTGGACGATTCCAATAACAGGTACCCCTCAATCTGCAGCACTTCAGAAATTCTTTCAACCTTTTACATCTAAAAACTGTAACTTAAAATGACAGCAGAAGTATTCAGAAATATTCCTTGGGTTGGACCAACATTTAAAAACATCCCTCCCCTCAATCGCAACACTTTGGTCTCCAACCGTACTGCAGCAGAGCCACGATGCCAACAGGTGCAGAGATGGGGGAGCAAGTAGCACATTCCTGTCCATGAGCAGGACTTACCTCACGCGCTCTTTCAGCAGGCTCATAGTGGGATTTTGGCTCAGGGGTATGATAGCTTTGTTTATTTCTTTCCTGCTGCTGCTGCTGCTGCTGCTGCTGCTGTTGCTGCTGCTGCTGCCGCCTGTGATCATGCTGCAGTGACAGGAGGTAGGCTTGCTCCTGCTGCAACTGGCGCTGGAGCCGCTCAGCCTGTCGATGCTCCTCCATCTCTCTCCATCTGTATTCCTTTGAGAGAATGTGTGAGTAATTCAAGACATGGCATGGAATATATGGTAGACATGTCCCCATCCATCCCATTAAAAATGCACGTTTTTGGTTGCTGTTGCTTTGCTTTTTTTTATTTATTTCATTGCTAAAGTGTAACCAAAAGCTAAGTTGGATCAATATGACATGCGTCTCATGGAAACAGACAAACTTAATATAGAAACACGCTTTTAATTTAGGGAAAGTTGAGAGCATACTTCTAAGCTTCATGTGATTGGAGAATTATGTCAAAACTGATTTTTATTAAAAGAAAAAAGAACAAAGTTATTTATACTAGATTCAGTGTAAGTTCATAAAACAATGATTTAGAACAACACTAGGCCATTGTATCCTGGGGTGGATTTACATATCATGTGTGCTTTTGATCCGCAACACAAGCACTCTAGTTCTTCAAGGTCTGTTCAGAAACTCGACCGCCAAACCAGAACTGTTCCACTTTAACATAAAGCCTCCTCTTACAGCCCAGAAAGCAGTGTGACCACATAGCACTTCTCATATGTGCCTGTCAGCCCACGACGCTAGCATAAATGGCCTTTTAATCAAGCTCCTTTGTTGTCATACTGTCAGTGCAGCTGTGCCCGACTGAGGGAAGCCTAGGACTGGCCAGATAAATGGATCCTATAGCTACTGAACAAAACAGATACAGTGCTTTACCAGTAACATGGCCTGCTCCTGGAGCAGCTGCTGCTGTAGAATTTCCAAGTGCCGCTGCTCCTCTTCTAGCTGTCGCCTGATATACTCCTGTCACATAGAAATTACCCAGCAATGAATTTATTCAAAAGGAATGCATCAGAACCCCCTGGGTGGCACACCGCACGCTACTTCCCCAGTTCAGCTTTAACGAGAAATGCACTTCAGGGTGGATTAGTGCCTGCAGAAGAATTTAGGAAGCCCTGTCTCCTGAGCATCGTATTTTGGCCCCTTCCATTCCAAAATTTGGACTCCTGCAAATGTTGTCGGCATGAGCCAGAACTCATTTACATATTTTGGAAGTGATTTCAAGAAGCAGCACAATGCACTTGAAGGTTTTGGTAAAGTTAAAACATAGCAAATCTGACTCAACACAGCCAACACAAAGTCACATGCAAGTTGTATTAAACATTAGTTTGTTGCACTGGTGCGATGAACTGTTAGCAACAGCTAGAGCCAGGCTTAGTGCGGGCAGAGCTGGTGCAAGCTCCCCCCAAAGGGGCTCTGCCAAATGCAGTTCAGCCCTGCCCTGCCTTCTCCCCTGCCGCCCTCACCAAAAGCTTCTCCTGAGCAGACGCTGCCAGCCTTGCTGAATTATGCGATGAGTTATGACACAAACAAACATCCACCAGGAAACAGATATTAGACCAAACTCTTGCGATCTAGCCGTCTGTTCGCCTGCAGCCTTCACAGCTCAAGACATTTACCTGCAGCTTTGCCTGACCCCCCTACAACAACTCAAAGTCTGAAGCACCAAACCCAAGCTGGTAACATCCTATCATGCAATTAATGGAAGTACGTAACACGTGCATGCGCACACACACACACAAGCACGCACACACGCACGCAAGCACGCATACGTTTACAGTGTATGCATAAAGAAATTAATGGTTCAGTGATACAGTGATGGGAGCTATAGAAAGTCTTGCGACAGACTGATGGCGTCCACTATGTTGTCATTACGCACACTGGCTGAGCCGTCGTTTAGGGGAACAAAAACTCTAAGAGGGGACATGTCTTGTCTCTTTTAAATAAAAAATAATTTGTAGTTGCTTGACTGCATCAATTAACCATTCGTCATTATTGGCACTGTGTGTAATTTGCATTTCAACAGTTTAAAAAGCAGCTGGGGGAATACCCGGTGTCTGCCCAAAAGCAAATTGCTGTGCTGTAATTAAAGATTTTCCATATTTATTCCCATCGGTTAGTCTTCTCTTCTTTTGACTCAAAAAATCTTTGAAACATATATAAACACAATAAAATTCCCCAGTAACATGATCATCAATGATCTCAATGACTTTATGGAAGAAAAATTAGGTATGTCAGGCCAAAACCAACACTCCTGAAGGTAATAGGAAATTTACAAGTCAGCCTCTAGGAGAATAATTTTGGCTTTTTATTTGAGATCACAGTGATGCAGAGTAATTATTACCTTGATTATCAACCCGATCAGAGTTTTTAAATAATTTTTAAAACCTGAAGATTCCATGCATAAATTCGGCAGCTCAATTTCATATGGTTTCAGAGGTTTCTCACCTGTACTTTCAGTGTGTTAAGAGCACTCTGACAACTTAAGACATATTTGCTGCCTGAATTGGCATACATTATTATACTTGATTTTAAATAAAGTGAGATTGCATATTTAACTGTATGAATTTTAGAAAGGAAAATCTTCTGCAGCTCAAAGGTTCCACCACAAATTCAGAATATTCAAAACTTGTGAAGACCCTCTGACCCACACTGTGTGCCAGAAGTTGACAGGCAACAAAACTGCCTTTCTCTCGGAGGCCTCTTGAACATGGGGCACATCCTGCAAGAACCACAGATCCAGAAAGACAAACCTATAAATGGTTTTCAGTCAGTGATTACCAATTACCAATTCCGATGGTTTTTAGTCAAGTCCAGAGACACGAGCTGAATTTAGAGTAACTACCATAACAGAAGGTCTTTTTTGAGGGAATATTGAGGCTGCAACAATTTTCCATAAAGCCCTACAATCTGTGTTAGTGCCTTTGCTGTCAGAGACAACAAAGATGAAAAAGCCAGCATATGGCTGTCTCTAGACTGTTTTAGCCTTATTACTTTTTAGAAAACAAAATTAGAATCAAGAAGAAACAAACCCATTCCATATATATACGTATCATGGACTCACCTGCTCCCTTTCTACCCTCCTCTTTTCCTCCTCTGCTCTTCTTCTCTCTTCCTCTTCCTTACGTCTCCTCTCCATTTCTTCCAGACGTCTTTTTTCTTCCTGTTCCCTCCGCCTTTGCTCACGCTCTTGTTGCCTGCGAGCTTCCCGTTCTCTTCTTTGTTGCTACAAAAAGGGAAAAGAAACCACAAAGTCTTACTTTTGTTGTTATCAAAGAAAGAGGTGGGGTTGTTTTCTGCTGGGAAGAGAGGGATTTACCAGGACTGGCAAGCTCTGCAACTAAGTGACAAAACATTTTATGCAAGCGCTCCATCAGGAAACTAACTTATACCTAGCAAAAAACTACCTCTAAAGGCATCATTTACTCTCCTGGGCTTCTTATATAAGAAGTCACATACTATATTTTTGACAGTTGTGGTGTGGAAGCTCACCTCTGCTCATCAAAACAGAGACTCGCACTGAAATCTCAATCTCCGAGGCACTGTTATCTCAATCTCTGAGGCACTGTTGAACTTGAGTATAAAGCAGAGGGACAGTTTTCTGGGCTTCAATACATTACTTAGTTGTTTCCAGCAGGAAATGATCAGCCTCACTGAATCAGGTAAAAGTCAAACGAGAACCATCTGAGCTTTTGCTAAGCAGCTTCTCTTTCAAAGACTAGCTTATGGTAGGCTAAGAATCTGGCGGTGTTGGGTCAACAATCAAACTCAATTTAATGTACTGCCCAAAACTTTGCCCGACAGAGAATGAAGGCTGACCAACAGCACCTCAGCCCCTCCCAGAACATCAAAAGCACCTATATGTAAAAGACATAAAAGAGCTGAGTTAAGCTTTTATGCTTCCACAGATAAGCTTCCACACATGACCCAAATCCAAACTGGTGCCCATAAGTCTGCTCAAGTCTAAAAAGAATTTGGAAAACAGCTCTAAAAAGCACGAACCAACTCATTTACGTCCAGATACAACCACGTATGACATTCAGAGAAGACATTTTAAATGCCCATACAGTCGTGACCAACTCTTTCAGCACTTCTGCAGAAGCATCCAGTTTGTCCACCTACCTCAAAATCCCAGGCAGCCTCCCACAACTGCCTGAGTGTCAAAAGACCCAGCTGTCTCCTGTTCAACTATTTATCTACTTTTTCTTTTATTACAGATTTCTACAATATGATAAAAAGCAGAGAATACATTTGAACAAGAAAAAATAAGCATACTCAAACTTAATCCCAAATCCAACAGTAAAACCCCAAGCCCATCGGTTATTGCTTTTTACATTCAGATCAATACAATCACCACTTTTTTTGTTGATGCAAAGCTGCCACATATCTACCAGTTTAGGGCACTATGAACAGTCTTGTAAGAACGCTCTGATTAAGATTTTGAGGGGGTTCATAAATCCATCGTTATGGGTGCGTCTTTCACTGAAAGTGCTTTGTTCACTGAATGAGCAAAGGCCCAACTACACTCCATGGGCTACTTCACAGAATTGGGATGAGCTTCCTCTACTCACTATGTTACCTTACATGCCTATGAAACAGTTGAAAGTCCAACAGCTTTTTTGCCTTCTGGAATCAATGCTGACACAACTCAGGCATGTTAAGAATTGGTAATAAAAAAAAGAAATGGGCTGCATTATGATTCTCAACTACATGCTGTTTTGGAAAACATACAATTTCCTTGAAGACCACTGTTCAAATATACTTTTCTCTACTATGACCCCTTTCTTCCTTGCCCAAAAGGACATCCTAGGTTCATTACCACCTCTCTATGCTATGAAGGACAAGTTTCTCTCTCTCTGCATTCTTCTCAGAAACATAGCTTCTGCACTCTTGCACATCCTCCCCTAACTAAACACATCTACCAGTCTTTCCTCTCTTGTTTAAGGAAGCTCTCTTCAATGAAGATAGATACAGAAATAGTTGGAGTGCTGCAAGGCAGCTGTCAAACACAGTGCATTTCATAGGTTTCACTGCTCCCTCTCCTTCACTTCGATGTTTAAAGGCATTAAACAGGCACTCTTATTTCTGAATATACACATCTGTGTCAAACAATTTCTATATTTAAGTCAATATATTTGAGTGCCTCTTGGCTAATCAAGTCTGACAGGCTCTTTGTTTAAGAAAACTAAGATACGAAGTGCAATAATTCTGTTGCCCTGCGGATGTGAGAGACAACACATTGCTGGCTGCTTAATATGCACATTTATCAACTCAAACACTTCTTAAGCATATGAAGCCTGCCTGTCTAACAACACTGTGTTGACGTTATCAAGTGGATATTCTGCAAACCTTGTGATGGCATCATTCTCGTTACAAGGAAAATGGGCAGAGTTTGAATCTTTCAGACAACACAAATTCATCGCTTCTTGAACCAACAAAGGAATAGTCAACAATAAATAAATTGAACTTACTAATATAAAAACAAGTTACAATTTGACTAAGAGACAGCTGACTCCCCATGGCATCATGAAGACAATTATTGACTGTTACAAGACAAGATTTTTCAGCCACTCCTGAACAAGACTGCTAACTTGGTAGCTGAATATTTATTATCCAACCTTTTTTTTTTGTTTTAAAGGCAGATTTTCTGCCACCAATGTGCAATTAAGTCAACTCCCCAAAGCACAAACACATTATTCGTTATTGTCTAGACACCAAAGAGCACAGTGAGATGGCATTTCAGTGCATTGCTACTGCCTTCCCACCAGAAATCCCCTCAACCCAGTGCCATGCAGGTAGAAAGCAAGGACCTGGCACCACATGCATATTCACAAATACTCTACACCATCTGTTTATTCTCAGTTTCCTAACTATAGGAGAAAAATTCCCCTTCCTTTGAGCACTACCTTGTAACCTGAGCACTGGAACAGTGACTGCTAACAAAGTGGAACTGACTTAACAACCACAGGGAAAGGAAATCCACAGTGACAAGAAACTCTTGGATCCGACTCTACAGTTTGTCAAAAGTAATGGCAAAGGCTGTTAGTTGCAAGCTGTCGTTGACCCAAGATGGCTTCAGGAGCAGCCCTTTAGGTGATTTCCAACCATGTTTCTGTTGGCACAAGGTTACCTGGTTGCCTCCAGTAATCCTTCCACAGAGATAAAGCCCTGGCCACTGAGTTCCTTTAGCTTGCCCCAAGGAAGGGAAAATCACTAAAATCTGCGGCCTGAGTTAAAACTATTGTCAGTTCTGTTTACAGAACTTGAACTTCTGACTTTAGTAAGTGTGGTTGTAAGATGTTGTAATTTTTATCATACACTACAGAACAGTTCTGGTGTAAAACAGTGTTCTTCTACATACACATTAGGTATTAAGTAAATATCAGGATTAAGCGGATGCATATATCTTCTGTAGTTGGATATGGTATTACCAACTTTCTTATCCATATAAGATGAACAGTTTATTTTCAAAAAGGTAATAAATACCCAGAAGGTAAGTATAGGAACTACTCAAAGAAATATCAGAGATGATGAAATAGAATTTTTATAGAACACACGCAACCTCAAACATCATAAAACACTAGAAACACGCAGAGATGTAAATAAGATACAGAAAACACAGTGTATATACTCAGGCTCTTCAGCTGGCTTTAGGGTGCATTTAGGATGATCTCATAGCAGTACCCTACACCTCCACGTTGGAAGGCCATGTAGTAGAGTATGATTTACCAGGAGGGGGCAATGCAACTACACATGCAGTTGGTATTTACCAACAGATCTAGGACCCAGTTCATACAATGAAATGCCTAAGGTGGATATAGACCTCCTCATTAATATTCAAGAATATTATTACACTGCCTTGTTCTCAGGTAAAGGCTGAGAAATATATATGTTAATTATCTGTTTCACAGAGAATTGAGCAGGCTGGTATCAGCTTAGGAAGAGGATTATTAAGATTGATAGAGGGACTTTTGCTTTGCTCACACAACAGATAAGCCAGATGTAGAACTTCTTACTCAGTACCAGTCCAAAGTGCAGGCAATTCAAATGAAGTAGATATGAATAATCTCCTCATATGTAAAAGAAACAAAGCTACAGCAAAAATCACCTGCGGGTATAAGTACATTAGCATCTTAGTTCAAATCAGGAGTGCTCTTTTGAAGTGAATCATCCAATCATCTCCTCTTACCAGGTTTTATTTCATATTTTAAAGAGGTCTCACAGTGCCAACCACTCCTTTTGGACGAAATTAAAAGGGCAAATGTGCTCCAACCACAAGCAGGCAGGCAGTCTAGACCTCAGCTAATCCAAAGCAATTCCTCTTGTCTTCAAACACTGGTAGTGAAGCCTTTGGGTCCTCAGCACTCTAATTATTGAGCTCCACAAATCTGTTTCTATTGGAGCTATACCCTAACACCACAAGAACATCCATCTTAGGTTCTCATTACCAGGCATATAATTTCATCTGGTTATCCTGACCTACAGAGATCCACGCAGAATGGGATACAGAACAGCTAATTCTGAATTTGTCAAACCAGACTCAGTTTTGCAAAGTATAAATTTCGGTGCCTTTCCATGTGCGTTACACTGAGCGCTGGGACCACCATGTTGATGAACAGAAGCATGATGAACCTGTTAGAACAGCCTAGAACAACCCTCAGGTTTCTTGTTTTAACCATCCAAGTATACTCATATGTCATATAGCAGATATTTATGCAATGAAGCTTTATGCACATTCTAAAGTGGGGTGAGGAGGAGGAGGAGCAATCCTCTTCTCAAAATGTTTCAAATAATTTCCTGCACTTTGACCTTGTATAATTTCCACCTCATAATATATAAATAATAAGGTCCCTGCAACAGCGACTTTTAAAAGTCACCTTTATGCCATTTAAAAAGCCATCTTTTCTTACACACTGCTGAGAATTACAGTTTTTGGCAGGTACCTTAAGCACCATTTCTGTTGCAGTCTTAGTCAAAACCGTCTAGGCTCTGTGTCAGCATTGTAAGAACAAGCCCTCGATTTTAATTTAGGAAGAGGGAGACAAGTAACTAGGCCAGGGAGATTATCTAATGCACAGAATTCTTTCCTAAGAATGTCAAACAGGTATACCAAAACATATGCTGCACACAAGCAAAAATTACAAGAAAGCAGTGCTTATTAATAATATCCAAAAACTGATATAAACTCAAAGATTCAATGCCTGATGCTAATCGTAACTCACATTACCAAGCTCCTCATTGTTTACTGGCTTCATCAAACAGTGGGTGAGTTAAGGACAAAGTGACAACATTTCAGTATTTTGGCCTTCAATTGTGTCACAATACTGATGTTTATCTAAATATGTGTCTACTACCCTTCCCCCATCTTAAAAAGCTTGTTTTGGCAGATGCTTAGTTAAGAATCACTGGGGAACATGCATTTTTCCAACCGAAGATCCAACAAATTAAGTGAGCTGTTTTTTTTTTAAAGTTCTGAAGCCATTTTTAATTCACTTTAAGAACTCCCCCACCATCATCTGTAAAAGAAAACCTTTAGAGCTCATCACTCATATTAATGACTTTAAGGGAACCAGGCAGAGGTTACAGACTCAATAAAAGGTAATAGCTCTTCTCTTTCAAACTCTACATGGTTTACCGTATAACCTTATTCAGTAATACATTAACCTACATTACATGATGTCTTGTGGTTGCTGAAGCTGTTAGTTCTGTCTTGTATTTTAAGAAGCAGCAAGACTGCTTTAAACATAACTTTTAGGTAAATGCCTTTTCTTTCAGATGCTCAGCAACTTATGATTTCTGCAACTTCCCAAATACCATTCAACCCTGTGCAGCAAAGAGACACGTTGCTTTGTTTCCATTAATAGCAGCTGCATTTCCTTTATTTTAATATGAAATTCCAGATTTTAAAGTTTGTACTGATTACTGAAGTTAAATGACTTAGATAATTTAATTGTAATACCCCTCCTCACCAAAGAACTACTCCCCAGAGAACTCTAGACATAAAAGAGGCATTTAAAAGAACTTACTGACCCTCAGACTAAAATCAAGCTTAGAACAGAAGTGGTATCTCTCACCCACACCTGACAACGTAAATTTTTTAAAAAATATTTTCATATCAGCCCCTTGTTTTCTTTTTATAGTGTCTTTTTGTCATCTGTTCCCCTGAAAAACTGTTGCACAGCCAAAGTCTAAAAACAGCTGGATGAGCAACGATGTTTATCTTGGCAGTCTCAGAAGGGTGGGGAAGAAACAAAGAAGAAATGGAGTTTATAAGTCTCCCCCTTGTCCCTCCTCCTGGCTGTATGTGTGGCTGAGCATTTGCTACCAGTCCCTTCTTACAACAGCACTGAACTCTCTGGCACACTTAAAAAGGAGGGATAAGGAGCATAGCATGACCTGGAAAGCCATTTGGAATTTTCTGTTATTTGTTACATAAACACATCACATGAAATTCGAAGTCGGGATGCAAATTAACATTTGGTACTGGTTGCCTCCTTGTTAAGCATTAGCAGGATTTGGAAAATCAGACTGGGTGTAGTTTTTTCACCATTGCTAAGTGAACAGTAGAAACAGTGACTCAATAAGAGGTCATTTAAGGACAACTGGAGTTTGACCCTGCATTTCCTGCAGAGCCAGATGACTGGTTTCACTGCAGCTCTCATGCCCAGCTTTGGCTGAAGAGCTGTTTTGAAATCTTCTACCTCAGAAGCTCACACTGACTATTCCATCTACATAGCTATAAACACACATAAGAGGTGAAAAGGAACAATGCTTTACACGTTCATTTTTTCCCCCTAACCTCCAGGTTGCGCATGCAAACTGCTTACTTACCATATTACAGAAGCGTGATTTAAGTATTAATGATTTTTGTACAATTATAAATTTAGGATTGATTTTTAAATCATACTTATTAATCTGTGTCACTTCTAGTCATCATGCTACTATGTATGAGGGAACAATATATGACAAAATAGGTTTCTACCTAACACGAATGAGTGTCAAACACAGCTGCTTGAGAAAGTCTTCCAGTGAAATTCTAAGCACATCACGGCCTCCCAAAAATCATTTTGATGCACTGCCCAGTTTTAAAAAAAAATCTGCACAGTAATAATGTCTCTTGTTCTCTATAGCTACCTAGAGTCTAGACACGTTGCCTCTTCTTTGGAACAGAAACCAAGGCCCAGACTTCCCCAGATACTTTCAAACAACTAAGGCTTTGGCTCCTCTTGCCTTCACAGGAGCTCCTGGAAATTCAATAGTTTGGAATACTGCTCACATTCATGCAGGCAGACTTGGGTTTAAATCTTCTGCTCTACGTTTACCAGTGAATTTGTACATTTTTTTCCTGAGATGTTTTGAGGCTACAGAGAACTCTTTCTAAATGGGCATGGGTATGGGAAACACAAGTGGAAGAGGGGCTCTTGCTCCCAGGCTCCAGTCTCCTGTCTCTACCTCTTCCAGCCGTCTCCTTTGCTCCTTCTGCTGCTCAATGCGCTTCTGTCTCTCTGCCAGTAGCTGCCTCTTGTACTCCTCCTGCTCACGGAGCTGCTGCTCCTGCAGCAGCTGCTGTCTCCGAAGGGCTTCGGATCGTTCCTTGTTTTCCTGCTGCAGCCTCAGGAAATCACGTCGGAGGGTTGATTCTCCAGGCACATTGACAATGGAGCTACAACAAAAGGAAGTTGAAGTCTCTCATACAAAAAAAAACCTGATGGGCCATTAAATACCTTTTCCAAAGCAGGGAAACATTAATAAAACATATAATGATGTTAAATTTTAATCTCATTTCTTTCAAAACGACACTGGATGCACATCAAATACGCACTCTCAGTGGAAGGCGTGAAATGAGGCCAAGCAAAATACGGACCAACTCTGACATGCTGGAGCCCCTGACCAATCACATTTGCAATAAATCTCCTTCCATCCAGAGCTCTCTGGCTCTAAGCCATACAACAGGGAGCTTTAAAACCTTCAGCAGTCACAGAAGAGGCATTCAAACCCTTTGGGTGGTTTGTGCAGCCTGTGCATGCACTTAATAGAAAACAGAAATTTAGCATGCTCCTGATTTATGTCATGGGCATTTAGACTTGCTTAGCATGGACTGCTCAGAACCCTCCAAAGAGCAATTATTACCTTGGCTCTCCTTCTTGTTCAGGCACTTCCTCCTCTTCTTCCTCACTTCCACTATATTCATACTCCGTCTCATCTAAAGGAAAGAAACATTGACCTAGACAGTGCTTATCTTTTATTTCAGGACAGTGTAGATTTGAAACAGTGCCTTAATGAACCAGTTCCTAACCCCTTCAGTGAGAAGGTCCATCTCAGACCCTAGGATTCATTTACATACACATACAAGCCCATCTTCCCACACAGGTAGCAACACAGTGCTCTGCAGTAAACTTTTGGCAAATTCCCTGAATGACACCAAGTTCTATACATAAGACAAAACATCTGGGGTATCTTGGCACCACCTGAACAAAGAGAATAAGCTGCCCGAGACATTTGCTTCACGGGTCTCGTGATGCGTTACTTCCTGAGTTTGATTTATGGCATCATTCCAGAAATGAACCTACCACAGAACAAAAAATGCAAAGGCATAAATGCTAATATCCTCCTGAATACTGTTTAATGCTCAGATGGAAGAGGCAGTAACTCAAAAGAGAGTAAATGCAACTTCTCTGAAAACAAGATGCTTGCACCTGATATTTTCTCCGTATAATGACAGAACAAAACTCAAAAGCCTGCTGAGAGTCAACACATGAATTAAAAAAGAACATCTCAAGGACGTGGGGTTTTTTGGCAAGACAAAAATACCTACTCTTAGTAAGCTGCAAGAATGGATTTTTAGAAGTGCATACCTTTCTCTCCTCTCTTCTTCCTGGTCCTGTCTATATGGTCCTTAAGCTGGATTCGGACTTGCCTTTCATTTGGTTGGTCACGTATAAATGGATGTTTCAGCAGTTGCTCTGTAGAAGGTCGCTGCATGTAATTCTTCACTAGACAACCTTCTATAAAGCTGAAAAACTTTTTTGACCTGAGGAAGCAGGAAAGGGAAAAAAAAAAAGCAAAACAAAATAAGATCACAGCCACAACTCAGCTCAAACATCTTTTCCCATTCTTCCCCAAAATCTAACTCCTTTCCTCGAAGAGCATCACATCCCAGAAGATGGCAAAAATGCTGTTTGCAAGTGTGCTTCCAAAACAGAGCCAAGCATGCTCCAGCTGAGCACCGGGCTGGGCGGACACAGGGCAATGCCAACATACCTGCAGTGCTTTGGCACAGCCTTGCAGAAATGCGCCCTCTTTCACAGGCTTAATTGCCCTGAAATGCAGGATATATTAGTGAAAGCAAATCATGCAAACCCAGCTCTGCTACTTCTGGACTGGAGCTGGCTTGCATCCAGCTTGCTTGGAGCACAGGCAGGGCAGCTCTGGTGTGTCTCCACCTGCCCATGCTATCTAAGGGCATGTCTACTTCTGACAAGCCATGAGGAAAGCCGCAAGAGTTGCTGCCAACACTGCACTAATGCAAGCAGCACCATGCACACTGCTGCTTTTACAGGCAACCTGGGTTCACTGAGAAGGGTCTATAATAGCTTAAGGTTATTTATTTTCTACCTGAAGACCCACACAAAGCAATTCTCACAGAATAACACGCGATGTTGAACAATGCTGTCCATTCAACACCAGCACTTGGGGGCAAATTCTCACTGGTACAATTTAAGGGATATAAACTGAACTGAGTTCCTCCTGCACACTGCGTAAAGTGACAGGGAATGGAAATCTGTCAAGCTGGGCTACCGCCATTCTCAACCTGCACTTAATTTGAACTCTCCAAAGAGGATCTCTCCAGACAGAAGTCTCCAAACAAACTGCCTTTCAAAATGCCAGCAAGGGAAATATTCACAACTGTATTTTTCACCATTTGGCCTATTTTCTCATAACCTGGTATTGACTACAGTAAATAAAAACAGTTGAGTCCCAGCAGCCCTGGCTTTAGCCAGATTCACTTTTTGATTGCTTGGTGTTCTCAAGCTGCTCCCGTGCTTGGGCAGCAAATGTTTCTATTATCTGGTTAAATGCAAAACCAACAACGGTTTCCATCCATTGCTTCACTTTCCTAGTGCCATGTAGGAGGACGAATTCAAGCTAACTTCACTTTTTTTTTGTTACTACTCACACCTAGAATGCTACGACTCTGAATAAAAAGCAATTAAAAAGTTCATGAAATGTTTGTACAAATACTTTAACACATGCAGAAAGCAGATTCGAAAGAGGGAGTGGGATACCCTGACAGCACAAGTGCATAAATAAGTCAACTCAGGCAAACACCAAGTCCAGCAAGCAAACCAAGATCATATTATGTTGAATATGGCAAATCACTATTTTGACAGGATCACAGCATTCTGCGATCACATTCAATCTATGTGAAACCTCTTCCAGGGAGTATTTTCATTTCATACATGCCAGTCATAACCAGTAACTGTGAGGAAATCCTCCGATACTAATGGATTCTTCTCAGCTGGCAAGGAGCACACACTCAATTCCAATCGTTTACAATAATTACAATAAAAGCCTTCATTACTTTTAATAGCTCCTTTCAACTTAGCAACTAGTACACTACAGTGCTGCTCTGCTTCTGTGTTATGATACACAGGAGAAAACGTACTGCTTATTAAGAGTGCTGCAGGAGTTTATTTTTTAAAACACAGTTCTATTTGTCACCTTAATACTGATGCCGTTCCATAGAGGGAAAAAAAAAACACGCTTCATTTTTATTTTCATAGAATTTGGTACCATACCTCTGGGACAAACAGAACTAAATAAACAATACACTCTTTTTATTTTATGCTTTGGTTCAATGGCACAGGAGATAACAGCAGAGTGATTTTAGGTAACAAATTGCCCTCCAGTTCTGTGGAATTGGAAGCAGAATGATAAGCACAAAGACAAAATACCATGGCTACAAAAGAAGACAGAAACAAGAGGCAACGTATACATACCATTTCTTGGATTTTAACCGGGGGGGAGGGTTTCTGGGTATCAGAAAGAGTGCCCTCATGGGATGCATGTCACAAAGTGCTGGAGGACAGAAAACAAAACCAAACACAAATATGTAGGCATTTGCTTAGTTGCTCTCTGTCAATACCATGGCTTCAGCTCCCACAGACATTCCCACAATCCCCACCACACATGCATGAATTGTAGATAGCAACCCAGCTAGATGGAATTTGACCAAAATGACAACAATTCTGTAGCTCAACATGCTAAGGGCAGCCCCAGAGATCACGGCACACATTAACCTTCAGAATCAATCACAATGGGAACATTTGTGCACAGCCCTTCTCCATTTCCAAGTTATCTAACTTAAGTTTTGCTCAAGAGAATACTGGGAGACGATGATGGCAGAAAGGAAGAAAACCAGTTACTTTTACATATAAGTTCTCCACTTTCCCTCCTCTCCCATACACAAACAACTAAAGCAGGATGCCTCGTTTTCACTCTCCAAACTTGAAGCTTTTCTATATTCCCAGGCCTGCAGATTTCGAAACATGGAAGTATCAATATGGAAAAAATAAATTAAAAAAAATATATTCCCTGCAGAACTGCAATGTAAACCTGAACTCTCTTAATTCAGAGAGCATGGAACTGGAGTCTGGAATTTCTGCCAGACAATCTTTCCTGCTGTGCTGGAGCAGAAGTACCACGGCAGAGCTGACAGAGCAGGGAAGGAGGCTGCACAAGAAAGGAAACTGAAAGCAAATCCTCCATATTTAATCATCTTCCCATGGCTGACCCCTTCCACCAGAATTCCAGCTCCAATGATCTCCGCAGGAAGAGGAAATGTCTTCCATGCACAAGAAACTCAGGACAAACATACTGACATGATAGGAATCCAGGTTTCTGAGACAAGAGGCCACAATGCTGGTGGAGTAAACTCTTGGATGCCCACGGATTCTACTAGATCACCAACTTTAAGGACAGATTTTTCAGCTGCCTCTTAAGGAGGCAGATCCCACATACCAGTGGACAGTCCAAGGCAAGAGCTATTTAGCATTAACACAGGATTTTTGCTTACTTTCAAAATGCCCTTCTTCTGATTTCACATGAAAAGGGGCCACAATTTTTTTCAGTGCGAAGATGAAAAAATATTCCTGTCCAATTCCAGGCTTACAAAGCCCACTGAAACAGCCTTTAATTGAGAGCCTCCCAGGCAACTCAATGCTCTGAACAAGAAGGTAATGGAAAAAGGAGGTCAAGTGGTAGCTCAAATGCTGTTAACACAGGGCTGGCTGAGGTGTCCTGGGAGCAGCTCTCATATGGGCATTCATGCAAACTTGCCATTAGAAAGGGAAAAAAACTCAAACCATCAGACCTCCTACAATGTGAATCCAAACAAGAATGTCATGCTTCATTTTATGAATTTTACATTAACAACAGCAATGATCTAGCAGAGGCTGCAAATGAAATGACTGCTTTTTTTTCTGGTAGGAAAATGTCAATACTTCATTTCAATGCAATCATTTCAAGTTTCAAGCTGGGCTCTTCTGTGGTGGTGGCGTTTGTTTACACTTAGAAAGAAATTAATATTGTAGTTTACTCTTAAGTACTTTAGCCTGCTGGGTTTTTTTAAATCCAGAGCCAAAGCTGGGAGTGGGGGTAAGAATATCTTCCTATATCCTAAGGATTTTTTCCAGTTTTCTCCCTCAAAAATATCATCAACTCATGAGCGCTCTTAAGCAGTAAGCATAAACAAAGTTCAACATTATGTACTGAAGATGGATTTACAGCTTAAATCATGCCACTTCTAAGGAAGATCAACACCGCCCACTGATGAGTTGAAACAAAAGGAGAAGCAGTGTTAGCCTTACCCAGCCTCACAGAAAGGCAATACAGAAAAGATTCTTACAGGTGCTTTATTCATTACGGTCAAATTTCTCAAGGCTCCACCACACCTCTCCCTAGCTGAGGTTCCAGTATCCCAGGCCAGACCATACACAAACTGGGTCACGCTTCCAAAAGACAGTATACTACCCATAGGAAGGAAGTCTGATGCTTGATTAGCTTCCAAATATCCCTGCTATCGAAATTAAATTACTGCAGTCTGTGCTGTAGTGCTTAAGCACTGTATCAAAAGTGTTGCTATTTAGGGGATTTTATATTTATAGGGCAGGCAAAACCGAAGAGAACAGAAATAACACGAAGACACTTTCAGAAACCTCAAAACTAGGTTTAGATTACAACAAGCATCTCTTAAGTATACGTTTCAGCTTTATTCAGCCCACTGGAAAAGCACACACATCACTTACGGGGAGCTCCTTCTGCCATTTCTATGGCTGTAATGCCGCAGGACCAGAGGTCACTCTGCATAAAGAGAGACAGACACCATATGTTAGGAGGTGGATTTACCCATTCAGACAGTAAGAGTGCTATTTGCAGAGGCCCTGTAGGTAGGGCTGTAAGGAAATAACAAGGTTGTTTAAATAATAAGCTATTTTTTTCTTTAACGGTATCACAAAATGCTCCTTGCCATATCATACACATTTATAAACAAATGCATCTACATATTCATACAGAGCATGCAAATGACCCTTCCTAAGAACACATGAATGTATTCACACTAGGACAAAAATACATTTGCCCTAAGTCTAAGTCTACAAAACAACAGATTTTTTCCTTGTTCCACCCTTGTTTACAAAGGACCAAACACTTCCCTGTAATAAACTCACAGAATACACTCTTGATATTCCCCCAAGCAGAAGACAAAGAAAATGAAGGACTAAATAGGCTGTGGGGCAAAACCCCAAAACCCAGTAACTCTTTTTCACTGTCTAAATCAGCAAATAAACAAGTACAGATTAGTGGAATATAGCTCTTCCTTGACTTTTTTGTACTTAATGGAAACCAGATAATAATATAAGCACATAATATTGCATAGAGGAATAGCCATTACTGCTAAAAAGGTAAGAAGCCTCTGTTGGCCTCTATACTTGTGGCCAAAGCAAATGCTCTTTCCCTGTCGTATCAGTTTTGCTTGAAACATCAAGAAAGAAGAATCCTTCAGAGAGAGTCTTCCAAGGTGTCACCTCTGGAGAGTGTGCCTGGCTGGAAGTTAACTGCACTTGCTCCTGAATTAGACCCAGGAGGCTCAAATGTAGCTGGAAAAGTCCCAGCAAGGAATGAAAGAGATTCCTTATGGGGAAAAACAGTGGAGGAGGTTGCTGAAAGGAGTATAGCCACTCCTACGAAAGACTTGTTCTTATAAAAAGCAGTGTTCATTTCTGGCAACAGCACTGATTTTGAACAAATTAATGAAAACTGATGAGCAAACAAGCTCTTCTGTACTACCAGCAAAGAATTTCTAATGGTCTGACAATTGTACTTTTAAGCCCAGCAGGGCAATCGTTTTTCTTGGTGCAATCCTTCATTTTAAGCAACACTGCACAGCCTCCTGGTCTTATGGAAACTTCAACCATCAATTTTCTAAGGGAAGAAAAAATAAATAACTGAAAAAGACTACTGCTTCTACACCCCTATGGGGTGCATCAGGAACGATACATGCATGTGAAACAAACCCCTTTTCACACTGCTGCTGTACCAACGACTACAGCAGAGAGTTCTTCTCTTTTGCTAGATCATGTAATAGTTACCTTCCTAATAATCCCATCTGTGAAGATCTAAAGCACTGTTTTTATTTCAAAGGGCTGTTAGCTGTAAAAAGTGATTAAATCAAGACAAACATGACCAACATGATCAATAAATCAAAAGGGGTACAAACACCACAGCAAACCTCCTGTTTTTTAATAAATTTTTACACACCAATATCTAACATTACATCAATCTCAGCAACTTGATATTCAGCCTTAATATTTGGTATAAGAGCCTAATCATTGCTTTTTCAATCTCTTTGTTGCCTTTCTTGGTTAAAAGTTTGAATGGTAGCATCAGTCTACGTGAAAATTTTTATAAAACCTTATTTCCTCATTCTTCTTGCTTTCATTAAACTAAGCTGAGAAATATATTTAAGATTACAGGATGCTCTGACTAAAGAAGTTTAACTCTGAATACACATACATAACATCCTTAAGGGTAAAGCAAATACCATCACACCAATTAATGGTTTTGCAGTAATTGAATCTTTTATCAAGATCCGTATGCATCTAGTAATCAGGAACAGACACAGTGTAAATACCTCCTCCTGCCCTTTGCTAGCTCTCCAGACGGTGCATCTATTTAAGGCAACACCTAAAATGCACTGTTCTGGGTTATTACAATAACTGGGGCATATTCAAACACAGTTTATAGGAACAGCATTACACAAATTGAGAACACAAGCACTTTCAGTTAAGCTTTTTTTTTTTTTTGGCTTTCCCCAAGTAGCTACAGCACACTGAAGTCTATACCTTATGAAGCTAAGACAGTACAAGTCACAGCAATGAGCCATACCTTGAGCCCCCACAGCAAGAATGTACCTACACAAAACAAAATTACTCTTACAAAGCATACGTCACAAAAACTGCTGGCATTCATGGATGTTTATAATGCAGTGGTAAACTATTGTGTGTTCACTGCTGTATTATTTTTCTGTTAAAATGACTCTCTTACTCTGTAATCATACGTAGCATCTGGATTTTCATCACAGGCAATAACTTCTGGAGCCATCCAGTATGGAGTTCCAATGAAAGTGTTTCTCCTGCCAACTGTCCTGTCCAGCTGAGCGCTCACACCAAAATCCACTGCGAGTGGGAAAAGATTAAAATAACATCAGAGGGGAAAAATAATGCAGTGATTACTTCTGTATGATGATTTGGAAATAAAACCAGGTGGGTATTCCATGTGGGAGGACCTTGCTGAAGAGAAACATGATGATTCATACAGAGGCAGCCGACTCCCTGTGTTTCACTTGCAATGTGCTCAGGCCACAAGCCCATGAACAGACACAGCAGGGTCTCTTCACCTTTCTCCAATTTGTGAAGCATCACCTCCTCAGAAGGGAACGTATGACCGAAAAAATACCATCTTGGAGGCTGAGGAAGGACCATTCTCTTCCTAACTGGTGAAGCTAAGCACAAGACTGTCTACACAAGCGGACTCAGCTTCCCAAAGGTACCTTTCATGCTATGGGAAAACCACATGTGAACAAGTCTCCTTTTTGGCTGTCCACCTTTTTTGCTCTGAAGCTGGACAGCAAAAATAATTTGTTGCTCAGTGAAGAGCTGCTCTCTGCTCTATAATGCACAGAGCAGATGCATCATAGGAAGGAAATATGAGGATTATTCAGGAGGTGATAACTTCAAGCACATCTGCACATGTGTTGCAACAAATACATTTATTTCATTACCAGAGATTTTCCTTTCCTTTACTTCTCCTCACTCCTAATTCCACTGATGGGACCACATTCACAACAGTGATATATGCCTTTCGATACCAGAAATTTTGTCTGTCTAGGAAGGCTGTGTCAACTTCACAGAATCCATCATTTGAGTGATACAAACAAACTGGTAGAGACAAGCTCTGTGGGAGCAACAGTTCAGGAGCTACTGTGCTCCACTTTGGACTGAAAGAAGAAAAGCTCTCCAGAGAACTTCCTCCTCTGTCAAGAGGACAGAGTCAGGACATCTTTCTATGCCTCGTGCTGCAGGAAGGTGTAATGCAAAACAGAAGGGATGTGGGCTGGGTAGGAGGCCTTCAGCATGGCATATATTTAACCAAAAAAAGGTTGCGAATGTAGTGTGATGCAAACACAAAAGGCTGAAGTGTGCAGTAAATGGAAGAGACAGACTAGAGAAAAAGAAAAAGGAGATTGTCCACTTGCAAAGGAGAGAAGAGCCATGGAATGAGCATGGTTTTCAGCAGGCATGCCAGAAGTGGAAATGCATTTTGAACTTCATGCCACTGCTTCCTCAAGGGCATCATCCAGGTCACATTCTTGTGCCCAGAATCTGAACAGCACATGCTGGTTTTAATTAAAACCAAATACAGGAATAATTTCTATCACCTCCCAAGACCAGAATGAAGGGAATCAGAATGAACCTGTGCCACACAAAACTTGATGTAGACACAAAACCATTCACTCACTAATTCCAATAAGAAAACAAATAACCCTGAATGAAATGCAACAACTTGCAGGAGGAAATACGTTCGGAGCCTCAATCCACATGAGAGAAGTGGCAGAGTGTACATGCTAAAGAACATGTTGCAGGGCTTTTGAAGTATGAAATTAATATGGAGAACATCAGGAAAAACAACAAAGGCTAGATGAATCAGGAAGCAGTTGTGCTTCTCTACTTACCGAGTTTCACTTCTGCATTCTCTGTTAACAACACATTTTGCCCTTTGATATCCCTGTGAATCACATGGTGGGCATGAAGATGTGCCAGCCCCTGCAGTAGGGAAAAGAGAGGAAGCAGACAACATTCAGAGTTAGGCTCTTTGTTCAACAGCAGGTAATCTGTGCCTTGCAGCCCTGTAGCCCGTGCTTTGGTGCACGGGTTTGCGCTCAGCAGATACACATGCAATGCAATCCACAGGAGCCTTGTAGCAGCACACCACCCGCTCAGCTTCCGATAATTGAGCAGGGAATAAGGCCCCAGGTTGTATCCATGCTGTGCATACACACAGCTCAGCATTTGCACTGTGCAAACACTTCTCAGCTGTCACTTGGAGGAAGCTCAGCGACCAGAAAGTCTCAGTACAATTACGTTGTGAGTGACAGTGGTGCCAGTGTGGTTGGTGACATCCGACATATACCGAATCACACTTAGAGGAAGGGAAATTTAGTCCAGGAGTGGGGCAGAAAGGACAAAGGAGGGAGCAGCATGATGCAGGTATGTCTTGTGAGAAGGAGGAGGGATGCTGGTGGGTTAGCATTTATATTGGAGGGAGATGGAATACTGATGGCAAAAAAAAGTGCTTTTGCAAAGATGGAGTGGAATTCTCTAATCTATCTTGACTTATCTCCCATAAATATGAAGGCAGATAATTGTTCCTCAGGAAAAAAAAATGGAGGAAAAAAAAAAAAAGAACAACGAGCACTGTACTTTCCAAAGGAAACAAAACCTCCTGGCATACGGTGCTTTTTGTTGAGACAGCACCTGGATGCATGCCCCAAAGCGTTAGCCATGTGGAGGAAGGGTCGGGGAAGACATATGTTGCATTCTACTCCCTAATGTAATTGGTAGAACAATAGGCAACCCTCTTAGCAACTGCCCATATTTTGGTTTCTCCTCGGCACTCTGCTTGGAAAACTGCAGTCTCCGGTGGGATCATCTTGCCTGTTTGCACTGCCCTCACAGACTTCTAATGTTTTATGAAAAATAAAGCAATAGAACCTTTACAGCTGCAAAAGGTTAAGAGAGTAGTGCTTGCTGCAGAGAAATATTTTCTAACACATGTTCTTCATTAAATGATCATTTATCAGTTTGCCTACATAACCATTGGGCTATTTTCTATTTTAAAAACACTTAATGAGCAGGACAAAAAAATATATAATCCACAGCTCCTCCTTGCATATGCCACAAGGAAACAAACTGAATGGTTAATGTCCTTGGTATCCATTCACTGGCTCTTAACACTAAGCGTGGCCTTATTTTTTGCAAGAATGAAGGCTTTTCCACAGCTTCGCACACGATACTTTTCAAAGCCTAACGCTATACTGCCTCAGTCAGGGAGATAATCATATGAATCATATGAATCATATGTTCTCTCTGGAGCACAATCTGATCTTACTGGAAAAATACATTCAAGCTCTTGAGGGGTTAGGATGTGACCAAGTGACAGCAGCTTGACCCTCCTGCAGTCCCAGGTAAGTTCTCTGAGGTCCCTCCGACCACACAGGGATGCATTCAGGAGGCTCTCACTTACATCTCAACCTGCACAAACCTTTGGCACTTTAGCTCATTCAACTTTTCGTTACGCAAGCTCTCTCATTCACCACTGACAAACTCAATGTCAAATCAGGTTTTGCAATGCCAGTTTGCAATGTGAATTTTGCATCCCTTTTTTTCACATATTCCAGTTTCTGCTCGTAAACAATTGAGGCTCCTTTTACAAACGTCTCACAAGAATGAGAAAACAGCTGTAATGCTTTTCTGAAGTAAAACCTTCTTTCACTTTCTCAGCGAGCATGATCCTACCACCTTAAGAAGAATTTATGGTGAAGGCAACATAGCATGCAGTACTTCCAGGTTTGCACAGTTGTACTCAAGCATAAAACTGGTATTCTGTATTACAGCAGTTAGCTTGGATAGCATGCTGTCCACTTGACTGGAAATACAACCACCAGTAGGTATTCACGACGGTAACTTTTATTCCTTCTAGTAAACAATAATTCAAAACGTGCCAGCCCAAACTTCAATAGCCAAACTCTCTCCTGGCAGATGGAGTTTGAGCAAGAGACCACAATCATATGCCTCCACCATTTAAAATAATCACCAAGACAGAGCCAATGTGCAACGCAGACATCAGCAGCATCGATTTATGCGAGAGCTACTGGTGGTTTCCTTCAACATAAAGCCCTTAGAATTTCAGTTTTGATGAAGCAATTGAACAGACTCACTGTATAATGGAATGGGTAGAAGGCAATTTGTTTTACAAAGAAGCACAAGGAAAATCATACCAGATTTACTTAGCACAGCAAACATGCCAATTCAAAAAGCACTTCAACCATACCAACTGGAAATTAAACATGAGATGTAATTAGCTTTAGCTATCAGTTTTAGAAGAACTGATAAGTAGCATCCCTCTTTCTGAGGAACTTTTGCAGTGCCTTATGCTAGCACTTTACAGCACATGCGACATATCTGCTCGCCCTAGAATGACTGCAGCAATAAGCAATCTGTAAGCACACTGCAGCACAAAAGTCCCAATGGCTGGCCTAAGCCAACAGCTCCCTTCCTCCACAGGCTCGATTATAAGCAGAGAATGAAGGCTGTAAGCACATTTGGAAAAGCCCATTCTGCACCATCTAGTGTTATGACATTGTTGCAACCTCAGTCTTCTAAAAATAAAAAATCTTCTACAAAAAGCATCATACAGGCACATGGGTGCTGTTTCTCAGCTTCTACGGTAGATAAGGACTCTGGTTCTTAAGCTGCCTTCTCATGCAGCACTGCTCTAACAGTACAGCACAACTCACACAGTGTGTGAGCATTTGTGGTCTTGTCCTCACTGCCAGTGTAGGAGATTGAAGTTAAATGATGCAGAGCAGACATCCATCTACTCCTACACGCTCTTCAGACAATGACTTGGCTAACAGGACTGATAGGAACAGTTTCCTGCAGAACTACAAGCTAAGTTACATCCGCAAGATTGCTTCCGTGTTTCTGAGTGCAGTGAACTATTTTCCTTACCCTGAGAATCTCTCTGGAGATGTATGCTATCCAGTCTTCTTTCAGAGTATTCCCTTTCGTGTTCTTCACAAGGTCTGTGATAGAGCCTGCTCCACAAAACTCCATAACAAGCTGCAAAAGAAATACCAGCATGCAATCAACATTAAACACAGTTTCCAGCTGTTGAGCAAAGTAAAATAATCACTCTGCAGCACCGATTTGGGAAACCCTCATGAAGCACAGAATATCATTTATTTTACCTCTCTGCCTTGAAAGTGGATCCAAAACAAATGTCTCCAATGTGTGTCAGACAAACATGGAATATGTCTCACATTAGTTACCACATTTTCTAGGACTGATTTAATCACTGTAATTTAATACTGGGAATCTGGATATGCTCAGCTGTGCAAAATGCATTAGCAGTAACAGAAGTAAGAGCACATACAGTGCTGAAGGAATCAAGCTGACCACACCATTGCAACACATCTTAATCTATAATTCCCACTTATTTATAGGAGACAAGAGCGTGTACTCGTGTCTCTACACTGCCATTTCAAACCCAAACTTCAGTCCTCTGGAGGGAACAGATGAGATGCAATGAGAAACGGGTAGAATTTTCAAGTGCAGCTTTACTTTCACAGCCACGCATTCCTACTGCTCAGCTCATCTGCCTTGTTCCCATGAAACACATTACTATCCATCTTTGAAATGGGGAAAAAAATTACTTAAAGAGCAAATACACTGCTAGTAACAAATCTTAGCTCAGCCATCACATTAGCCTATGTTATTCAATTTCTATCTGTTCAAGCAAGCACCAAATTCTATTAGGCAGTCTTTCCATAATGATATTTCTATCATCCTCAAATAATTTGCAAAAGGGAAAGGCTTATGAACATGCTTGAGAAACATCTGCTTACCCACAGTTGGTCATCATGTCCTGGAGGACTTTTCTTAATGAAAGCACCATAATAAGTTGCAATATTTCTGTGATGAGAATATTTCTTTAGCATATTAATCTCCAGTTTGATTTCTTCTTCTTCATCCTTTGGAAAAGCAAAACCAAAAAATGTATGTTTAATATAGCATGAGCATAAATTATACTCTTTTTTCTTTTATACAAGTAGCTTTTAAAAAGTTGAATTGACATCATCATCACACTTAATAAACAAACCCCAGGTTCATGCTAACAAAATCCTCTTCATTGAGATTGTCTCAAATAGACCCATACTTCTCTAATCTTACAGTAGTACAAAAAGTAAGCAAAGGATCACAGAATCACAGAATGGCCTGAGTTGAAAAAATGGACCACAATGATCATCTGGTTTCAACCCCCCTGCTATGTGCAGGGTCGCCAACCACCAGACCAGCTGCCCAGAGCCACATCCAGCCTGGCCTTGAATGCCTCCAGGGATGGGGCATCCACAGCCTCCTTGGGCAACCTGTTCCAGTGTGTCACCACCCTCTGGGTGAAAAACTTCCTCCTAAAATGCACTGGTCTTCATCCAAAACACGGTGACTACACTACCTTAAACAAATATGCACGTAACAGACTTCTATTCTGTGTAACCCAGAGAACAAAAAAACCACAGAAAAATCTGTTAATTTACAATAAGTATTATTTCTCTTTTTTTTTCTGTTTGTTTGTTTGTTTGTTTGCTTGCCTGTAAGGATTTCAGCCTGTTCTATTTAAATGCCACCAGACGGGCTCAGTGCAGCAGGAATTCCCCTCCCTGCATGAACAAGGCATTCGCCTCACACACAGGTTTCCTCCTCCTCCATCCGGCTCCACAGAGGAAAAGCAAGTGCATCAGGAAAAGAGGGCTGGGAGCCCGACCCGTAAACAGGATGCTGCAACACAAAGGCAGAGGAAGGACTTCCCCCTGCTCGCCCTTGTCAGAGCTGTGCCAAGCAGAGAGCAGCTCAGGTGAGAGGAGGCTGTCCTCACCATACATGAGATCAGCGTTAGAACAAACCACACAGCTGTTTGAAAGGGGCAATGCTACACAACCACTTCTTAAGAGCACCAACAATACACAACTTAAATAACAGAGGGGTGCATTTCACAGAAGGATCCATGCATGCTTCTGGAGCAATGCAACGGCAATGATGTACATGTATGAAGACAGTAAGCAGGAGAGAAGGAGCTGCCACCATCCCACTCTCCTACCACCAACGCACTCCCTGGCCTTTCTGTAAGCACACCTAGACAGTGGGAGCCCTCACTTAGCCCGACTCAAGGCAGCTAATTAAAAGAGAGCTGATTTCCCCATTTAGTCGGGGTGTGTATTTGCTCCACAACCTTTTAGCTTTACATACCCAGGGGCCACTTTTCTGCCTTATGCTGACTCCAGGAAGAAGCTGCTACCTCTGCTCCCTAGGGTGGCAGGCTGGCTGAGATGACAGCGAGTGTTTTGATTATCCTGTATGTCAAAGCTGATTACATTTTAAGCTTTAAACTTCCTTGCAATTTCAAGCACACCAGCAATCAAACATCCTATCCACGACAAATGCAGATGTTAATACTAACTACATGTTAACTATTTACATGCATCGGTACGCATGGCTTTAGTGAAGGAAACCACTGCGTGCTGTAAAGGAAACAATTGTTTGAAATACACCAGCACTGGGATGCAGTGCTTACTCATACATTACTGGGCGAGAATTCCCAAAATGCACCAGGGATAAACTATTCTTAAATCTTCTCGTGATGCCTCTTTAAAGTAAAATACTGCGCATTTCTGGAACGCTGAACGAAACAGTAATATTATCTAGTCAATCAAAGTTAGCAGCAAACAGCAGCCCTGGGAAAAAGCAGTATTATCAGCATGGCTTGTTGAGCCAAAAGCTAACCTGGGGTTTCCTCAGCTGTTTCTGCTGTCATTGCTGTTGTGTGATCTTTTTTTATTTAGTCAAAAAAAAAAAAAAAAAAAAAGCTGCATTGGGAGCTCTGCTAAACATAATAGTTTGGGACTATTATGCTTGGTAGATTACTAAGTATAATTGGACAATCTGCTATTTTGTAGTCACTCTTTATAAGAAAATTATTTCCTACCACCAGCGCATAAACACAATGGCTTTTACAATACAATGGGCAGGATGTCCTAAAAGTTGTTCGTGCTTATCTATTATAACAACAGCAGCCAAAATGACGATGCCTAGACAGAATCCATTTCTGAAAAACAAAGAAACAAAAAAAATAAACAACCACCAAAAAACACCCAACCCAAAGGTCCAGAGATCCAGCAGACTGTAGGCTGTCACTGCTCTATCCTTTTTTCCTTGTGGCCTTGTCAAGGTACCTACACCACAGCCTGCGGCGGCCCTTAGCTAAGATGAGAAATGGCACTAAACTGCTACTTGAGCTGTCACTGAGCATTTGTCCACAGTGTCTCACCTACAGGTCCAGTCCAGTCCGATTGCCAGCTTACGGAAACAAATAGATTCGGTAAGCCTTGCCAGCCTTTGGAGGACTCTACTTAATCAGTGTGGATCAATAGCTCTCTAGCACCAAGTCCCGAAGACTTTAAGGCAACAGACTGGAGTGACCATAAGGCTTAATCAGTGTGGAGAATCACAGAATTGTAGGGGCTGGAAAGAACCTCCAGAGATCATCGAGTCCAACCACCCTGCTGCAGTACGGCTACAGGACAGGAATTGGTATAAAAAAATAAAATAGTAAAAGAACCGAATTGCTGCGTTCCAGATTCAGGACCTTTTTTTTTTTTCCAGGGTAGAATTGACTTCATTCCAATGTGGACATCTGAAGAGGCCAAACAATATAAACCCTACGGGTGTTTATTCCTCCCCCCCAACTACAAAAGGAGGATGAGGTCATCAGCAAAGATCCAGACACTGACTTTGCAGATGTCTTCGCTCGGGTGAGATGAGTCCCACCCAAAAATGTCACCAGATAAGAGCACTTCCGCACAGCTCCGCTCGCAGCCACGTGCGAGGCAAGGCGAGCAGCTTGCAGCCACCCCACAAGGAAAGCACTCGTGGGGCCATCCTGGGACTCGGACACAAGGGCCGACGTGGGGGAAGGAAGCTCCCTCGTCTCTGGCCTTCAAAGCTGTCCCTGCTGGTACTGCCCAGGATCACAAAGGGAAAAACTAAACGTGACTGAGGAGAGACTGCACTTTCACGAAGGGGTACAAAACTGCGTCTTTTTTTCCACTGGAGGCGAGAGGCAGCTGGTGAGCCCTTCCTAGTGATTTTATGCAGCTGGCATCAATTACCACTTTAAGCCATTATGTGCAGATACAAACTCTCATTGAAATATTCTTTGTCTGGGCCTGTGCTGGGGCTGGTGCGAGTGTTTTATACTTCTACATTCACTGTCTGTTTGTGACAGCATGTCTGATTACCAGCAATTTTTGCAGTAAGCTATACTTTTGCAGGAGTCACATGGTTAAATCAGGCTTGGAGTGGATTTCCTCTCCTTTTCCACTTGTTTCCTTTCCAAAATTCAATGGCCACACCAGCACAACACCGAGGAATTTCTCAACGCGAGGCTGCTTTTATCGAAAGGCCTTCGGCTGGGAGATTATAAACCACATGCACAGAAATCTACCATGGAGCATAAGGCTTATTCCTAAACGCCTGCATTACCACACGACAACTAGCAGCAGGCCAGCCACCCCTCGCTGTGCCACCTACTGGCTTCCCAGTCTGCTCACTGCTGCAGCACCAGGATGCTGTTCTCCAAGGATCCTGCTCACCCTTCCATCATCCTTCATCATAACCACTCATTACTGCAAGAAAATTCTGTTTGTTTATACTAATCTTGAGAGGATGAGGAATTCATTAGCACTTTACTGGACACCATGGGAGGAAGGGAAGAGACTGGAACAGAAACTCTAGAAAGAAACACAGAATCATAGAATAGCTTGGGTTGAAATAGACCATCAAGATCATCTATTTCCAACCTCCTACTATAGGCAGGGACACCTCCCTCTAGACCAAGTTGCTCAAAGCCCCATCCAGCCTGGCCCTGAATGCTTCCAGGGAGGGGGCATCCACAGCCTCGCTGGGCAACCTGTTCCAGTATCTCAGATAATCAAATATTTTGTCCAGACACCTCAGGATACTGAGGAAGGCAGTCCCAACCTGTCCCTGCTCCACAGATTCTGTGAGGCCACCAGCAGTCTGAACCAGGAGTGCCTGTCTTTCAGGGACAGACCTAGGGATGACAGGCAGCAGCACTGCTTTCCATGCTCTATAATACATGGAGAGTATGTCAGGAGCTGGGAGGAAGACAACAGTCTAAAGGTACAGCAAGGAAGTACCCCAGGGCATGTCCATGGTGGTCTTACATTCACTCTCCCTTTGATGGAAGAGGTTGCCTCTGTGGTTGCCTCAAAAAAGCAGCTTGTGGTGACTGCCAGGCTTTACTTGTATCTCAAGGGATGCCACAGGTAGGGGAGGAGAAACATAGGAGAATTACAGAAAACTTTATTTACCCTAGTGAAGGATGATGGGCAACATGAATGAGGAAACATGGCCAAGCAAAGTTACAGGAAAACAGAGCTTTGTGACAAAAGTAAAATCAAGTTTATCTAAGCTTCCAAGTAGTTTACATACTGTCCTATGTCAGTTTGCAGAGGAATACAAATTCATCCCTTCAGCAATTTCCCTTTTTGATTTAAGAAGTGAGACAATAAAAAATTTCCCATTACAAATGTCATAAGCTTTAAGAAAGTGTTTTAATTAATAACACTACCCAGCAGTGGAAACCTAAATATTCAGGCAAGGGGGGAAAGGAAGTCTCTAAGTCTCCTTTTGTCTGCTTTTTCCCATGCCACCACAAAGCTCTGCCTGCCCATATCCAGGGGCTGCACTGCCTGGAGAATGGCTGCTGGTTGCACTGTACCCAGGACTTCAGGATGAGCTCAGCTGGCTATGAACCACAAGCTCCAGCAGCAGCCTCGAGGCTTTGGGACTCTCAACTATCAGAGAATTCAGATGCATGCAGAGAGGCACAGAGGAGCATCAGCACAGCTCCTCTGTGAGAGAAGAAAGGGAGAACTAAACCACGGGCCCCAAGACGGTAGAAATTGTTTTGCCTTCAACAGGCACCAGAAATGACAGCTCATCCTTTCTTTCACCAACTCACCACCATATGAGAAACAACAACAACAAAAATAAAAAAGGAAAGGCAACAGGAGAGGACCATAATCCAGTTTATTTTCCTTTCCCCTCCCTTTCTCTTATAACTTCTGCTCTCCCCCATCTGAAAAAAAGTCATGAAATATTCCAAATGCAAACAAAAACCTTCTTGGATAAATCACAACACCAACGTTTGCAAACCACCGTTCTGCTTGTGTGTCATATCCTCTCTCCTCCCTTCTCCCCACACCCCTAGTCTGGCTTGCATCCATCTGAAGAAGGATCTGTCCAGAACCGGGAGAGTCTGAATAGTGCCTAGCACAATAGGTGACCTTTTCTGGTATTGGAATCCATAATATACACAGTCGCTAATAAAGTTTCACACACAAGAGGGAAGTTTTGGCACAAGGAGCTGGGGCAGTATTGCACACAGAGCAGTATTCAAACCAGGAGCTGTGGTACTGCCTTCAAGACGGGAAGGAGATCGCAATTTTGGGAGGAACCTAACCACAATAAAAATGAGATTCCACATGCTGGGCAAGTCCCTGCCAGAGCCTGCCAAGGTAGGAAGTTCATACAAAGAGAAAAGCAGAAGAGCTTGAAGTACTGAGAATGCTATGTGGAGAAACATAATCCTTTCCAACCCCAAAATTGTGTCAGAATTGGGAATATGATACAAAACAGTAAAAAAAAAAAAAAAAAAAAAAGCACGGCCTTCTTGGGAGGGAAAGCCTAAGCTGTTGAATAGAAAAGACTTTAATCAAGACATGCAGTAAACATTTACAAGTCCATATGCAGTGCCTCCTAGATCTTAATATACAAGGGCCTCCAACTTTGTTACTACAACTCACTCTCCTAGAGCATTTTACAGAGCTTTTGAGCTTTGTTACCCTCAAGGTAAAGACCTCATGCAAGTTTGTTTGCCATCTCCCTCCTCTATTACTTTTTCAGCCCCAGCACTCCCTGTGTCTGTCCCACCATATGTGCAAGGCCCTTCTTTCACAGACCCCTCACCCACAGACTGTTTCCAGCTTGGAATCGGTGCCTTTTCTTTCTCTGCATTGTCCTTCCAGTTTTTCCTAAACATGTACTTCTCCACAAGCCAGCAAGCTGCTTGTGCTTAAGAATAAGGGCTTGTTGCACCACATGCTCAGTGATACCCCAGGAGCACTGGACATCCAGCATGCAATAGTGGGGGTAGGGAGCACCCTCCCACCACCTGCTGTCACTTTGCCCCTTATCCACATGGGCAGCCCATGCAGAGAAAGCCCTTTGTAGTCTTTGCTGGTTAGAAGCCTCCCAGAGCCTATCCTGATGCTGTGAGCTGCACATAAGCCTTTGAGCTGCCAGATATAGCAGGACCTTGCTTGAGAAGTACAATAGCTAGAGACAGCTGGGCTGCTTTCCAAAGGGTCAAAAAAATCTTTTTTGTGAGAAATGGTTGGGAGAAAAGGGCTGTCCTTAGGACTACGTTTGGTTACCTTCGGTCATTAGATTTTGTCAAGTAGATTAAAATCACACTTCACACAACACACCAAACACAGAGTGCTTCATCTCCCTTTGGCTCAACACCCTCTCTACTGCATACTAAAGGCATCATCTGAAACAAGTAAGAAAATGAGCCAAATTGTTTGCAACAGTGCCATCGCTGAGGATTCAGCTATAAAGCAACAATAAAGTTAACTGGACAAAGAAGCACGAGGGATGGGTAGCTTTTCAGTAGGGTCCCAGCACTGCCTGAAGGAGCCTGTGTAGCAGTATTGTGCAGGAGCACAAGAGGGAATCACGTGCACAGGGGAAGGAGCCAAGAGCCACGTGAAGATAATACTTGTCTGTTGTTTCCCCAGAGCCACCTCCTCTGCCAATCACAACGACAACAATATTTCCTTTCTTGCCTGATGTGCCCCTGGTGACTTTGCCGGGCACTGAATGAGCTGTGCTAAAGGCAGAGGGAAGGCACTGCTGCTGACCTCCCCCAGCAGAACTCCAAAGCACCGAAGGCTTTTCAGAAGGCAACCCAGAGAGAAGCCTCCTAAGGGCAAAATCCTGCAAATATTTCCAAGGCTGGTCCCTTGATCCTTGGTCATGGTTCCCTAAAAGCGTTTCCTGCTCAGACTGCATTCTCATCTATCAATCTACAATTGTCCATCCTCATCAAGCCTGAATTATTTACAAGTTATGCAACAAGCTATCCTTGTACTTACATCACTAGAGCTCCTGCCAAAAAGGGAAGGGTTAGTACTCCACTTCTGCCAGTATAATTCACACTAAAAAAGGCCTGTTGCCATACAATTTCACATCCAGTCTCAGATTTAAACCCTTGCTAGCAGGTATCAAAAATAAGTCTGTCTGCAAAGGAAACAGGTTAAAACATTCTGCTTTATGCAAAGGTCTGGGGCTGAGGGAAAGAGAAGAAACATAGATACCAGAGAAAAAACAGTTTCACATGCAAAGCCATAAAGTTGTGTGGCTTTTCTGCTTCCCATCTCAGTATATATTTGATGAGAAGGAAAGCAGCATCTCTGGGAGCCACGAGAGGCATCTTCACACCACTTGGCTGCTGCCCCCCCCTACACCCAGATTCAGACAGCAGGTCTCCATCCAAAAGGGCAGCAACCCATAGGTCCTTTCCTGGATGTGCAGTCCAGGCACTGCTGGGACGCAGGATCTGGGAAAGGCTCCTGAGTCCCACAGGTTTCATGCATATGAAGAGACTCAATGATAAATTAAGGTTCTAGTGGGAAACTAGATATTAACTTTGAGAAGAGTGAGCAGAACACGAACATCTGGGAGAGGAAAGAAAACAAAAGGCTGAAACAACTGAAAGTGTTTTTCTAATGCACAAAATACCACAAAGATGTTATATTACAGAAATTTAAGATGGGACAAACAACAAATTTGGCCTAACACAAATGCACTTTTAGCAAGTACGCCACAATAACCTAACTTTAATGAACACAGCGATTTCCTTACTGAACAGATGTTTAGTACACAGCTTCATACCCAAGCAACCAGTAAGTCCTACAGATGAGATGTACAGAGAAAAGAGATTTTTGCAACCCCTCTTTCATTAAAAAAAAACAGACCTGAATTTTGCAACCATGAAACCAAAAGCTGTCACCATGCACACCCAAACAGGAGCAGAACAAAGGAGAGCAAGGAAAAGTAATCTTACTTCAGCATTTCCTTGGGGCTGTTTCACATAGATATTTTATTTAAAAGAGATTGGGCTGGAAAAGTAGCTGACAAGAGAAATCCAGAAGCTCTATCACATGCCTGACAGCAATGAAGGGTTAAGCATTGCTCAGTACATAACAGTGTTTAGTCCAGAAGCAAACACAGACCTGTGAAGCAGAGGAGCAGACTAGAGATGGTACTCCCAAATCAATTATAAAAAATAAATTTTAAACAAATGCGAGAGCACAAACCAACACCACTGCAACTGCCTGCGGCCATGAAGCACGCACCTTTGACCTCCAGGAGACACAGTGCTGCTGGTGACATCCACCCCTCTGTAGGATGCATCCTACCTCAGGTGGACGGACCTGACCCCTTATACAGGCACCATTTACCCAATGCTACGTTGTGTGTACCCAGTGCACCAAGCTTCAACACAATAACTAAGTGCCTAAAATAAGACAAAATGAATCCAGGCTTTGGTCATTACTAACATCAACCATTTGCTGAAATGACAGCAAACAGGTAATGGAACACTGCAAGGTTTATTACTGACTGGCTTTTGAAACCATATCAATTGGTAGGTGGAAGAACTTCATAACACACTGCTGATCTTTCAGCTGTCTGCATTCCCCAAGTCTTCCACGCTTTAATTAAGCAAACCCTCCTCATTAAAATGTTGCAAGTATTGCAATTTTTCCTTCCAAATATTTAAAACTCTGAGAGCTACACTAAAGAGCCCTGCAATTTATCAGAAAATGAGTACTGTGGAAAGCCCTAAACAAAGAATTACTGCATCTTCTTTGTAGCCCCAAATCCACCTGTATAACATGAAACACTGCTCTGAGCCTGTACTACGAAGAAATATATAGGACACTTCTTCCTTAAAGAAGTCTGTCTTAGGTACACCTGCAAAACCCTATTTAATAAACTGCCATCACATCTCCCTCAACATCATAGGTCATACACTGGCTTAGGAACGCATCATACCCAAGTTTAAAGACTGTTGTACACGTCACCCTTAACCTATGCTCTGTTTTACATCCACAAAAGGAAAACTTCAAAATTTGGGCTACAGCACAGCCTCCAAAAAACTTCTTGTAAGCAAGGACTGGTGTGTGAGATCATGATCTGACATTTAACATAAGGTTTCTTTTGTGAGCCAGCCAAAATATGTAAATTACACAGAAATAAAACGAACCGTCCAATCTGTACATGTGTCTTACAAACCTGCTTGAATGACACAGTAAGAATTCGCAAGCCTCTACAAGTCTTAATTTCAGGTAATCTTTGCCTGAAGGTTGAACACCTCAGTTCCCCTGGACCAGCATTAGTCACCATTCAGCCTGCACAGGTAACCCGTGGCCTCCTCCTCTGCTCTACGTGCGGACAGGGCCAGCCATGACGAGTGACAGCAGTGGGTGGAGTGGCCAAGTGCCCCTTCTTCTCACAAAAAGAAGAGGCAGAGCATGTGAAGCAGGCTGAGCAGGCACTGTGTGCCAGGAAGAGAAGGGAGGCTGGGAAACCTGCCCAAGGTGACACTGGCAAAATACCGCTCTGGCAAGGCCAGGATGGCACAGGGAGGGAAAGGCACGGAGGGGACGAAATGACCAGCAATTTATATCTGGGCTGAAAGCATGACCATACTTAGAACAAAAAAATTACGGAGATCAGATGAGCGGGCCTCAAATTCACCAAGTCATTCTTTTATTTATTATTTTCCTTTTAAGCTTTGTCAAATTCCTCTCAGCACTGATAAGGTCACAGTTGGAATACTGCATCCTGTTCTGGGCCCTCCAGTACAAGGGGGAGATGGGCATACTGGAGAGAGTCCAAGAGGGCCACCGCAATGAAGAGCCTGGAGTACCTCTGCTATGAGGAAAGGCTGGGAGATCCAGGACTCTTCAGCCTGGTGAAGAGGAAGCTCAGGGGGATCACCACAAATACTCAAAGGATGGGTGCACAGAGGACGCAGCCAGGCTCCTTTCAGTGGTGCACAGTGCCACAATAAGATGCCGTGGGCACAAACTGTCACACAGGAGCTCCCTCTGATCACCAGGAGCACTTCCATGCTCTGCCAGTGGTGAAGTACCGGCACAGGCTGCCTAAAGGCTGTGGGGTCTCCTCCCTGGGAGATCTCCAAAAGGATCCTGGACATGGGTCTGGGCACCCTGATGTCAGTGGCCCTGCTGGAACAGGCTTTGAGCCAGAGGGACCCAGACGGCCCTGCCAGACTCAGCCATCCCGTGATTCTATAAATTCCATTTTCCCCTTAAAAATTACCCCAGAAAATACCCATGCTGGATACGGGGGGGAAAAAAAAAAAATCAACACCCCAAGCAAAGAACACTTGGCAAACCAGCAGCAGGAATTTTCTCCTCCTCTCTTCACCCCTATTTCCACTTTCCCTTCCTTCATTCTCCCCCTACGTAAGAACAGGCCCCCCCAAAATTTCAGCACAGAGGAGCAGGTCTGTAGCCAAAGACAGCCAGCCCTAAGCAAACACACACATACACTGCTCCTGCCTGAAGGAAACCTGCATAAAACTCCCCACTTTGTCCTAGGAAGCAAAGGGCTCTTGCTGTAAAGGGTGAACCCACAATAGATGCCTAAGCAGATGCAAAGCCTTCTGCTCTTCCATGCTCTTCAACAGCATCCCTGAAGCCTATGAGCAGCAGCAACTTTGGGGGTGAATAAGTGCTGCCACGCTGAGTGGCTGTACTAGTCTGTGGGAATGAACACCAAGTCAGAAAAGAAATAATGAGAAAAATACAGTCCAAGAGCAACTTCGCTGGAGCAAAGACCTGTTTTTAACTTGCTTGGTCACACAAGGAGGAGACCTATAACCATAAAGGTTTTAAAGACAGGAGGGAATAAGGGTGTTAAATTTTAACTCTAAAATATATTCGCACTCGGAAACACAGCTTTTCAAAAAGGAAATCCATTATAGAGTAATTTACATCTGACTGACAAGATGATGATGATGACTCTATAATTATTAGGTCCAATCACTCAAATTATAATTTACCAGCAGACACACAAACTACTCAATTCACAGCTAACATTTTCTTCGGCATGCATTGCATTTTTTCTAAAACAAGAGAGGAGACAGACTATCTCTATCAGCAACAAATAAAGCAACCACCAACAGAGGAATTCAGGGACATCTGGGGGGCATTTTCCTTCATGCTCGTGCCAAACCCTGCCAGAGGACAGATGACAACCAGGGCTGTTACCAAAAGGCTTTTCCTTTGTAATTGGACAGGAGCAGCTGCTAGGCAGGTACAGAGTTAGATCCACATCTGTGCACACTTGATAAGCAAGTTCTCTATAAAAACCAATCGCTGAGGTTTTGATTTTCTTTGGTAGATTCATGCTGACTTACGCACGGTATTTAAAATCACCCTGTGCTGCCAAAGCGCTATAAAGGCTGTGCACTTTAGTGTACCAGTAAGTGCATTTGGCACCACGCCACTATGTACAAAATCATTTTCATGCAGCTGCCAGCAGAAGGGAACTATATTCTTGGACCAGATGTTTTTGTTGTCAGTGCTGCCAAGCACGCTTGGAAACCTCACAGCTGAGCGGTGCTGCAGGAGTGAATTAACAATGAACAGAGCCACAAGATGCTTGTGTCCATCTATCAGACAGGGTGTCGCAGCTCCTGATCTCCCCTCCTCCCCTTCTCAAGCAAGAAAGCTGCTGATAACCACATAATTATTGCCTGCCTGAGAAGGACACTCCCTCCGCCTCCATTGGGATAAATAAAAGCAATAAATGCTGGCACAAAATATCACACCTCAGCTCCTCAGCTGCATTTACCCTTAGCTGGGCAGGTGAAAAAGAGACCATGATTAACAGCCAAGAAAATAGGATTGGAGCAAACATAGTTGGGTCCTAATATTACAGTACAGGTTTGTTTCTGCTGCTGGGCTGCAAACAAGCTTGCGATTATTAAACAGTATTTCATCTCAAAAATCAGAGCTGCTACAGTATCTTTCTCTCCAGTTTAAAAACAAACATCCCTGATCCTAGCACAAGGCTCTCTCTTTTCAGCTGAGTCCCTGACAGCCTCTGCTTACAGCAGAGTTGGAGGACTGGAGCTCCCCGTCCCAGCTCTTGTCACCAGCCCTTGCATCACCCTGCTGTTCCCTCATGCAAAACCAGGGCTGCCAACAGCCCCTGCCTCAAATCCCCCTCCCCAGGCTGGCTCTAACTCAATCCCAACGCCTCTAAAAGAAACTGAGTGTGGGGCAGACCACACAGAAACAAAAACTGCACAGGGTATAAGTGCACATCCACAGGCACACCAACAGGGACTGTCCCTGTGGTGGGGGGAGAGCACTGCAGGCTGGGTGTTGTGTAGATGGGTGGGTCGGTTGGTTGATTATTCCATTTCCCGAGCAGTCCGAGTATTCAAAATGAAAGGCAGGCAGAAAGAGGATGTGTGTGCAGCAGGTCTGCTGGAGCTTTGGTCTCTTCTCCCCATCCCCAGGCAGCTACGCCTTGAGCAGCCTGTTCCTATCCAAGAGCATCCTCTTGACTGGCAAGCACCATGTCATGATGACTTATGGCATGGCTGCCTGCTGGTCCTCACGGCAGAGCAACACACGCACATCTCTGCTAAGCCACCTCCCAAGTAGGAAGCTTCACGCCCTCATTCCCAGCACTTGCAGCCTTCAGATGTAGTTACCAGCTCATTCCTCCTCCTCATCTCCACTGTTAAAAAGTGACACTCAGCAACTTGGCTGCAAATGAACATGTTTCACTGAAATCCTTCCCTACGAGAACAATCTGATCTCTTTAGAAACAATCTGACCTATCACAGAATGGTTTGGCTTGGAAGGGAGCTCAAAGCCCATGGGCAGGGCTGCCCCCCACCAGCTCAGGCTGCCCGGGGCCCCCTCCAACCTGGCCTTGAGCACCTGCAGGGATGGGACACCACAGCTTCTCTGGGCAGCTGTGCCAGCGCCTCACCGCCCTCTGAGTAGAGAATTTCCTCCTAACACCTAATAAAAATCTCCCTTCTTTTAGATTAAACCATTCCCCCTTGTCCCACCATCATCAGACTGAGTAAAAAGTCAGTCTCCCTCCTCTCTAGAAGCTCCCTTTACGTACTGGAAGGCTGCAGTGGCCCCAGTGGCCACATCTTCAACCCGCTGACATCTGCACGGGAGCAGTGCTCAATGTTAGCGTCTGGAACAGACACAGAACAAATCTGAAAGTTGCATGTTTAAAAAGAAACAAAAACAGACGGCCTCTCTCATCTGAATAAACGGCCTCCTTCTCAGGGACTTTTCCTTTAAAACAAAAGAAATGCTATCACCACAGGGTCTCTTGGGAAGATGATTCATAAGCAGGAAAAGGACTGTAATTCTATGCTTGGGGTACTCACCCTAACAGATATTACGACTTTTTATTATGCTAGTCCTGTAACACGATGAAGTGACAGTCTGAAAAATCTCTTTAATCACACTGATTTGAGATGGAACAAAGAGCAATTAAGCCCAGTGAAAATGTTGGGGGGTGGGGAGGGGGCCATTTACATCTGAACGAGGAAACCTGGACTGTGTGCAGAGCCTCGAAATTCAGGAGGATGTGCTTTAAGGCACTGGATTTGCTCAGAGCGGAGCTGTCTGACAATGAAGCCATGCACAAAGGGAGCGATCGCACCAAACGTGCCAGCTCCAGCTCCGCCACCAAGGAACAGAGCCACTAGTCGGTTTGGAAACATTACTAAGCATCGCGGAAGGAGAAATCCCACACACAGCAATCAGATCTTTGCAATAGCAGGAGAGAGGCAGCTAAGTGAAAGACCATGTGTTGTGGAGGTCAGCTTCTGCCAGACTACAGGCATTCAAACAAAGCCTGTCATGGCCAGGGACTCCTGTGGTGCTGTCGTTCTAAGAGAGGCGTGTAGAAATCCCAAAGCCCGATCAAAAAGGAAAGCCTCATACAAAGCACTGGTTGAACTAGTTAAGCTCATCTTTGCCGGGTTACCAACAAATGGCATTCTGCTTGGAAAAGCCTTTAGTTGCACTCTGGCTGGTGTGAATTGCTAAGAGTGAGGGGCAAGGGTGCAGAACAGGAAAAGGAAGAACAGGCAGGCTATTATGAAGTCATCAAAACAATACAAAAACTTTGTAGAGAGAATTCTGAAGGTTGTGGGTGCTTTTTTTTATCCTCCCTGTTTTGAAAATCTTTCTCCCCAAATCAGCTCCATCTGCAGTCTCCAAGCATCTAGAAGTTTCTGCCAAAGTGATCAGCAGCAAAGAGCTCACACTTGGCTTTGAATTGCACCCATTATGTGCTCCAAAGTTCACACACCATGGAGAGAGATCGAAGAAAGTCGGAACTCTCTTTGGGTGAACACTGAGTCTCCGATCCAAAGCACAAGAAATGACGACAGTGCATGTGAGCTGCTTCAGCAAAAACAAGGCACTGTGGAAAAAAGGACATTGCCTCTTTTCATGACCCTATAAAACTTCCTCACTGAAAGTAGGCTGGGCTGAGGGCAACTCTCCAACTTACTGGCAAACATCTTCAAAGCAAGACATCCAGCTCAAGTTTTCTTTCATACAATACAGCCTTTATTCCCTCATGCCTTTGCTTCACCATCAAACACATTTCCCCAGAAGCTGTACCTAGCTGCAGCATGTATAGCAAGGCAAACAGTCACAACCCAGCTTTCACCACCACCACACAATGTGTTTCTGCAGCACCAGCCTTCAGAGTAAGCATGTTCCACACTGACAACCTCTACAGCATGTCCTCTTCCTTTTGGGGAGGTGCTGAACACTGTAAAAAACTGTTCCTCTGCTGCTACCTAATCACAGCCCTATTCGCCACACACATGGAATGGCTGCTGAGGCCCTGTTTGATCATTCATGCTGTAAAGATGGTAAATGAACAAGGCTAAAAAGGAAAAGAAAAAGATGAAAAAAAAAAAAAAAGGGGGGATGAAACTAGTTTATCTGAATAGAAGATGACAAAAACACCACTCAACACCAGTAAGCATTAACTCAGAGGGGTCAGCATTGCATTACTGTACCAGATTTCATAGGAAACTTCTGGCTCCCACTGTCAGGCAGTAGGCAAATCATTTTCTCAATCTGAAGCCCTCTAGTGATGGCCCAAAGTACAGCAGTCACACAGGCGATCACTTTTACTAAACAAGTACACAAATTTAGATAAACAAAAAGACCACACAAGAAATCGCTGCTCTCCAGACAGTTAAGATGGCCATTTCTCAGAGAGGACACAACAGCTCATGAAGTCACGCTAAGCAGGGTGATAGAAACTGTCTGTCCGTGCTCTAATCTAAGAAGCTACTTGCACTCCAAAGGCCACTGATATATGGATATGTTCAGAATGATTGTGGATTAGACCCGTAATCCAAAAAAGAGGCACTGATTCATTATAAGTGGTTATTAATTAAGATCCAGAAAAAAACGTGAAAAACTCACAGCAATGTGGGCTTGATACTATCATATTATTTTTTCCATCACACACTGGAATCCAACTTTTCCATATATGTTAAGCTTTAGCAGTAGGCACGCACTCTGCTGCCCACTAACCATACAGCTTGCAAACACTCCTGAGTTCCCACAACTATATTCACCATATGCATTGGTGAACTGCAGAGAAGACCAGTAAAAGAAACATCTTCATTTTCCCCTTAAAAAAAAAAAACTACTACTAAATGCCAGCGAGTCTCAGCTGCCCTCCAGATACAGCACAGCCTCAGGGATGCTACTGTGTCAGAAGGTCTTTCTATTGAACTGTATAATGCTCTGCCCAAATCCAGCGCTTTATATTCTTCTGCTTTATCCACCAGCTGTAGGAAATTAAACTATAATAGATGTAACTGTATTGGCTTTTGCATCTCAGAGCAGCAAACTGCTAGATGCATCATAAGCAGCAATGTTAAAACAAGCTTTGTTTCCCACATAACAGTCTCCTGTATCTCAGGACCGTTTCACTATCAAATAAATACATGATTTAAGTCATATCTATCTAACACCTGGAGAAAGAAACAGCAATATCCAGTCCGTTAGCAACGGCACTACACTAGCATACACATACCAGGGCTTTTCATTTTGTACTTAAAGCAAATGGGTGTCTTTCAGAGATAGATCTGCTTCGGGTACCTGGCTCAAGCTGTTCCTGGGTCACTTTCTTTTGCCATTTGCCAGCAAAGGGACCATTAAACCCAGGATTAAGAAGATTCTTCGTTGGCAAATACAGAGCATGGTCCAAACCCTGATTCACAAGGCCAGTCTCCTGTGGGTCACCAGCTCAGAGGCCACTGGCACGCTGCCTCAGTGCAAATTTCTGGCTCTATCATTGAATCAAACTCGCCACCCCGCAACTCTTTGCTCTAACATTATCCCAAACACTGGAATTCAGAATCACAATGAACGCTATGGAAGTGGTCCAACACAAAAAGTGAAGTAATTTCTGAGGCAGGCAAGCAGCCTAAAAATAGCCTGCTGCACAGCAGAAAGAAACAGAGGGTGGGGGAATCCCTGCAGAAGATCTTGGCACTTCTCTCCCAAGCCCCCAGGTGCGCAGCACTGCAAACCCTCCCTCACAGCCATTGCAGGTGGTTGCGGAGGATGCAGTGAGGCCCTCAGGAAGACAGCATGACCAGCTTTCCTCCAGGCATCGCAAAGCCATAGCTGTGTGGGCACAACTCCCAGACGGCCCCACGGCTGTAAGGAATCCTGGGCACCCTGCTCTGGGTGGCCCCGCTGGAGCAGGCATTGGGCCAGAGGAACTCAGAGGTCTCTGCCAGCTTCAGCCACCCTGTGGTTCTGCGAAGACCACGCTATCTGAATATTTATAAATAGAAAACAAACTGTTCCTCCTTTCTTCCCTGAGAGTAGAAAACCTTTCGTTCATTTATAGAGGTGTTTGTTTGTTTGTTTACATTGGTATGCATGGAGAAAGGGAAAGAGTTTGCAATTTATATGCTGATTCCTTCATTTCTACAAGAACAGTACAAATGGCAACACGTTAACAATTTGTGTTGCAGATCAAGGCTAGGTACACTTCCCAAATTGAAAAACGTCTAACCCTTACAAAAACAGCTTTCTCTCACAGACTAAAAGAGAGAAAATTAAGTAAATGCTAGAGAAAAGGCTATCAAAGTAAAATACGCCAAAGACAAAGAAATCCCTCCCTAGTGGTGCTGCCTGTGCTCACAGTTTCCAAAGCATGGAGTCAGCACAGCCCCGCTGTCTGCGGCCACAGCCAAGAGGACAGGTTAGCACAGGGGGAGTCAAGCAGGCAGCCGGGGTGCTCACTCCACCTTCTGCCCGGGATCTGTTCTCTCAATTACATTTCCATTTGGTCAAAGGTTCCACATCAGAAAGCCATTTTCAGTAATCACGTGCATTCTCCCGTCTCGCTCTCACATGCACATCCAAGGTGCTTTGCCAGGCTAGTAACAGTTATCTGAAGGTATAGGGGCTGCTGCATTTACACTGGGATTTCCACTTAATTCTTACCAACTCACGTAAAACTAGAATCAAACACTGAAGCTCAGTTCAGGAAGAAAGAGCTATAGTGGAAAATATCCCTGCTCTAATGACAAACTGCAAAAACACCTCATCCATCCACTGACACGCAAAAAATTGAAAGTTCATTTCTGGAACTGACCTTGACACTTGGCAGAGGGAAAGGCCTCCGTCATCCAGCAAAGCTCTGTGCAAGCAACCAGGCTGCTGAATTCTCACCATGCCTTTTGCATCAGCAGTGCTGGGTAAAGAAGCTAGCGTTTTACCTTATGGGCACAATGCAAAATACACAAGTGATGTGCTCCCTAAGTAGGAACAGCAGCTCCTTCTGCACCTTTCTCTCTGTTGTCAGAGATACCTCTTTCAGACCAAAACATCTGAGAAGAAAAGCCTGACACGGAAAAGATAACTGGGAGTCAGCACATAAAGACACCCTATTGGCCAGATTCCCATCATCTTATTCCTGCTTGAAGCAGGATCCTATGAAAAGAGAAAGCAAAGACAGGAGAACAAAACTGAACTGCATGTGCTTATTATGAAACAACTATCTGCAGTTTAATGGCAACACCTTTGCAGATTTATTTAGCAGTAGAAAATATTCTCTGCCAGAGAGACTACACAAAGCACACTCTGGGCTTTAATCCCTTTTGGATTAAACCTATCCACAGGAATGTACACAAGCCCCTTACTGGAAAAGATGTTTCTAGGTTCAGGAGACAAAGAGCAGCTTCTAGACCAATCAGCTAAACTAGTTTGCACAGCATCTTCAGGGCTCTTTTAACACTTAGCTCAGCCATGTGCTTTCTATTGCATATTTAAGAGACTGGGCATCAGGGGAGAGAATGCTTTCCTCTCAGGCACGAGGGGGGTGTTAATCACGGTTACAAGTCAGCTTGGAGTACAACAAATTCCCATGTCCTTGCACATTAGCACTTTCTGCCATAATCTCCAGTTTTAGGACCTGGGTTTTAAGACTGTATTTCAGCCAACAACTCCCTACACATCACTCAAACTTTCTGTCTTGCAAAAGAAGTGCTGTCGAGAGACTTTGAGCAAACATTTCTCTCTCATTAAACATTAGAGAACAACATCGCTATTTTACGGTTATATATACATACACACATGTTAAAAACAAAGCACAAGAGAGATCACATGGGATAATCTCAAATGTGCAATTCTATTTGTAGACCCATAAGCTAAAAACGGAATGAGAGGGAGATTTTTAAATGCTGGAAAGCAATTTGCATGCGCTACCCTGCATCCATTCCTGTAGCTGCAGCACGCACTTGAAAGCCAAGCATTAGAACTTTCTCTTTAAAAAAAGTTATCTACTTTCTCCTCCTGATTTACTGCAGAACAGTGGACAGCCAGCTGATAATGGCCAGTGGCTGAGGTCTGTCTGCCATACCTGGCGCAAAGGATGTAAATTGCACCCGCTCTCCTCTCGGCGCCGCTTGCCAGCTTTCACATAACTCGTTGGGACTTCGTATCTTTGGAATTTCTCCCTCATTAAGCTTGGCCAATGTTGGCCAGCAGACCTAAAAAGCACTGGGCGGAAGAGCAGGCAAGGAGGCACACGTGCTACCACCGAGAAGCCTCATTTCCTTCGGAAGTTGAGATAAAAATACGGAATGTCACAGAAGAAACAGGAGGAGCCCCCAGGCAGGTGGGGTTGATGAAACTACAATTAAACACAGTCAGGAAAGATTACATTTCAAGGAGATATATCCCTTTTAACATAAACAGCAAATTAATTCTCCCGTCTTTGATCCTAATGCCAAAATGTAAAGCTCACCCCTGAAAGACGGGAGCTGGAGCTGTGCTCCCGCCGCCTATGCCGGCAGTAGGAATCTGCTGCAGAGCCCACTTCAGACTGGGTACTTGCTAAAATTAAAGCACGGTGCTCTGTCACAGCTCTCATTGGGTTTTATTTCAGCCCAGACTGACAAGAGCACACATGTTCTAACAGTGCGTTGACAGAGTTGTCTTGTTTTCCCCGAGCAGACAGTGTGTCTGATTCACCAGCGGTAAATCGAGCCGTGCTGCATATTTGACAGAAAATATTCCAAATGCAGCCCCATGCCTCTTGCTGTTATCTCCACACAGCACAGTTTCCCAATAGAAGCTGACCCTCATCAGACAACTCCAACACACTCTTGGTCACGCAGCCAGGCCACAGCTCCCTCAGCAGGGCCTGCATGCAGCAGTACTCAGCTTTGTGTCAGCACAGGTGTGACCAGGGAGCTTAGATATTGCGGTAGTGAAAGCAGCTGTGTGCTGCCACACAGAGATTTCACCATGGTTGATATTAGGATTCCCTCCCACAGATGCCAGCAGTCGTTCCTTTCAAATACACCTGGAAATCACACTGCCATTAGTGACTTCCTTGTAGGTCTCTGGGTGGCTGCAGGTACCAGGCCTGCAGTTAAACTGCATTTTCAGTGTTGATTGATAAAAAATAGCCAAATGCTGGAATGCAAGCACCTGTCCCACTCACTGTAAGGACAGCAGCAGACATCAGCAGCTCTTCCACTCTTTGCTCCAGAATGCTGGGCCAGTTGCACCAACAGACCAAAGGAAAAATTTTTAAGGAGCAAGTCCAGGCTTGTCTGAATTGCTGGAGACTTGCTGAGAAACCTTCACACACAGATGCACTGCCACCCATCTGCCAGTGGAAGTCAGCTGCAGCCCGTGCAGCCCGTGGCACTATGCTTCAGGTACAGAGTCTGTCATGCGCTGATCAGTAATAACAGACCTTGGTGGCACAGCTCAGCTAAGGGAAGCACCCTGACCACCGCCAGCTGTGCTACAGCAAGGTGCTACCTGGTTCTCCTATGGCTAGGCAGGCAGGATTTTACCACTGCCTCCCTAAGAGAGGAGATTCTTCTGCACTACAGCAAAGTTCCCTTTAGGTGGACATAAACAGAGTCAGGACGTCTTTACAATGTAAATTGCATGTAATTTATGGGGCAGGAGCAAAACATTTTCTGCTAGATAGGATGAGGCCTTGCAGATCAGACCGAAAGCAGGAGGCGATGAGAAGACAGAGTCAATACAGCTGACTTTACATCCTCTCAATACAGAGATCCAATGCAAAAGCTACTAAATGAACCACGCTAAGTCCTCACATTCAAAGCTCTTTGGCTGTTAACAGGTAATAGATGCTAGTGAAGCAGCAATGGTGCCCTCAAGGATCTTTATGGCAGAAAGAAAACATCTGTTTCTTCCAGCCTTGAAACAGTCAGGTTCCAAAACAAGCATGTTAAAATATATAGAGGGAGATCCACCCGCAAGGACAGCTGGCAACAGGCCATGCATGCAAGCAGTCTTTTGCTCAGGTGGAAATCTTATACTAAGAAACTATGTGCTGGAAAAAGCAAGTAGAGCAACACGTGTGTATGAACATTTCACATCTCTTTTCTTCTCTCCCCTGTTGCAAATTTTCCACCCAACCACACAGTACCACTGTGAAGTTGCTCATTACTGGAGCAGTCATGCTAAGTGCTAGCTCTCTCCATTCAAACCATGTTGTATATGGTTTCCCAAAATGCTTAATAACACCCAGGGCTTCCTGCCCCACTTGAAGAAGCATGTTGAGCCTCCTTCCTACAGCAGCACCAAATCTTACACCTCCCCCCCTCCTCCCAAATAAGCTTCTCTAGCCTAACAGTCTCACCAACCACCCCAGCGCTTGGATGAGCAGAGTGAAAGTTTGCCCTCTGTACAACCTGATGCCAGCACTGCATCAGGAAAGTTTATTGGACTATGTCCAAACATACTTTTTGCAGTTGCAAAGTGACTGCCCCACTGCCTGCAAGACTATCTTAGCTCTTCTCTACCATCTTCCAAACCAGGTTATTAGAGTTCAAGGGACCATACCATTCAGTTTTGTTTTCCTCTGACCTGCAACAGAAAGTGACCAGTTTTTTTTTTTGTTTGTTTGTTTTGTTTTGTTTTTAACATCAGCTAAATCTCTAGAGGAGATCAGAGGTTAATCAGCTTCAGGAGGGACTGGACAGTAGGGCTGCACACACTGTAAATGCATTTCCTATTTATTCATTTTCCACAGAACAGTTATTTCATAGCTGTGCCAGGTAACTGTTTATTCAAAGACTGCAAAATTTTGTACCGACCAGTATTAAGCAAGCTCACATCTGAAGGACACACAAGCAGAGTGCCAGCACTCCCCATGGGAATGACCTTTGTTTTTAGGTTCCCCAAACCAGTTCATACAAAGAGTAAAAGCTTTCGGCAGCACTGTTGGCTTCAAGTCTGCTTTGGCTAACCTAAGAACAAGCACAGCCATGGACGATAAGCTAGTGCTATAAGGAAGCTGCTCTAAGCCAGGGAAATCAGTGTGCTCTTGTCTCCATACTCAAAAGGCAGCCCACATTCAGCTTCTTCAGACTGGCTTGCCCTAGCTCTATTGCATGCTACCATGAAGACCCATACATTCATGGTCTTTCAGAGTGACGCATCAACTTCTTTTTTTTTCTCCACACTAAAAGATCAAAATCCATAGACTATCTTTTGTTTTGTTTTGTTTTGTTTTCATTTAAAATAACAAAAGTTAGGGTAAACTTTTGATGCTTATTATTTTTTTATTTTTGTTTTCTCCTCATTTAATCTGCCTGTGTGCACAAGAACACAAAACACTTATCTTCTGTAGTCTTTCCACAGGCCAATTTCGGGGTGCAAAGGATAGATAGTCCGTAATGTCACAGTTTGCAACACCGTATGGACCATCAGAAAAAGGCAGACAAGACTCAAAGTGACTTGTCTACCATAACATAAAAACCATTCAGCAGAGCTGGAAAGGCAGCAATGAATAATTCTGGTAACCTCTCCTACCGAAGTTCATGAGATGAGACATACTTCTGTGCAGGCCTGGAGGTTTTGGTTTGGGGTTTTTCATTGTTCTGTATACCATGTACAGAAAGGGTAAGACAGGCAAGCACTAAAAGCAATGCAGCCTCTTTCATAAATCAGGATACAGTACCCAGTTGTTTACTTAGCATAATCTTACACAGACTAGACTGGACAAGTCATGAAACACTGGGCACAAGAGCTGAGAAATGCTGCTATTAAAAAGGCATGCGGAAAACTTTCCCAGAGGATGCCAAGAGAACGTGTGGGAAGAGGTAGGAGGAAGAAGCAGCAGCGTCAGGGTTATAACAAACAGTGAAAAAGTGATTTGTGCTTTTTCCTCAAAATCAGCTACTGAAGATTTCAAACAGAAAAGCATCTCTGGAAGTGGAACACAGGACCGACACTGGAAACAACTGTGCAGCTGCAAGTAAGGCCTCCAAAAGAGTCGAGCTGCATGTTTAGGATAGAATGCTAACAAGCTCAGATGCACACAAATTTGCCAAGTAAGCTTTGCTAAGGTTTTAAATGGTTTGAGGTTTTAGGGTGTTTTGGCTTTTTGTTTTTTTTCACAATAGAAAAGGATTCTTCTAACTAACCAGTGAATGCTGCCAAATCTCACAGCATACTTGTGTTGCATCTGATAACATCAGTCACGCTCACTTGGTGTGCTACAGAGCTGAACGACCGACCGTATGGAGCAAGCAGCCTGTGGAAACCCAGCAGCATGGGAGGGAGTAATTTTGGGAAGGGGTCAACACTTACTCAACATGGCCTTTTCCAAAACAATGCCCCATAAGGAACGGTCACTTACATAAAAAAGCTTCAAGACAGACTGCAAGAACCTCTCAAACAAAGCCTCCCCACCAACATGCGTGCAAGCCTGAGATTCAGCCTACATGCATACAGTTTAGAAAACAATTTTTCAAGTGTGTATATGCTGATAGCTCACCCAACAGACAGAACAGCTTTCAATTGCTGAAGACTGGTATTTTGTTGTTACTTGCTCTATGTTCCAGTGACATTTTTTCACCCTTACATGTGCTCCAAATTCACCCTCAGACAGCACAAGTATGATCTACATGCATGCCATACTATTAGAAGGCTTTCAGACCTTTAGATCTTTCAGTGCTTGCATGAGTGCTGTAGATCTGTGGATTTATACAGACCTACACGATTTTACAGAGCTTTTCTTAATTTGTTTAGAGAAGAGAAAAGTGGAAGAGACAGCAAAGCTGCACGTCGACATCCCCCACCATTTCAGGCAGCAGTACTGACGAGTCATAATATACTCAAAGATCAAGCTGATATCTTCAGCCCACCTCCTCTTTTCTCATCCTTACCACCATTCTTCTCAAAATTAAAATCTGAATAGAAAACCACAAGAAAAGCTGGGAAGGATGAAGAGCATTACCAAAACACCATGTACAGTTTGAGCTATAATGTTTCTTCCAGCATTGCTAGTTGGAGGTTACACAACCTCATTTTCTCTGTGCCAACCAAAACTTTCTACGGGAAGTCTTCACTTTGACTTGGACATTCCTTCTGTTCAGGTCATCAAAGCTTTACAGAGCTGATGTAACCTTGGTGATCCTGAGCAATGCAGGAACTGCAGAATTGGGCCTTGAAAACTGAAAATCTGAGGCGTGCCTACAGAGCTTGCCAACACATTAGGCTTTCTAATTTTTTAAGTGTTTGGCAAAGCAAGCACTGGATCAGAGGTACCTGAGAAGAAAGAAAGTCTTGTGTGTGTTCTCAGCATCAGTTAAACAAAACAATCAGATATCATCCACAGCAACATTTAAGCACAAAATACTGCCAGCAATACATGTGCAGAGGCACGAATCACCTAGAGCCACAGTAGCTGCTCATCAAAAAAAATTCCAATTTCAGTTTTTTAGGAGAGTTTCCATTCCAGCCTCTTTCCCCACATACACACAGTTAGTTACCATTAGTTCTCAAGAGCAGTTCGTGCAAACAAAGCTATGAAAGCAAGTGGAGAAGATCCTTATGTTCTCTGCTCTTAAATGTCTGCATAAGTTGCAGTCAGCTAGAATGATGAAGAAGCTGCTTTAAACATGATCTGCCAGTAAAGGAGATGCTCAGGAAACCCTTCCTTGAGAAAACCAAGCAGTACCTGGATGGCAAGGCCATCTTTGGCAACAACACCAATCTGAGCTCTTTCCTCCCCTTCTCATCCATGACCATCAGTGGCTCTTTCCCAATCTCATGCCACATTCATCGTAGTGAAGACTACGTGCTAAACTACAGCAGCAAACTCATCCAGGTTATAAATAACCATCAGGAAGAGAAAAGTGAGTGAATTTTTAGTGGAATTGTGGCCTGCTCGCTGATCCAGGTCACCACCTGGCCCTTAGGCCTTGGTGCCAGCACAAATACGGAGATGCAGACAGGGAGCCAAGTGCTGATGGCAGCAGGAGCAGACAGGAATATCCTATGGGAATATCATCCATGCCTGGTGTTAAAAAGTAGAGTTGACTTAGCATGACTTGGAAGAATTTACACCACATTTTTGGCCTCCACAGGCTCATTACTTTGAAGTAAAAACACATGAGCTCCACTCGTAGGAGTAACGACACTTCTACACTGCGTGGGGCTAACATCTCCCAATCCTCCCTCTGACTGCCATGTATCCCTAAAAAAGAATGAGCTTATGAGGTAGAAGATAGTGCCAATATACAACTTTCAAAACCAGCCAAATATTGCAGAAAGTTTCAAAACATAAGCCATCTCCTGCAACATGAGCTCAGCCACTCTATACACAGCATTTTTCAATTGCTTGCCTTTTGCTGTGCAACCTCTCCATTGCAACTGTTAGTGATTAATATACACTATTAAAAACAGAGGGAGTGTGCAATACAGCCAGAGTTACTGTTATGGAAGAAACCTTCGCTGCTACAGTCCAGCAAGCTGCCCTACTTCACAGTGCTGCACAAATGGAAACATTTGCTGAGCAAAGAGCATTCGCTTTATGTCAACGCACCTTCATCCTTCTCTGTTTTGTCTACATGTTAACTGCAGAAAAATAGCACTGCCTCTCGAGAAGGCAGCCTTTGAAAACTTCCAGTTGAACATCAGTTTTTATCAGGCCATCTTACAAAGCAAGAATGTCTAGCTCTTGGCAGACACAACAGCTTCAATTAGAGATCAGCAGTCACACTGCTCATCGATCACAGGGAGATCGAGAGATAGGACTGAAGTACTGTCAGTTGACCCATCCCTGCCTTCTTGTTTTCCTCTCTATCCAGCCTGGTCACCCATCACACCTCAGCCACTTGCCAGGCAGCTTCTGTCCAAGTCCATTTGGACCTGCTGGGGCCCATGCACAAACTATCAAAATAGAAAATATTTTGCAGCTATACCCTTGTAAGAGTTTTTTGCTTAATACAACCAGCTTGCCAAAGACCCCTGCTCTGTGCAATGTATGCACATTAACCTAATTTTTTCCCTAATGTCTATGTAAGACTGAGGAATTTAGAAAATTTAGATGCTTGATTTCAGGATGAACTTCAAAAAGTGCAGTATCAGTCAGGCGTTGTGGATATTGCACAAAAGGAGCAATTTTAAATCTCAAGCCATCGCTGAGGATGTAACTTGGTAAAACACAACTGGAATCAACAGGGAAAACTCTTGCTTTTTCTGGTCTGTTTTGAAGTCTTAATTTAAACTGATTGCTTTTTGAACAGTATAAGCTACATGACAGCTACGGATTCAAGCATGGATGTATATTTTTTATTTCTGTGGCTGGGTTAATTTCCCGTCTTTCTCATCTAAAGCTCCACAGTAAATCCCCTTGGGTCAGTTACAACTACTACTTTACACTGCTGAATTCTGCCAGCAATCTGCTCATCGTTCCTGCAGATGTTTCTGCTTTCAGGCTTCTGGGAACTTTATTGGACCCATTTCCTCTGAATAAATGTACGCCCTTTTTAGGCTGCAAATGTACCAGGGAAACTACTGTCAAGCAGCCTCCTCACCTTCTTTTTTGGTACAGCAGACGCAAGATGCTACATTTAAAAGAAAAAAAGTGGGAAGTGGGGAATGTGCCTTTCCTCCCCTCTTCTGAGAAGTTTCAGATAAGGGAGTGCTACACGTGCTCCTGGGGGCAGCCACGGCAATTTGTGAAAGGCCAGAGGCCCCTACACACAAGCATACAGAAATCTCATAATGGGCAGACAGACTCAAGAGGTCGAGCCCTGCAAACAGAAAGCAAACATTCACTTGCAAGGACCATTCCCTTCCACATAAACCTGAGCTAAACTGCATGCCATCTCTTGCTGTTGAATTTTACTCACATTACTACCCAAGCAGAATGTTTCTCTACTCACCTCAGTAACGTCCATGACTTTGATGGCTGCCAACTGGCCGGTTTTGACATGTCGACCCTGAAAAGAGAGAGAAGCATCAGCACCAGCATTTCACCAATCCCTTGAGCACACACAGAGCAAAGCATTTGGAGAGCTCCAGCTGCTGGGTTTTGCCCAGCTGTGCTGGACTCTTCTCTTCTGCTATTTCACGTGAAAAGCAACAAATACGCTAGATAGCTAAAGAAGAGAGATTCCTTTTTAAATGTTCTTACAGAAATCTTAGGACCCATTCTTTATCTCCACATTAAGAGGATGATCATTAAGATTAAGCACAGACATTGCATTCGCTTTTCTTTCTATCTCAGCAAAGCTCATAGTAAGTATGGATCATTTATTAATGCATTATAATGTTAAACTCCATATACCACATATTTTATTTGTAAGCATTCGTGCCTAATTAGAATAGCCTGGGTTGTATTCTACTGGGTAAATGCAAACAAGCTGGGCGAGTTAAAAAAGTACATTTGTCTCCGCTTTGGTCTTCACTGTTAAGTAAAAGTAAAAACAAAAAATGGTGGAGTTTCTTCAAGTGATCTGTCAGACCTGCAGAGCTCTCTTCGTTTGTCTCTTGATGATGAAGAGGATGTCTCCCTTCAGCTACACCACCATTAGGGTACGGTTAGTACCCTTACTGTACTGCTTGAGCTGAATTAATAGATCCCAGCTACTGCAGGGGGGAGCTCTTTCCCCTGCCTCCCTCCCTCCTCCTGTCACATATTTCTCCCATGAGCATCGAGCTCATTCTGGCACTCATCAGATCATATGATAAGCTGATTTAGATCACTAAAATGGCAGAAAGTTAACACAGAAAAAGCAAACTGCGGGGCAGGGAGGAGGAGGGATGCAGATCAGGAAATTAAACGGGCTTGCTCTGCAAGCAGAGCAGAGCCAGAGCTGGCACAGGGCAGACCACGCGGAGGGGAGACAGGAGCACAACAGTCCCTTTCCAGCTCTGCTGAGCTGCGACTCAGCACAGCTGACTTGTGACAAAAAATATTTTTCTCTGGTACATTTTTGCAGAGACTGGAGCCATACCAATTAACTATTCCTTTTTTTTCTTCTAGCAAGCATTTAGCAATGGTTCCAGCTCTTCACATAACACTGAGTCTGTTCGAGGATGTCCAGCTCAACAATCCAGCAGTGCTTTACATATTCAAGACTGGCACCCCAGAAGGACAGCACAGCAAACCACCAGTCCCTTTGGAGAAATCTCAGCCCCTTCATACTTTGCCATGCCCTCTGCAGAGGTAATGTCCAGCTACTTCTGTTGCATGACAAAGAACTCAGATGAAATGCTGCAGAATTCACAGCCTCCAGCTTCTTTTACAACTTGCATTGTGCTGCACTCTCCCCTCATTAACCAATTCACGTGTTTTCTATAAATAAATTACTGTACTCGAGATTCTGCCTGCTCTGTAAAGTCTCGTTATTACATGCATTTCTTTGTACAGTTTGGTCTCAAAGCTAGGTTGGATTTTGAAACAAAATTAGGGTTATAACATATGTACAATGGCCAAGACTGACCTCACTTTGACCCCGCTACTTCTTGAGGCTTTCAGCAAGCCTTGGGGATCTCCAACTCCAACATCCCACCCTGGACCTCTGCCTAATGACAAAAGCTGTGGTGGTCTTGTTGAGATTTACCATGCTGCCAAGGAATGAGGGGAAAATGCCTTACAATGAGCTGGAAAGATGCCTCCTCTCTCAGCTCTGCCCTTGTTCTCCGCTACTCTGTGCAGAGAAATAAAAGGTCCAAGGATAACAGGCAAGCACAGTTTGAGATACAAAAAGAACAAGTTAAAGTTAAGAGAGGAACAAGGACATCTCTGAGAAGGACTAAGGAAAAGGAAACTTTAAAAGAAAACAGTGAAACATGGTTTGCCAGACTGCAAAAGTGGCATACAAGAAGAAGGAAGGAGCATGAAATCCCCAGGGTGCCGTTTATTTTATGAGGAAAAAAAAAGTTTGCTTTATTTGTCATTTTAAACCTATGAATTACTGCTGGGCTTACTATTTCCAGACAGGAGCCTGAAACCTCCCAAAGGCTCAGCTTCCCAGCTTTCTCCAGACAACATTCCTCCCTGCAAGGCTGCTCAACTCTGATGGGCCATGCCCCAACCTCACCGTCCCTCTCCCAGCCTCCTAGCATCCCACCAGTGCCTCCACTCCTTGAGAGTGAACCCAGAGCGTGGCCATCACTTGTGCTTCACTTCACTGCCTCTGCAGCAGGGAGGGGAAAAGCCTCCCCACGGCCTCCTGAGGGACTGGAAAACAGGGGAATTGCAGACTGTGGGAAACGTGGGCTTCTCAGTATCCCAGGCCAAATTTAAAGCCTGGTCATTTCAGAGCATCGTTAAAAATTACTCCGTATATCCTTTTCACAACGTATGGAGCGTTCATACTCTAAGCATCCACAACATAAATTTGGGGGAGGGGAGAGGAGAGCATAACAAATTGATTTATAAGTGAGAAGACATTTTCAAGTCAGATTCTTTTTATTAAAAACATTTTTAGAGAGAGAGGAAAAAAAAACATCACAGGCACAGCATATAAGCAGGAGAAGAGCTTTTGTTTGTTTGTTTATCCGCTCAACAGCTCTGCTCAAGAACAGACTCGTCAAACTATTAGCATGCTGGTACAATTATGCTTGTAAGATAAAATGGCTAAGTAAGCCTGGTTTGGAAGCCGGTATTCTGACATTCATAGCTGGCTTTCACTTTGGAAAACTCTGTCTACATTAATAACAAAAACAATAAATAAATTGTTAATTGGCTGAGTGCGCCAAAGAGGAGACACCCTCAGGACTCCATCTCCAGGGGTTGATTAGAACTTACTCAATGCCACCTCCCCAAGCCCTCACAGAGGTGGCAAGCACCAGGGCCCAGCCGTGCATCATCTCAGTGATGCAGCCAGCCCATCTGTCAGCAGGACACCATTTTGTGCTGTGCGGCCCTGGCCCTGGAGCAACCTGGATCTACATACCCCTCCATGGGGACGATGGCAAATGTGGTTGGCAACCCTGCCTCATGACAGAGGCGACTGATCTTTGAGATCTCTTCCAATCCAAGCCATTCTGTGTTGGCACTGCCAGCTGAGCTGGCCACCACCCTCACGGCCAAGAGCATACTGATGCGTCCCCTTCATTCAGGCCATCTTAGGAAGTTTAGTAGCCAGAATTCCCAAACTCCTTGCTGTTTTCTTTTTTGTTTTGTTTTTAAAACACATCCTCCCCTCAGTCCCTTCCCTCTTTCCTTCCATCTATTCATAATAAAGCACTTGCTTATCCTCCTGAGGAAGGAATGTAAGGATATTTTTACAACAACTACTGCTCCCTTCTATTTATAAATGATCTGTTGGGCAAACACAGAGCTAGGATGAGCAAGTCAATGGAGCTGAGTTTACTGACCCCAAACCTTGTCCTGTGTCTTCTCATGGGGGTGACAGGATTTTCATTACGTACAGGAGATTTTGAAACAGAGCTCTTCTCATCAGCAGCGCAACATTTAACTGGATGTTAGACTGGATCCATGCATGTTCCCAGCCACATTTGATAGCAATGTGCTGTTTATTTCTTGTCTCAGTGGGCTTTCTGCATGTTGAAAAGCAGAGGGGACAAGGGGAATCCTTGGTCGACTGCCAGGATCTGCAGAACATTATGAATTCCAAGCCTACCCACGCTCTCCAAGTCAGTTAATACACCTACTTCTTGCCTCCACACATTATTACTGTATTGTTTGGGAAAGGTTCAAAGGGAAGTAGTGTAATGTACTGTTATGGGTGGTTTTTTTTCCTCTCAGATGTCTTAATGTTATCAAAGAACTATGCAAATGAAATGCAAAGGAAACGCTATCTGTTCATTTACTGGCTCTCCCCTCTAGTCAACCAAGACACATATTCCACAGTAATGCAATTCTCCTATTAACACAACCTCTTGCCTGAGTATTAATGTGCCTTTTGGGGGACTGTTCCTGGAAATCTGCTCCCCAGCTGAATGGCATGAAAGAAGAATATGGAGCAACATCACAAATTCAGGAAGGAAAACAGCACGTGGAACTCATAACTAGCAAACTTGGATTATCCTGTGCACTACACAGTCTTTGGAAAACCTTCCTAGCCTCTCATTATTCTGTGCTGACAATTAAGAAGAGATGAGCAAGCAAGATGAAAAAAAACCCTACTAATTCACATTTCAGTTGCTATGATGCATGCATAAGCAGCAGGCCAGATTTAAACATGTTAGCAAGTAAAAACGTACTGCTCCACCACCTCTCAGTGCAATGCCCCCATGCCAAAATTAACTTTTCAATTTGTTTCTCACTTGGTTGACTCTAAGCTCCTACCAGCCTGAGGCAATAGGCCATGGAGCAATGCTCTGCTATTAGGTTGCACACCCTGGTGCAGTAAATGATACCGTGTTGTTCCAACACATGTTTACAACCAGCTCTTTTTGTCACTCGCCAGCACAGGCAGTTTCACAGCAACCAACTCAGTGCTGTGAACACCCAGGCTCTATGAGGCATTTCTTCCCACTCCCAAAAAACGACCAGATCTACCCTGTGAAAAGCAGTGAGAGCAGGGCTTGCAGAGAACATAGAGTATGCATTTTAATAGGGAAAAAGATAGAACAGAACACAGCAAAAAGAAAAAGAAAACTCCTCGGTTAAGAAATAAATAAATAAAAATAAAACATTATTAAGCAAGAAGCCTACCTCATTGCTTTTGTAGCCAAACTAATGCTGTTCTGATAAAGCCTTTTGCAACCTAAATAATTACAGGCTCCAGCTATGGAGATAAATCTGTGAAAAAGAGATAAAGTTTGTCTGGCATAGAAGCTCCTTCTACAATGAAAATCAGCAAACAACCTCAGTACAAAGGCCTGGCACATCACTGCAGAAATGCAGAAGAGTTAAGAAAAGGCCAAAATCAATGTTCCTTTTTCCTGTTAAGATGACTACTAAGCCCAAACCAACCAGAAGCTATTAAAGACTCCTACTGTTCAAGTCAAAAGACGGGACAAAGTTCCGTGTTTTCCCTGTCTAGCACTTGACATCAAATGCCTGGAAAGCAAAATAGAAAACACCACCCCCTCTATCCCTCTTTAGATATCCACAGGCTCCCTAGCAATCTGTTGAAGAAATAATAATGACAATTTACTCATGCATAGTTCTGCATTCTGTAAAGTATGAAAGACACAGTTACTATCAGTTCTGTACTTCCAGGAATAGAGGAAAAAAGTGCAACACTATGAAGCAGGGAAAAAAAAAAAAAAAAAAAAAAAGAGAGAGAGCCCAATGCACTTTTTACTTCAATTACTAGTTTTGTGGTAGCTTTCCCACCCCCAAAGATGTTGGATGTACATCACCACAGGCACTTCCTTCTCCCAACAGCTCATTGCCTAAATAGGCAAAAAGGAAAGAAAGGAAGAGAACGAATGGTGGGAAAAGCATGGCAGAGAGCCATCCTCTGACTTTCCCAGGATCACAGCAGGTCAGTGGCAGAGCTCAGAGTCACAATGCATCCCAGGACCCTGCCCAAAGGGCCACCTCAAAACACTCTATCATGTGCCCAAGGCTGACACTTATGCCCGCTTTGGTTCTTGGCCACTCATACACCTACTAACTGACTGGGCAATAGGTGAATAAACACTTGAGTTAGCCCACTTGAGGCCCCAGCCTGGAAAACACCCTCTTGAAGAGCAGTCTTGTATTCCCTCCTCCCAGCCACCACAAGGTTATGCCTGGATTCAGCAACCTTCACCAAACACGACGTCACCCCTTTTCTCTCTCTCACAAGGGAGTCCCCTCCCCCCATCCTCTCTGAAAAAAGAACTGCCATCTGTTTTTCTGCTTCTAACCTTATTATTCCTTATTTTCAAATGTAGCTCGGTAACTTAGTTGGGTCAATATCAAAACACACCAACAAAACAAACAAACAAACAAAGAAAACTGAAACTCTCTAAAACAAAGAGAAGAATGAAAATACAGAGCAGAGGAATACCTCCTGCACAGACACAGTTGGCTCAGAGCACCTCTGGCTTCCTCTGGAAACATCAGCTAAAAGCTGCTGCTTCCAGCTCTCACTCAAAACAGTTCTTCACCTCACTTCAAGGTTTTAGCATTCACTAAATCACCCCTTCGAACTCTGATTTGTCTTTCCTGACCTCCCTGCAACAGCCTCTTCCACGCCGAACGATTTATTCCTAGTAAGCACAGCTGAAAACAAGCCTGTAAGCAGGAACATGAAGAGAACAACTGAGATCAAAACACATGCATGTAGATACAGATGAGGGCTACAGATGCACATGCACTTTCATTTTGCACCCAGCCAACCTATTTCACCACCAAACACCCCACAGCTGGGCTGGAGCTGGTCACACTGTTAGGATGACCGCAGGTCCAGGTGCCACCCCACAGGAATGCTGCCCATAGCAAGCAGCCCACCACAAGATGCTTCTGTCCCAAGGGACAGGGTCCCCATGTGGGCAAGGGAGCTTCAGAACAAGGCAGACACCTACACAGCTGAGAGACGGGGCAGACAGAAGGCAGAGCCGCCCAGTCGCTTCTCCAGGGAGACGGCAGAATAAGCCTGAACGAGAAGAGCCCGAGGCCTCTTCTCTTTGTTTGTTTTTAAAATGAATTCATATTGACATTTAACTCGCCGCTGCTGGACGGGCAAATCTGAGCTTTCTGACCCAAGGGAGCAATTTACACCTTGTGACTGAGGCCCCGTGCTGAGCTTGACAGGCCTGGGCCTGATTCTCCCAGTGCACCACGATGGAGAAGCTGCACAGGGAGCCCCTCGGGCGGTGCTGCAGGAGGTGACAGCCTCCCAGACAGTGCTCCCAAGCAGCACCAATGCAGGTATGCAAACATTTACTTGTCTTTTTCAAGGCTTACTATTTGGTCCCACCTACGATTAGGTACAAGAGAAACGGCCCCAAGAATCTCCTTCTCTTTGGCTCTTTCGTGGGATGATATCAGGAGGTACAAAACCTCATGATGAAGGCAAAAAGAAAAGAAAAAAGAAGAGGTGAGAAGGGGAAAGGGAGAAAGATTGGCTCTACCTGTTGATTTCTATTTTTACTATGGCTTTGCTAATGCTTGTTCAGCCTGCTCAACAAGGAGGAGCCCACCATACCACTGTATCCAGTATCTCCACCAAGAGGCCTCTGCCCCCCCGGGCGTAAGAAGTTACAAACAATCTTTACAGATTGGATTTGAACCTATAATTTTCCAGTTTAACATTAAAGAGGGGCAAGGGAAAGGAGAACTATTTTCATTTATACCACCCAGCGGAACAGTACAGCCAAACAGAGCAGGCAAGTTAAGACTGCGTAACGAGGTCTATTTCAACACAGCTGAAATAAAAAAGAAACGCATCCACGACCTTTAAAAAATTCCAGAACATTAGCATTAAAGGGGAAAAGTTAATGAAGTCTTAAATATATAAAATACATATGTACAATGAAATTCCAGTCCAAGTGTCAATACTCCACCACTGCCACAAGGCACAATAAAGAAGGGCTGGAAACTATGTTAGGACTTCCTGCATTTTATACTGGAGGCAGACTTCAGCTGCTATCTCCTTCGTTTTCAACCAGTCGTTACAAACCTGATCAGTGCCACTTCCTGTTAGTCACATCTCCTACCCTTAATGGAGCAGGGAGACATAATTCACCAGGCAGCAAATGCTGGAGCTGAAATGCAGTTTCCAAGGCACAAGATAGCTGGGGAAGCACAAAAGGAGGCTTTCTTGTAGAACACCACACCAGCCAGAGTAGAAGCCACACAGACTCAAGACTGTGCTTTATACTGTGACCCTCATGTACGAGCAAATTAAGAAATATTTTCCCTACTTGTTTGCAAGATGCAAAACATGCATTTAGCCTAAAGCCATATGTATTTTAATTAAACGAGGACTTACACTGTAAGGCTCTTTCCAGAATTATTCTTTTTTATTAATTTTCTGATACCCGGCCAAGTACATCTGTGATTCTAAAGCAAAAAAACACCTTGTCCTTGAGAAACTGGCAGGTAGCCAGAGCGATCTGTAAACAGCTTTCTGTCCCATGAACTATTTTCTAATACTCACACAGTATTCTCAGGCCTCAAACTATTTCTGCTTTGTCAGCACTCAAGCCTGACTCAGAAACTCCAGCCTATACTAACAATCCTTTCTTTACCAGACTTGGAAACAATAAAACCTCAACCTCAGAAAGACTCTGATCCTATTATTTATTTATCCAGTGAAGGAGGGAGAGTGGAGGGAACGATCAACAGGAACACAATTTCCTCTTGGTTGCTACCTGAGTAGTATTTAAGTTGCATTCCCAAAGCCTGTGGCCACTGCGTTTATTATTTGAAAGGGCCACTCAACAGAAAAGCCATTATGCAACATATTCAGCTTACAGGTTAATCCACGGATGAGAACAGTATTCATTAAGTAAATGGAGCCTGCACATTCTCCAATTATTACTTTTTACCAAGTGCTCAAGAACACACCAAGTGCCTTGCAAAAAACTAGTCAAAACATGTTCAATGCTCTGAAATAACACTGCATGGGCCTTAGCAGACCAAGCTGTGGCAAACAAAAAGGAAAAGAAATTCCTCAGGAGGGCATGTAAACAGGGACAAGGTGCTACTTCCTCCATAACTGATCCCCGACCACCCCTCACAGTGCACTGTGCACTTGTGGTACAAATATCATGCAGATTAAGCAAAAGTTTTGCCCAGTGCAAATGGATTTGTGAGATTTTAGCCACAAACGGCAGTCACCTTCTGTAACTGTAGATAGCACACAAGTTGCAGATTTTCTTAGCCTAATAACAATTGCACTTGGGAAAAACAAAATCTTTTCTCATGACACTGCACAAAAGTGGTATTCATCTCATGACCCAAAACCATCTGTTCCTGCAGACCACAAGTTGCTAATCTGGAGCAGAACTGTCATTAGACGTAATACAAAAATTGTTATTCAGAAAGGCCAAAATTTTGGTTGCAAACCATTTTGCAAACTGGAACAAATAAGACAACACAGTATTGCTCCAGACTACAAAAAAGCTGTGAGTACCAAAATTGAACCGTGGAGGCCAATCAACACGTTTTGTAATCAGCTGTGATCAATGACAGTTGAGCAGCCTATCCTGGCGTTACCATTTGTGAAGCCTTGTCTTGGATGCACAACCTGAAGAAGCAAGGAATGGGCGGCCCCCCCTAAGACCACAGCAAACTGATCACTGACTGGCTCATCTCCAGTAAATACAGGTAAGAAAAACAGGAGCCCCAAACCATTTCAGACTGCAGTTCCAGTCCCAGCAAAACAATCAAATTGCTCCAGACTGTCTCAGGAGTCCCCTACACACCCAAAGTTTCCGTACTCAGCTGGGTGTTTTCCAAAGAGGTAATTGTGAAAGTTCTCACGTATCTGCCCATACCCTGATGTTTCCAAGAGCATGCCTGCTGATGATGCAAGGGATGCACTCAGCCACATCTGACTCTCAGCATAGCTGAGAGCCTCACACCATCTCCTGCCACTTGGGTCTTTGCAAAATGACCTCTGCCAGTGCAGCTTAGAGATGCACACAGACCAGGAACAACCAAGAAACCTCCAGAAGAGAGAACAACATCTGGTTTGGGACTCATTGGTGAAAAAAAAAAATCATTAATTACACTCAGAATGTAGCCACAAGTCTACTTCAGTGGCAGTTAGGGCATCTGTGTTCACAGATCTGAACACACAATCTTTTACCATTACTTACCACTACTTCCAACCTCACTAGAAAGGAGTGGGAAGGGAAAAAAGAAATTTAAAAAATAATAATAAAGAAAAAAAAAAAAGAAGAAAAAAAGCAGGAGCCATCCACTTGCTTTAAGGTATTTGTGCTATCACACTGCCCTAGGAAGTATGCAAGCCTATTGAGAGAGGAACACCTGCAGTTTGCTGCCATGAAAGCTACCTACCATTTATACAAATCACTACTTGAATCTGGAAAACAGTCATGGTAAACGATCAGGTAAGTCTGACCAAAAGCTACAGCCATGACCTAAATACATTATGTGGTATGGTGGTGCAGAACAGCAGTTCCAAGAATTAAGCAATCTTTCAATTAAGTGCCACACACCGAAAACAAAATTAAATCAGCTGTGATGCTACTCTACAGTTTCTCCTCCCTTCTCCCCACATCAGGGAAGCAAACCCAAATGCTTTCCATCCATCTGAATGCTGTAGCTGAGAGCTGCAGCACCAGCACAACTGGATTTCCAAGGTTCTGGGGGGGTTCTCAAATTGTAGCACTCTGAAGAGAGATGAAAGAAAGAAAATATTTTTAAAACTGTCATAAAGTTAGATTTCTTAAAAGTTCTAATGCTTTTAAACTTTGCCTTTAAAATTTACAGTCACTTGTCTAATAACCAAAAGAGCATTACAGCTTATTATAATCATGTGTCTGCTCTCAAAACATCAATAAAGCATGCTGGAATTGATTGCTCAATTACACAATGCACATCTATTGCAACTGCCATCAAAGTAGAATTCATAACAAATCTGTGGGCTTGTCTTTCAAAACAGGAACAAAAGTAATACTTAACACTTAAAGGAATTTCACTGAACCATGGAGCTGCCAGGAGAAGCACACGCGAGGTGAGATTCTGCACAACGTGCTGTCAAACACAGGTTGTGTTTGCAGACACATGCATGTGCATACATGTGTGTTACTGCCACGTGAGGTGCAGTCCCCCAAAAAACACCACTGAATTCAGGGATGACGCATATGGGATGGGCGTATTTTTTCCAGACTGAACTACAGCATTATGCTTTCTGAACTTCTGCACCACCCCATCACCAGCCCCAGGTGTTGAGGTCCTGAGGAAAGCCAGAGGCATATTCCTGCTGCCAGCCCCTGCCATACAGGGACACTACTGAACCCAGAACCCACTCAGCACCAAAGGAAGTGGAGAGGCAGAAACATCGAGGCACAGCCCTGTGTGATGCTGGCAATCCCTGCTCTTGACAGAGCTGTTGAGATGCTGCTCCACATCTACAAAAAGTGAAACACATCCTAGAATGTCTTGTTTTCTCCATCAGCACTCACCTCTGCTTGACTCTTCCTATGGCAAGCTCTTACAATCAGCTCCTCCCAAAAGAAAGCCTGGAGCTTTCTGATCCTCTGAAGGCACCACAGGGGCACCTGGTCTCTGCAGCCACACAGCCTGATAGGTGACAGCCATGTCCCAACAGGCACATGAGACTGTCCCAGAGGGCTCACATTAGACCAGGAGGATGCTTTAGTCAAAAAGGAGGAAAAAGAAGAGGGTTCTTTTGCTACTTAGTCTTCATATAGCTACTGCATATCTCAAATAGAGATGCCTGGAAAGAAAACAAACAAGCAATAACAAACCCAAAGCCTCCAATGAATTTCCATTCAGAAAACCTCAGAAGCTTAATTTGATATTGCACTGGGCTTGAGTTCAAATAAACAAGAGAATTCAAAACTGGAAGCATAAAAGATGCCCAGTACTGAATGAAAGCGGGGAAAAAGCACACACTTCCCACAGGTGGAAAGCTACAGGGGCTTCCTGCTCCCATTTCTGCCACAAACTCTAAATTCAGCCACTAAAGGATGAAGGCTAAGGGAATCAGAGGTAAAATCATCCAAGATACATCAGAAAGATTAAAACTGGTGAACTGTAACACCCAAGTTTCTACAGGAAGCACAGAAAAAGGGTTCCTAAGTAGGCAACCACAGGGTTTGGGGCAGAGAAAACAACCAAATGCAAATTACTGGCAAATGCTAACACTCTGTTTTAACAAAATTAGCAAGTGCTTAAGTTTAATTAATTTTGATGACTTTTTTTATTTTCATTTTTTACTAATGCTTTACTAGCTTACAAGCCTCCTTATGCGAACGTTTAAAACTTGCTAATGTACTGCTTCCATTTGGCCTGCCCATTGGTTTAAGTATTTCAGAAGAGACTGTTCCAAAGCAGAAAGAAAAAAGAAAAAAAGAAAACCGATACTTCTGCACTGCATGAATGTGCAAGTAACAAAACCAGATTTAATCTATTTAATAATACTATTTGCCACTTGCATTTATAGTTACTCTTGAAATCAGTGGGTGAAATTCAACAAGAAGTAGCAAGCAAAAGAAAGCAAACAGTCAATGGGCTTGCTACATGAAAATGTTTGAAAACCGGCCCTAGCTGCAGGAAAAGCTATCAAAAATTATTAGGAAAACCTACTAGTGGGATTTTGAAGTAGATCATTCCAGCTTCTTAGTCTTCATTTTCATGCTTGTTGCAGGCAACAGTTCACTTGCCTTGCTTTTGTGACTCTCTCATGAATGTGTACATACACATTCAGTTCTACGTACACTCCTTTAAGGACAAGTTTTGCTTCTGCCTCAAGACAGAAAATCATTCAAAGCACGGGCAAGTGCCAAAATATTCCAAGAAAACAAACTATAAAATACATAATACACTTAAATCAAGTCTGATTTCTTCACGGAAATTAACTTAAAAAGGAAGCCTTCAGGCTGCATTTCCCCAGCTGTCCTTTTGTAGAGAGCTGGCAGAGGACGGGAGATCCCCAGCAAGGAGCCACGATGGAGGTCCACATGTCCCACCTGGAACAGCCTTTCCAGGGAAACAAGCTGCACTATGGTTTTGGTAGAACTCAAGAGCATAGGGAGAAAAGATTGCAAACAAACAAAAGTATTTGAATGGCGGATGGGTCAATGGTAGCAGAGCTGGAAATATGACATGTAGAAGCAAGTACAGCCTTATCTTTTATCTCTTCCTCCTCATCAGACCTTAAGCACTCACATTGACACCACCTCTGCTCTTCTCAGAAAACAGGATCCTAACTGGAGAGACCCAATAACTTCAACTATAGGTAGGATTTCATTTCCCCCAGCTGGAATCACCTTGCAAATGATGAGCAAAGCCTTACTTTCTTTAATCATGATTACCTGATACTGGATCGCATGTGACACTCACAGACCTGCTGCCCTCTGGATCACCCAGTAGCGACAATCAACCAAAAACCTAGAAGGAATATAACCAAACAAAAGCCTAGAAGGACTGTAATCAGAGCTTCCTTCTGAACATGAAACTCCTGACACAGCCAAAGAAATGTATTTAAGGATTATACCATGATGCTGAGAAGCGCCATCCATTCCAGAAAGGTGGAAGGGGCAGCCATAGAAAAAGAGGGACTCTTCCCAAAGAGTTGTGATTGAAAGGTCAACATTCAAATACAGCTATCTGTATAAAAAATAAAATTAAAAAAAATAGCCTGATGTTCAAAGGCGAAGAAAGAACAAGTTTCTGTACAATAAATAAAAATAAAACTTAGGAAAGAAGTATCTATTTAATGCTTTCTGCAAAGCTCTTTGACAGACCCACAGCCTCTTAGTCAAACGACTAGCAGTTGGGCCAGACGACCTCTGTACATATAAATTAATTGTGGAAAAACTTCTGTAAGTGCATAGATGTTAGCACCACTATTATTTTTCCTTCAATTCATGCATGCAGCAACAATCTGACCCACACAGTGCCTGTATCTCCACCCTTATGACCACTTCCCTGCTTCTCAGTTTGCAAATATTTCTTTCTTCTCTTTTCAAGTCACATCTTGCAAAGTCTGCTAGTACAAGAGCTAAGCAATGGGTTTCTTTTACCACATTTCACTTCCTCAGGGGAAGCAACCTTAGTATTCAGGAGGCTAGAAGTATACACTTGCATCTTGTCTTTGCTTTGAAAGACAAAACATGCCAACCATCTCTTTTTCCTGCTAAAACCAGCAGGAAACTCTAATCCTCCGATTACAAGAAAATACACAAATCAGAATGGTTACCCAACTGGACAGCAGGTTTGAAGCTGGAAGCGTGTAGATAGGAACATTTCCAGGGTCAAGGAGAGAGTTAATATTCAGGAGAAAGTTTTTAAAGCCCCAATCTCAACATCAACTCAATTTTTCTAGATTTCCCTTCAAAATTATCAGAAGCTTTAAAACCATCCAAGGAAGAAAAGTTCACAAGAAAATTGCTATTTTGGGGAAGCTGAGACACACAAAGGACACACACTAATCTGACATGTTTGTCACCTCAAAACACTGGGAGGTGGGAGAGTGCATGCAAAGAAGAAAGGTCTGAGAGCAGATGACACACATTTCCACTCCAGCCACTAACTTCCCAGGCAATTTTGAACAAGTACATCGATTTCCTCTGTTCTTTATCTATAAAAATGCTAACCAACTTCACAGTTGTGTTGTCAGGCATAATTAACTGTGGCTTATTTTTAAAAAAATGCCTTTATATTCCTGGGTAAAAGCTGCTACAGATAAATCACACATTAAGAAACAACTGAACATTCCTAGGGCTGGTATCTAACACAAGTATTAGCTGTTCCTTGTATGGAGCAGCCGTTTGAGACCAAGAAACAGCAGCCAGCATTTCCAGCAGAAGCATCAGGCCCATTCAGTGCCTTGCAAGATCCGGACAAGAGTAGCCAACACCACAGAAGCAAAGTAACAGGATCATGTGTGCTCAGGGAAAACCAAGGAAATCGAGTCAGACTTCCCTTTCCTCCAGCAAGCAACCGAGACTGGACTGCCAGCATCCTGTGGCTCGGTTCACTTGGTCTAGGTACGGGTGACTGACGGCTGGTGGGACATCCCGGGGCAGACAGAAAACAAGATTTATTACAAATCTGTGTCCTTTTGGTGCTGGGCGCTGGCAGAATGCTCTAGTGCACCTCAGAATTAAAACTAGTGCATGTGCACCTTGTGACTCCAGTACAACACTTGAATCCCCTTGAGAGGCAGCAGTAAGGAAGTCCACCATTTAGTGAAGACATGCCAGGCAGCTTTGTGGTGTATCTCCACAACCTCACGGAGGTGAGCTCCTCCTTGAAAATCATACTTGGCTGAGAAGAGCAGAGATGACAAGAGCAGGACATCACTAAGTGCCAGCTTCCATCCTACCACCCATGAAGTGCCACCGCCAGCCAGCCTGACCTCAACAACTCTCTCCCACACAGGAGGAGAATATGCATTACAGTTTTCAGCTTCCAGATATTAAGTGATTTCCATGTTAAATTTGGAAAAGCAGAAAGGATTTAGAAGAGGAATTATTGTTAATGCTCTCCACGCTCTTCATTACAGCAGAAGAGAAAGAGCAGGTTAAGACAGTCTCGAGAACAAGCAGATATTTTATTAAAAAAAGATCTGTTGAATAAACATCAAGAGCATCATTTGGAAGTCTTCAAGAGACTGTAAATCCGAGATTTGCTGATGCAGAGGAAATGCAGATCTTTATCTGCAAGCCTGAAAGCAAAGCAAAAGACGGTAATTTTCTGAATTCCCTCGCTGCAGAAGTATTTTGTCCTTCAGGACAGAATTCAGCTGCTTCAGTGCTGTCTCTTCTGCACCTTGCTCCACTCAGAGCTGGAGCTGCTGGTGTACTTTCAAACCTAAGGTGTTTCTGTTTCCAAATTAAAAAAAAAAAAAAAAAAAATCACTAAATCCTCCAAAGGCTCTGTGTTTCAGAGGTGGCGAGAAAAGACTGCCTTTAACATGGGCCAACTCCTCCCACACTCCTCCACTGATGGCTCGCTCTATGCCAAATCATTTGAAAATGGTGCAAACACAAGAAGGAAGGTTCCAGAAAGGAGCAGCAGCCCAGAGCCACACGGCACAGCTCCTAGGCCACAGGGATCCAACTCTTGCACCCCAAAACCTGCCACAGGTTTAGAGCTTCCCCCAAAAGAACGATCTCCGGAGGGCAGGATAGGATCTCCAAGATCTCCTCTGAAGTGAAGGATTCCCAAATCCCTCGGGCAGGACTGAATCAACATCATCACCAAGCGCTACAGAGCACATGGGCCTGGATGACCACTCCGTGACCCTTCTGTGGCCAGCCTTCCTAGCCCCCTTCAGCTGTTCAGCTGCAAGAGTTGCAACTATTTAAAGACAGAGCAGCACATTCAACACTTGTTACCATCCACTGAGGCCTTGCAGCCCTCCTCCCTGCCTCCTCAAGCAGGGGCAGACATTTGGCGCGCCATTAATTAGGCCCTCAGCTCACCCTCTGCTTGGTGCTTTGTGGGCCTCTGATTCATTAGAATATTACTAGGGCCCAATTCAGGATAATCACGCCCTTGGCAGGGCAGCTTACAAGATTACATGTAACAAGTATCAGTTAAAGGGAAGTGCACAAGTGCAACATGAATTTAACAGAACATTATAAAAAGAGCAACGTTCCAATTATCTTCTCCCTACGCCAAGTTTCAAATAAAACTCTCTGCGAGGCAGCACTATAGCACAGTAGGGAGCAGCACAGTGGGCTGAAATTCTGTTATTCTTCTCTTTGTTGGGCAAGGACAACTAACAACTTGGACGCGGGGGCATTTAACTATCTGTGTGATTAGTCATTCAGCAGAGCAGCTGGGGTCACCAAAGAACCAGCCAGCATAAGCAATGTCCCTGACCTTAGAGAGCAGGAGCAGGCCAAGTCGCAGTGCAGATCCTCTCTGTGCTCCTCCCGAAGCCGGTCCTGATACCAACATCGTGATTTAACTTATTTACCTTCAACAACTGTGTTTCCTGCCTTTTGAAAGAAGACCTTTCCAAGGTTGAAGCAAGATGTGGAAGAGGACGCAGAAGTTAAACATGTGGTATTTTTATATAACTGTTGTATAACCTGCAGGTTATCTGCTTGATGTGAATATGTCCAAATGCCAGTGGCTGGAACAAAGCAAGGGAGAAACTCATGGCAAAAACAGAATCATAGAATGGCTTAGGTTGGAAGACACCTGAAAGATCATTCAGTTCCAACCCTCTGCCCCAGGCTCCATCCAGCCTGGCCTTGAGCAACTCCAGGGATGAGGCACCACAGCTTTTCTGGGCAGCTGTGACAGTGCCTCACCGCTCCTGGAGTAATTATTTCCTCCTAACATCCAACCTAAATCTCCTCCTTTTTAGCTTAAATCCCCTCTTGTCTTATCACTGTCTTCTCGTGTAAAAAGTTGGTCTCTCTCCTGCTTTTAAGCTCCCTTCAAGTACTGAAAGGCCACAATGAGGTCTCCCCTGAACCTTCTCTTCTGCAAAAATAAAATTATTTTAAAATAAACAAATAAAAAAAGGCACAGAGGTATTGCTTTCTCTGTTTGTCTTTTTTGTTGTTGTTTTTAAGCAGAACCACACTCAACTTTCAGCTTGATGCAGTTCATTCTTCTTAGGTGAAGGACCAAAGAGGATTCAGAGGCTGAAAAAAGAAGAAAAAAACTAGGAAAAGGAGCAGAAGTTGAGAAAGAGCTTACCCTGGCTATCTGGGTGGAACTGCCAGGCTACCAGATCCACAGATAGGGAGCTACAGCAAGCGGGAAATTAAATTAAGTCATCTAGGGAGAGGCATAGATGGGAGGCACTTCACAGCTGCTATGGACAGTCTAAAGCACAAGTAAACACATCCCTGCGTGCAGATGTTCTGCAAGTTATTTTCAAGGTCCAAGCCATCTATGGGAATGCCAGGCAGTGCTTCTGCATCACCAAGTGTACATGTTGGCTGGGACAGGGGCACACTAATGCGCAGGGAAGCACAGAGGGACTGAATGCAATAGGAACTCATCCACTGGGAGCACGAAGTAATCGAGGAGCTAAGGCTGCAAAGAAAGCCTGTGAAGACACAGCCGCAGCCTCTCCATGGGCCACCGGCATGGCCTGGCTCCTGGGGGATGCTTGCACCGAAGGCTAATTACAGTCAGAACAACAACCCGTTGGGAGTGAATGGATTTACAGAGGCTCAGCGTGGGAGTGCGGCTCAGTGACAATTTATTTCTTATTTATGTTGCAGTACCACTTGGAGCCTCACATCACAACCAAAGCATCATTGTATCAGATACCGTTCAACCGCCCCCATACACAAAGCGCTTAGACCAAACAGCTTACGCTCTGACATCCTGATTCAGAAGAGCATTTGCACCCCAACTACCCAGAGTAGCACATGCTCCCAGAGCTAAATCCTGTCCTGATTTGTGCAGAAATGCTAGTCTGGAAACAACTGAGCAACTGTTGCAGTAAAATCAGCTTTCATCCTGGCTACGCTCTAATGCTCAGCACCTCTAAGTTGCCAGTCATTCCTTATGCAGGAAGGGAAAACCTCAGGCAGCTGCAAAGGTTTAGTCAAGACTTTTCTGAAGTGAAGGGTTATGGCATTCAAAAAGAGGACACAATATTTGAAGAATCCTTCCTAGAAACATAGATAGAAACAATCCGGCTCTCATCTAGCTTTATGTTTGCCCCCCATTTTTAGGGCTCAGTGAAAATTTTGTGTGCCCAAAACTTTGACTACTGTCAAAATTTGACTACGTGTCTCCGTGTGCATGGCATTTCGTTCAGACCACCACAGTACTAACCTGTGGGAGGTCTGTGCTACTATTTACATTCATGGATTTTAAAAAAGTATTGTGAGATTTTGGTGGAGGCAGTTTCTCATTTCTTATACAGATGGACTGCTTGGAATATGTGAAAATTTCCACATCTCAACCAAAGTAAAATCTGCCTAATGCCAAATTTTCCCGTAGTTTAAAATGTTTTCCCTAGTCCACTGCAAAATAAAGGACAGAATTTAATCAGACAAGGGGAACTAATTCCTCCCATCACCCTCTTGATTTCAAAGACCCTACCAAAATCACTTAGCACAAGCACTCAAAGCAATCTTATGGGAAAACGAGCCAGATGCAAACTTTCGGCCAAAACAGGGAAAAAGAAAATCAATTAGTTTGAGGGTCTCCAGTGTGAGGTTCATAACAGAAACCGTTTTACAACTTGAATTACAACTTACAGTGGAAGCTGAATTTATAGTATTTTCTTAGCCCTTGTATATATGCCTAAATCAAATCAATAATTAAGCTTTGGGCTTATAGGATTTATTTTGTTATAGCATTCTACTTGGCAGGGTATTTTACAGCAGCAAGTTTACATAGCAGTTCATCATAACCATGATTTACTTCACTTTCATTAGCTTAAAGACTGAAATCAGAAGACATTTAATTCTTCTAATTTAATATTTATAAATTAAGGAAGTAGGATCATGAGTACGGGGTTGCTAAAAGCCACTTTCATGCCAACAAGTTCAACATGAAAAACTTACTCCTGCCAAGGACATCACTTTCAGCACAGCTTTGCAATTAACTACTGCTGTGCTATGTGACTGGAGCTGTGATCAACCCTGTCCAGAGAATAAAAATATCTGCCTTTCTCCAGACAGTTTTCAGAGGGTATTCAGTAAAGTTCTAAGGAACAGAGAGGTAAATTGGAATGGTTGAGGCAGACTTTTTCTTCTGTTACTGCACTTAGCGGCCTTCAAGGATGGATGGATGGATGAATGGTCAACCTCCTACCTCGGTAAGGAGGACCAGATCCATGTCACCGAGACAAGCAACCAGTTTAATTCACAGGCTGCTAATGAAGACCAGGAGCTTAACAGCAAAGTGGAGCTTCTCCAGCTGTTGTCCTTTTCTTGGAGAATTGCAATTAGCACCTCACCCCTTCACTGTGCTCAGGCAATGACAATGCCTTCTACTAGCTAAGAACTAGCAAAAAAAAAAAAAAAATCAGAAGAGTAAATAAAATAAAATGTTATCTCAGCTGCAGACAATTTTATTACTACTCTACTCCCCACATTTTTACTAAAAATAATGTCATTTAAAGAAATTCATTTGTTTTGCTCTCAGCTATGAAAACAAATCCTTGGTTTTGAGGACAATGTAAGAGTAACTTAAGCCTTTTGAAAACATGCCTCTCTGAAAGCAGGCTCTTTCACCCTAGCCAGAGCAACACAGGCCTTTTCCTCCTAGCTTGACTTCATCTCTTCTTCTAAAGCAGGGGAAATAAAAAGGTTGGTGCTGTTTACGGGAAGTTAAACTCACCCTTTTTAATGTGTAAGGAAAGAAAGGTCTAGTCTGTCATAAGTTAAATCTTGAAATGTACAGGATCACTCACAAAGAATGTGTTTGATTTTATCAGTTGCAATAATTAACCAAAGCAAGTATAAAAAAATATCAAGGTATCCCCAGAGAGAACAGAGACAGTGGTATCATTGTATCAGCTGGAAATCATGTGCAATTTCATAACTAGGGGTTGCTGCTGACCGATCTTACCTGGGAGAAGGAAAGGACAAGTCACAACCACCTTAGAATGACCTACACAAAAGAAATGACAATACACAACAGTGCCACATGTCCTGTGGCTAAGGCCTGCAGTCAGAAACACTGGCCTCTTACATAATGCTTGAGCTTTGTTCCTGGAAGAAAAGGCCAGAATTCTACCTTGAGCTGAAAGAAATCTCCACAACGTTTATCTGATGACCATTAAATAACCCTGGCCAGTCACTCATGGGGACACAGTCACACGTGTTGGATTAACACACTGCCCTGGCAAGTCACCGCCACTGCCCCTCGTGCCCAACAGTGCACTCAGGAATAAGGCAGTGAACCCTGATTTGTCCCACTCCCCACAGGAAGAAGTGCCATTTCACACTCCCTGCTTGGCACTGGGGCCAGCACTGCCAGCAGGGCCAGGGTGGCAACGGGGAGAAAGAAGTCACCAGCTTTCCTCAGGAAATGCCAGCAAGATGGTATCACTGCATCCTTTGAGAACAGGGGACAGATAAGGCCACACTCTAGGAGATAATTACCCGGTTGCTCTACAAACATATTTTCTTTTACAATAGCCAGACTTTTACTCCTAAGCCACCGGGCAATCTTTCTCCCCCATGAGGAAGGTTAGATGGCTATTATAAGAAACACTTATGGAAAATGTCTGCTAGAAGCTTGAGAGCTTGCAGAAATGCTACAGACTGAGGACCTCATAGAGCAGAGCGGGGAAACAAGTCAGCTGCTCCCACAAGAGCACAGTGGGAACTGGGGATAGGCAGAATGAACTGCTGCCCTTACAACAAGCATCTCCAAACCTCTCTGCCTCCACGCAGAGCAGAGGGAAGAGCATCACGGTGATGACAGCATTAACGTTAGATGTTAAAAGTTAACTTTTAGTCGTAAGTCTGAAGAAAAAAAAAAAAAGGAAAAAGATGCATTCGGGGATTTTCAGAAGACAGGCACTGTGTGCACTCTGAGAAAGCCAAATTTCTCCATGCCCTCCCAAAAACTGAGGGCATGTGGAAAGCCAACCCTGTTACATCTGAATGTTTTCATTGCAGGCCCAGCACTCCATGGGAATGAACTGAGAAACCTAAGAGAAAGACCAAAAGGTTTCAAAGCCAAGCACACACAAACCATGCTTACTTCAGTCGGCTTCTTCCACTCCCCTCTAGAAACAGTTATTTTATCTGGCACAAATTTGCTCTTCCCGTAACACAAAGAGAGCGGTGAAAAGAACGTGTTTAATAGAATTTACCCATAATGAAAGCCAAGGCCTCCTAAACACTGGCTTGGAGTGGTCAGGGGCTGAGAAAATGCAGCTTGCTTCTACCTCCCTGGGCTTAGCCCCAAAAACTCGACCTCCCTAAGCCTCCCCTGGACACAGCCGACCGCACATGCCAAAATGTGCTGACCTCGGCAGTGCTGTGTGATGCGGTAATAGCCGGAGACTGAGTCGGGGAGGGGGAAAGGACCACCAGGAGCTATTTCAAGCCCCACCACAGAGTCCCTGACACTTGCAGTTTGGGTAGCAATTATAGAGCACCAAAAAAATAATCATGTGTAATATTACATTTGTAACAACTGCCTCCAGGCCGTACTGAGGTAAAAATTACATAGAGGATTTTCTCTCGGAACAGCACTTTTATACAGCATCCAGGGTCAGACTGCTTCCTCCTAGAAAACATAAAGCTTCATCTAAGAACTGCAAACTTTGAAAGCTTAAGGTGCAAGAAATTTGACTTTAGTATAAAGAGCTCTGAAAGAGGTCTCTCTTCTTTAAAAGCTGCAGCAGCTGTGGGGATGTGTCAAACTGTGTGAGCTCATGACCTTCTTGAAGCCCAGCTCCCCAGACAGAAGAGGGACGTGCTGAGCAAAACAACCCCACCATTTCCCTACATAGTGGGGCAGTGAGTCTGACTTGTATTTCTGGCTATCAAAATAGTACTACCTCACAAACTCCCAAAAAACTTAGGGGCCAAAAGCAGGAGGGGAAGGTGGTCAGACCCCCAGTCTAATAAAAAGACAATAAGCTGGAGCTTTACACAGCTTTCTAAAAGTTACATAAAGCATGGGAAAGGCTAATCACTGATGTTTAGTCTTTTTCTTTTCAGTAAAACAAAGCAAAGATGTCTTTAAAAAAGGATTAAAACCAAGATGTACATAACCTAGAACATACAGTTTTTCTCAGCTTTTTTTCTTTAATGCTGTAAGCTCTGTAAATTTACCAGCCTGAGACAGGTGACACCAAGATTCACGCTTCCTTCACTTGCCTATTGTTCCCAACCTCCGAAAGTTAAAAAGTTTCAGTGCCAACCTCCTCTCCTTTCCTGAAGCTCACACAAACAAAGCAAAAAAGGGATCCTGCACTAAGTGTTGTGCTTTACCTCCTCTTTCCTTCATTAGGTACAGAGAGCACAGGTCAAGAATGTGCAGCAGTTCAGCTCCCTCTGTAAAGATTAATGACTGAGCCAAGGGAATTAATACCGGCTACATTTCTGAAATACGTGCAAAATCCTTCTGATAAGAGAAAAATACCAGAGCAAGCTCAGGTCTGAATAAGCCCTGGAACCTCATTTCTGCATTCGCCAGCTGGGAGTTAAACCTGAGCCTCAAAGGCAGGAGGACAAGGAGCGCTGAACACCCCAGGGAGCAGCACTGCCTCAGCTTTCTGCTGCCAGTCCAAGGTGGTCAGCAAAGTGGCCAATAAAATTAGAAGCCAGCTGAGAGGATTTGTAACACAAAACCGTCAGGCGCAATGCTGAAAATTTTCCTGTCTGCTGAGAGGGAGAAAAAAAACAGGCTGGGGAGGTCATTAAAGACAGATGGCTCATGAACAGAGCTGGTAAGAGTGTGCTCTGCATCCCTGTGACACCTCCTCCAAAATGGGGTGAGCATCGCTGGCAGGCAGCTGCTTACAAGGGCTAATTCCTGATGGGTCCATAGCATGGCTGTGGCCAGAAGTGAATGCAGCATCCAGCCAAGGAGGGAAAACCCAGCCGCCGACATCCCCTGCCTGCAGCCGGCTGGGACTGAGCACAGATGGGCTGGAGAGAAGAGTGGTGAGACCTCGAATGAGTTTAGTGCTGAGGTTTTCCTGGCCTAGCATCAGCAATTTGTCAGAAAAGGAAAAGCAAAGCCCTAACCAAAGCATCAGTTATGCTCATTAAAATACTAAAGATGTCTGGAGAACGGGGCCTTCTGCAGCGTTAAGTCATGGTGAACCTCATCGTGGCTTCCCTGTCCTTCTGTCCCCAGCCAAGGCTGCAGAAGACAGTGCTGGATCCCACTCAGTCACAGAAGGAGCCAAAGGCCTGGAGCAGCGTGAGGAGATG
>NW_024884364.1:57085309-57258183 GCF_019232065.1 Centrocercus urophasianus | reverse complement strand
CCCCCCCACACAGATAAGGAAATCCTTTTCCTAGCACGTGGCTTATCGTTATTTATCCCCTTGCTGCGATCACGTGAAGCGAAACAGAGCCCACAGGCCAAACAAAAGGCCTTTGCTGGGACGTCCACAAGGAGCCTTTTAAGGACTCCTGCACAGCATCTCCCCAATTAGTCTTTAAACTGTGACACTGAAATAAAAATCCTTTCATGCCACAATGTTCCCCCTTCACCATTCAACGAGGAAGGTGCCAGCAGGCCTGGCTGGGATTGCCCCCCTCCCCCCCCACTCCTGCTTGTAAGTTCCCTTCAAGTACTGGAAGGCTGCAGTAGGGTCTGTCTTTCCCACAGCCTTCTCTTCTCCAAGCCAAACAAGCCCAACACCATGAGCCTGGGTGAGGTGCTGCAGCCCTCTCATCATCTTTGTGGCCCTCACCTGGGCAAGTCAACTGCCTCAAAAGTATAAAATGAGTCAACATGTGCAGAACCAGGCTGAGATAGAAAATCAGCCCCTCTGCTTAACCACAGCAATCGTCTCCTGCCAGTTCTCTTTAATTGCTAGACTGACAGCCATGTGGTAAACTCAACGTGGCCAAGTACTTGTCATTTCATCAGTGCTGCCAATTCCCATCTTGCTGAGACAATGACACATCAAAAATAGCTTTCATCTGTTTATATTCTGCATGCTCTGTAAACTATGTCACCAACTGCTGGTGTGGAAAAATAGGCTTTTTTAACATCCCCATCCTGAGAACAAAAAAAAAAAAAAAAAAAAAGATGATGTACTCTCTGAAAAATATGAAAAATGTATTCCACGCTTTGGAAAATCTTAAATGCATCAAATGTTTCATTTCAGATTACCGTATTATGAAAATATTTATGACGTGAAATCACAATTCTTGCTCTTAGTATACTGAGAAAGAGCAAAATAATATAAACAAAAAACCTTTTTTTTTTTTAATTGGTATTGGTTTCCAAAGTTGCTGCAAGTATTCAGAAGGCAGAGTCAGATATGTGAAAGCATTTTTCCTTGTATATTTTGCAGGTCTAAATATATGCCAAAAGCAACATGCACAAAATTTCACATTCTTCCTTCACAATTTTCAGTTGGCCTCCCTGGAAGACAAACTGTGTGAGTCACATCCTTTTGTTCCTGTCTTCTTGGGTTATTCAAATTTGCTGAGCTATTTCTTAGTGGACAACATAATTAGAACAAGTCCTGCTCCCTACTGATCTGATGCACATCTGAGTTTGAGTATGTAAGAAGACACTGTGAAATGTTTATTTGTGCAGCTTCTGCTTTGTTCTTCCCTCTCCCTAAATATAGCACAGAGGGTAAAAATGGTCTAAAGCACTGAACTTCACACATGAAATCTTGAATGCAGATCTACAAAAAAAAATCCATAAAACCCACAGTAACATTGGGAAGGCCAAATTGGAAAATTATAGCAGATCTGCTCACATGGGTTAAAGCCATAAGCTGGGACTGTTCTGCCTGGAGACGGAGGCTCAAGAGGGATCTCATCAATGTCCATAAATCCCTGAGGGGGAGGGTGCACAGAAGACACAGCTCCTTTCAGTGGTGCCCAGTGCCACAGTGCGAAGCCATGGGCACAAACAGGGGGTTCCCTCTGAACACCAGAAGCACTCCTGTGCTGTACGGGTGATGGAGCACTGGCAAGGCTGCCCAAAGGCTGTGGGGTCCTCCTTGGAGATCTTCAAAAGCTGTCTGGCCATGGCCCTGGGCACCCTGCTCTGGGTGGCCCTTTTGGAACAGAGGTTGGGCTGACGAGCTGCAGGGTTCCTACCAGGCTCCTCAGCCAGTCTGTGGTTCTGAGATCACCCTTACAGCTGAGAAGATATATCCAACAGATTCCATCAGGCACTATGTGGCCAGCAATGCCTAACGTGTGACTTGATTCTTAAGCAAAGCCTAACACTTGATTTTATCCTTAATAAAAACTCATCGTATACTTGGTTTGCAAGTGCGAAATTAACTGCAGAAATTCAGGAACAAGATCTCTTTCGCAGCTAAAAAGAATATATTTAAAGCTGGAATAACATTTGCTTGAGCCCCAAACCTCCTGTTAAGAGAAAAATTCTCATGAGAAGGATTCTCTCATAGCTTTCTGAAGGGAAAGAAACTGTTAACCCTACATATATGCTACTGGAAAGGCCCACAACTCCAGAAGTGAAATCTGACACAAGGAGACAGCTCCAGGAAAGCACGGCGTAGATGCACCACCTTTCCGTGAGGCCACAGGATCAGCAGGAGAGGCAATGCTAGGCATTGGCCAACTAAATCTATCCAGCAAAACCATGCTGTTGTGCTTTTGCCACTGTCTACCAGACAGCCGGTTCAGCTGGTACATTTCCCCACAGCCAGACTCACAGTCACAGGATGCTTGCCACCAAAGCTAAAGGCAGAACCATGGTGATACCGTGATGGCTCATGAGGAACTGAGTGTGACCTTTGTCAGAAAAAAAAAAAACAAAACACCTATCAAATATACATGCACTATCAGCTGCCAGAAATCGGTATAACCATTGGAGAGAGCTCTTTCTTTGTATTTAATTTTCTATCTTTTCCTCCATCCCTGCCAACTATCCCAGACCTGAAATCTGACCCCACCCCACAAAGAAGCTCACTGGCTAATCCAAATACATCTAGTTTTTTGTCTAGATTTTCTCTTGGAAACACAGTTCTACATCAGGAACAGCTACTCATTGACATCTTAAAAAGTCATACCCAACACTAAGTGCAAATGAAGGGATGTTTTGCTGACAGGATCATAGAACGAATCATATCATAGAATGGCCTGGGTTGAAAAGGATCACAATGATCATCCAGTTTCAACCCCCTGCCGTGTACAGGGTTGCCAACCACCAGACCAGGCTGCCCAGAGCCACATCCAGCCTGGTCTTGAATGCCTCCAAGGATGGGGCATCCACAGCCTGCTTGGGCAACCTGTGCCAGTGAAAGTAGAAAGCAACTAAGCTGAGGAGAAAGTTCCCCTAATATCTCCTGACCAGGATTTAAAATCAAGTAGGTTGAATGGAGCACCCGAGTCAATGCAAAAAGGAGATTTATTTTCCCTCACTGCCCTCTCCTTTTAACATGTTTTTCTGGAAGCAGCAACACACAGGGCCCCATCCTGAACCGTCCTGCACCGCAGAAGATGGGGATGCAGAGCCAGCAGCACCTGACTCTAGGTATCAATAGCACAGCCACCAGCTGCTGGTCTGTGTCAGACCAAATCAAGCAAGTGGAAGGACTTACGTATGTTTTAAGATTAAATCTGTATTCCAAAGTACTGTCAATAAAAGACTGATGAGATCAAATGCAACACATTCAGTGCAATTGCTGGATTAACATGGGTTTGTTTCTCCCTTCCCCACCCCCCATAAATGTATTCTGTAAGAGCGAAGAGAATCCCAGACGGTTAAATGTTAATTTGGCTGGTTACATAAGCTACACACCACTATAAAAATTCTCACCAGAAGTTTCAATTCCATCACTACATGCTGTTATTCACTTTCCATGATTACCCATTCTGCCCCTCTATAAAGCTCCTCCTTCTACTTCAGACTCGGTTGCAACTCTGAAAATGCATTTAAATCAGCCTTTAAGAGAACTCGGTGAACCTTCTGAGTACGAAATCTACTAAATATAAGCCTGACTTTGTCATCATACTTCAGCAATCTGTCACCAACTTCACTGTGTACCTAAAGGCACCGCTGTTCAAAACTGAGACAGGGCATAAGAATGCTGCAAAGAGAAGGCGAGTTCTCGCTCAGTTTTTTCTTTGCTTACACTACAAGCAAAAGACTAGCAATCTGTTTTGTTTTGGTTTTTAATATAAAACTATAAATTGAAGCTTTTCTAGAAAAAAATCCAAGAACATCATGCAGCAAACACCCAAAGTGCAGTCTTCGTACTGAAACACATATGCTCTTAACGTAAAAATAAAGGCCTTCATGAGATGGTTTGGGTATGCTTTGCTTTATTCTCCAAATGCTAGAATAATTAAAATGTATTACATGCAAATGCTAGATGAGGTTAAATCTGTGACTCAATTCTCATGTCATCTCCCATCAAAGAGACAAATCTGCTCAAGAAGACATGTGAGATCTATGGGTAGAAAGATTTACTGCTTCTAGCTCTAATTAATCCAAACTCAACTGTTCCTGATTCTTTGCTATGTAAAATTAACTGCATACAGGTTTCTCGCATTTGCGAGATGCATCTAATTCAAACAGGAAACTCTTCAAACCTAGGATTACAAAAACGTAATGAATAAATTGGAATAATTTGTCCCTTTAGGCCCCCAGTCAATGAAATGATTTGTAAATGCAAACTCAAGAGCACACCTATAATTTCCACAGTATCAATACACTGGCATAGTCATCAAAAAAAACAAGGATAACTCCTCAGACCGTGGCATTCTATACACAGCAGTCCAAAGGAGCAATCAAGCTGAACAAACACCAGGAAGAGAAATACAAGGGAGAAGGAATAAGAGACTAAAATTGCCACTTTTAACTGAGATTATAGCCTTTTCTTAGCCATGCCTGCCACAGGAAAGGTGTTTCCACAGGTGGTTAACGTGCACATGCAGTTCCAAAGAATCCAGAACAGGATAATAATATTAATCTTTTATTTTTAAGCTCCAAAAGCACCCCAAATAAACCCCCTGACTGACAGCCTCAACCTGTGGCCATCGACATAGCTTAAAGCACTGTAAATAATCTCCAAGGGGAGTGATAATGTACAGCCAGCCCCGAAACAGCGAGTAGGGGTCGGGGGGCAAGGAGCTTATGAATGCTAAGCACAGCATCTCAAAAGAGCAGCCCCAGCTCCCTCCAGCACCCAGCACGCTTGTGCGTGACCCCTAACCTGCCGCTGAGTCCCAGTGCTGGGGCTCTGATCCCACTAAATCTGGGAATTATTTAGGATTTGGCCAATACGGACAACAGCAGAGCTGGATAGGAACCGAATGCCTGCCTTCAAAGCAAGATCAGCTTGAACAACTATTATTTCTGAGAGGCCAGGAAAAAACAAAAGTGCACAACAGAGATACTGCAAGACAGTGTTACATCTCAAGGAGTGCCAGAGCCATTTACAATAGCCAAAAAATAAAAAAAACTCAACACCTCTTCCCTAGAGCCTTTTTCTTTGTGTTGGATCTATCCTGTGCCAATATCCAGAAATCCAAGTGGATTCATCCTTGTATTTGAGGTTGCATTACAAGTAAATTCCAAAGGGCAGTCACAAGTGCTGGCTGGGTTAGCAGTATTGCCAAGTAGGTGAGTGCAAGAACAAAGCCCTAAGTTCTTCATTCTGCAGCCCTCAGCTGCTCATCAGAGCCATGCACCAACGGCTCAGCACACCAGCAACTTCTCCATGAAACAGTGCAGGAGCCAAGTATGGAAAGTACAGTAATTTCCCTACCAAAACAAAAAGGTACTGGCCACAGGATTCCTCTTCATTCAGTTGAGCAGAAGGTGGTTTGAATTTCAATCAAACTACGGCAGAAATTCTGTTGTGTCATTCAGTTCTCACCAGAAAAGCAAATTCAGGTTTGCTGCAAAGGATGCAAATATCGCTGAAGAACCATAACAAGCAATCAAAAAAAAAAAAAAGAAAAGAAAAACAGTCAGAAAGGCCACTGATGTCACCTGCTCTGCTTTGCACACTTAAATGAGAGGAGAAAAAACTGGAGGGCAGCAGTTATGCCTGACTTGCTTTCCCATAGTCTTTTCACCTGTCCTCACAAGAAAACCTCAGCTAGTAGCAGCTTTGGGGTTCTTCTTGTGTGCTTTTTTATCCCATAACGTGGCTACTGCATCTCTTTACCTACTGAATGTCTAATCGCATGCTTCCCTTCTTATTTCTCTGAGCAAGGAGACCTGGACAGAGATGCACTTGTACTCACACAGTTCACAGCAGAATTAAGAAAGCTGAGCGAAGCCATCACTAAAAAGACTGAGAGACCTAGGAGACGATTACCCTAAATAAAGGAAGTTATCTTTATATCTAAAGCCATATGTTATTAATAAAATGCATAAGGTGGTATTCATCTCACTGGAAAACCACTTGCACCACAGACAGTCTCATGGCCTGCAAAAGCCAAAGCAGCAGGCAGGGAGCACAGAGCCTTGCCCTGGAGTGAGGCCACCCCACAGACACCCACCTGCTTGGCAACCCCATCATATCATGGACCTGAATGGGTGCTCCAAGGCCATTAGGCTGCTGTGTTCCACAACAGCTCACTGTCCTCCTCTGCTCATCCATAACGGGCCACTATTTCTAAACACATAACTAGATCCTTTGCTCTCAAGAGCTCTTTAATTGCTTGGGGCTTTACAACCCTATTGCGTTCCCTCATGTAGCCTTAAGGTCCTGGAAAAGTGAGCACATCATTTGTAGGAGTCTTCTCTTCCATCGCTGTTTTTCCCAGGATCCAGAAATCAAGAAATGCAAGTAGGATTAATAAAGCTGGTGAAGGGTCTGGAACACAAGTCTTACGAAGAGCAACTGAGGGAACTGGGATTTTTTGGACTGGAGAAGAGAAGGCTCAGGGGAGACTTTATAACTCTCTACAATGACCCGAAAGGAGGTTGTGTTCAATAGGAGTCAGTGTCTTTTCCCAGGTAACTGCAGTAGGACAAAATGGAATGGCCTCAAGTTGCACCAGCAGAAGTTCAGGTTGGACACTAGGAGCAACTGCTCAGAAATAGCAGTAAGGCATGGAAACAGGTTGCCCAGAGAGGTGGTGAAGTCACTGTCCTCGGAGGCATTCAAGCAACATTTAATCATTATACTGAGGGATACGGTTAGTGGGCATGGTGGGGGACGGGTCAGCAGTTGGATGAGATGATCTGAGAGGTCTTTTCCAGCCTTAATGATTCTACAAGCACCAAACAAGTCATTGGAGACACCATCACAACAAAAATCAAGTGTTGGATAATTACTTTGGCATTGGCAAGCTCAGTAAGAAAAGTGAGAGGAAGGCAGCCCCATGGCAATCAGGCCAGTGTCCACCTTCCTGGTGCCCCTCCAGCACTGCTGCTGCCAGCACTGCTGCCTGCTCCCCCAGCGCCTGCGGAACAGAGGCCACACTCTAATCTTCCACCAGTGGTGGTGTTTGCAAAGCACTCACAGAAAAATGAAAAGTTGAGTAGATATAAAATAAATATTTGGCATAGACCATTTCAGTTCATAGCTCAGTACGCTTACAAACCCCATGAAATCAGCTTTTCCTGGTTTTGTTTCATTACAACACCCACTCGCACACTCTAGGAACAGCTCACAAGCATCACTCTTCCCTTTTTGCTCTGCCCCCACCCCTCTTCCACCAGCCTCAGAGCCAATAAATTAAATATAAGAAGAAAGTTTCCACTGAAAGTTTCGGTTTCTGACTTCACTTAACGTTTCATCATGTTTGGACTATTTCAAACATCCCCGTCTGGTTCATCGCTGCCAACGGCACCCAGCCACCACTAGAAAATTAAGTGCTTAAACACCTCTTGCTTAGGTCAGTGAAAATAAAACATCCAAACGTGAAACGTTTGGCACCTTCTTTCTCCCCCTGTGCTTCTGCAGCTCCTTGCTCTCACTGAGCCCGAGGGAGAGGTGGTGCCAATCAGTGCCTCCCTGTCTGTGCCCACCCTGGTGTGAGCCCTTTGCCCCAGTATACAGACACTGCCAGATTCCTCTGGGCTTCAGGGCTGTCTGTCACGTTATCAGGGCACCCAGGGCAAAGTGACAGTCCCTGGTTTGATCTTCCTCGCTATCTGCCCTAGCTGCAGAGACTCGTGCAGAAGTGGCTGCCCACAAGCTGAGGGCAAATGGTCTTTTTGAGAAATCATTTACAACTGTGCCTTGGAGACGAATGGCTTCAGCGCAGTATCAAAATAAAAGTTGCCACTTCAGCAGTGTGAAAATCACATGAATGCATGGAGCCTCTATAGGTGGGCACGTGTGTTTGTCACTTACTGAGTGAGAAGTGCCCACTGCTGCACAACGAAACTGCAGGTTTGCCCACCAGCATCTTCACCAAGCCACCAAAAGAATATTAACACAAAGACCGAAAGCGCTAATGAGTATGAAAGCCATGTAATCATTTCTCCAGATTACACCCATCTGTCCAACAGAATCCATCTGTCCAAGAAGCTTATTAAGGCCAAAATAAGTCCTTTATTAGTCTGGTTACTCGCACCCAGGCTTTGTCCCTGAAGCCTCCCAGCCCCAGTGCACGCAGCATCTCCAACAACTCCAGCTCTATGTGAGAAAAACAGGGCTGGGTGCCCCTTGTTCCTTTTTGAAGGCTCTCTGCAATTACACTGAGACCTTTCAAGCTGAAAAACTACTCTCTGAATAAGTCTCCCAGCCCAGAAAAAAATTGCCTCCAGCTACTATGGGGCCCAAACTTCCAGCAGTGGCACAATCCTGCGCCTGTGCCTGGGGAGCTATGAAGAGAGCCTCTCAAACCCAAACCCAGGACAAAAGAAGGCAACTAATGTCTTCATCAGCCTGCCAGGGCACAGAACCCGCACCCCGTCTCACTTTGCCAACAGCAGCCAAGTGGGAAGCGAACAGTGCCTCGTCAGTCTCTCCAGCCACTATTCAGAGCCTGGCAAGCCAGGAGATTGCTTCAAGTTCAGCTTTGTTTGCTGCCTGGCATGGCCAGGACCGGCACCAGGGGCACTGGAGGAGAAGGGTCCCCCAAACATAGAAACGAGAGGAGGGATGTCTGGGCAGAGAAATATTCCCACCACAGATGCCAGAAAAGAAAGGAAATGACCAGGCAGGGGAAAAAAAAAAGAAAAGAAAAAAAGAAGAAAAAAAAAAAAGTGCTCAAAGCAATTTAACTGAGGAAAGAAGAAAAAAAAAAAGGCATGAGATCAGTTCAGTTTGGAAGGGAAATCGCAACAAGAGCATTCACCAGACTGTGATTTTTTTTTTTAATAAAAAATACCCATCAACAATACACTACAGTTGTGTATAAAGCACAGCTTTCGCTCCTTTGCAAGGGTGTGTTATGGGTGTACTTTTTTCCAATCCTACAGGAATTTTCTTCTAGGTTTTATAAACCCTCCACAAAATGAAGAAATGCGTGCATGTCTGCAGGCTGACAAGTGACTGGATCATGCACTGCAACAGACAACAGCAGAAACAGCAAGAATTAAGTCAAAAGACCTCAAAGAGGTCGTATCTTCAGTTACTCCTCACTATCTCTGCTGCAGGATCCAAGGCATGCTTTGGAAACTCAGTGTTACATCAGGAGGGACACCAACCAGAAGCCACCACCGCAACTGCTATGCTTTAAAGACAGACTGCATCAAGGTCAACACGCGTGCTGTGGAACAGAAGAGGATGACAGAATTGCTTTGATTTTAAGCACTACACAAAGAAGGATGGGGGAGAGCAACATAAATCCCCGGTCCCCTGTGGCAGTACCTCTAAGCCGTTACAATAGAGGACCATTAAGACAGCACAGACAGGTCTTAAGGGGATGAACTGTAACATACAAACGAGCCCTGGACAAACAAGCTTTCTTTGAATCTCCGCCTTGAACTCAGATACACATCCAAAGAGCAAACACGGCATAACACCCTACCTGGCCCATTTCATCCATATGACTGGGCTTATTTACTAATGAGATGAGCTGAAAAAGGGTTGCACTTTTTTTTTTTGCCATGTACAATAACCCTGTCTCCTCACCCACCCACTGAGAGGAATAAACTCAGATTTGTGTTCCAGCATTTAAGACACCAGAACCCCCAGTTTCTCCAAAAAACTATAATGAAAAATCAGTAAGGTGCAGCCAAAATTTCCACAAGGAAAAAAATAAAAAAATAAAAAAAAAAAAAAACCAACCAAACCTAGGGCTCCACATTTTGTACCAGATCACACAATTTTCCTTCTCACATTTTCTGCTTCCCAAGAGAAAATAAACAGATACCAGGCAGTGAAATGGGATGAGTGATGAGGGAAATAACCATTGGTAAGTACGTCCTATAAAAAGTGTCATTTGTTTCTGTAATTTCCATGATGCTAATCTACCCTAGCAACTCAGGAATCAAAAACAGAATTACTGCCTCTACTTGCACATCATTTTTTTGAAGGGTTCCTTAACAGTGTAGTACTGAACACATTCAATACATACACAAAACCTACACTTCAATGAAGAAACAGCTCCTTATTGTCTAAGCAAGGGTAAGGACATTCCTCAAAATCATGATGCTCTGTCAGCTTTTGCTTATAACATATAGGCTGAGGTTAAGCTGCTTTGGAGGACAAGCACCTTTCCACACCCAGCCCAGAGGTATTTTACACTTACATGTGATACATGCTCAGGTCTCCATCACAAGTCACTCCTTCCTTCCCCACATCTATATGTACAGCCACAAGGACGACAAAGCCCCATTAAAATCTAATCTGCAGTGAATCTAGTAGAAAAATGAAATGAATTAAAAAAAAAAAAAAAAAAAGAAAGAAAGAATCTAAGCCAGAACTCCCAACAAGGACTTTTTTATCCTCAGCTGACTATGGGCTTGTCTACATGGGAAAGTCAGGGTGAAGGAAGCTACAGTGTGAATTTTCAGCACACTTTCTTTCAGCGGACTGAACCAGCTGGCGCAGCGGGCGCTCGCAGTGCACACTCAGCATCCACAGGGGCAGTCAGTGCAGAGCAGCTAGCGTGCTGTCAGCTCACACCCTAGCTTACCGCGCACTAACTTCCCCATGTAGACAAGCACCAAGCTGCTGAAGGCTTCCTTCACATAAACGTGTCCGTGTTTGGTTTGCTTTTTTTTTTTTTCCTTTCAGTTCTCAGGCCTTCACTATACCAAAGGAAAAAAAGAATAACAGAATGAATACTTATTCCTCTGGTAAAGCAAATCACAATCACATAGAGAAATGCTTGAAACAGTACTCGGGTATGCTGAAGTGTTCTTGATTCAGTTTGTTTGGGGCTTGTCACGGCCCCAAAGCCCCTGTGGGCAAAAGCCACTAGTGCAAGCAGCACCAGGAAATCTTGTAGTCCAAACACTGTTCTTCAGGTAAAAACTGCTTTCTGAATTCTTCCCAATTTTGCATGTTATGCCAACGAAGAAAACAAGATAAAAACAGAAAGCAGGAGAAAAAAGGCATGCACCTCAACACTATGAAGCGAGAAGAGATGTCCCAGCACCAGCAGTGTGGGGCCACTGACTTGTTCATGCCTGGGAAAGGTCTGTGCCACAGATGCAATTCTTCTCTCTGTTAATTAATGAGACCTTTCCCCAAGCCCCAGGTGACTAAAGACAAATTTGTCAGCCTTTCCAGCTTAATGGCTGCAACTAGTGCTCTATCACATAAACTTCCCCTTGCCCCTCTACAAAGCATTATCCTCATTAGTAAGCTAACGATTCAACACCGCTCAGACACTGACATCCCAATATAACTGTTTCAGGAGCTGTCTGCACCCAGCTAGGATTTTTCAACTCCAGACTTATCCCATCAGTGATCCACATAAAGCCATGGCAGCTCATCCACAACTCTGGTGAAGAGCACCTTGGCGGGCAACCCAGTGACCGATTAACCAGGCCCTTCCCCAGGAGGACAAAGCAGCTTAGCAAACAACAGCTCCATCCCCTTGTCTGTCATTGTTTCCAACCGTGGATTTGGCTAAAGTCATCAGGCTTCAGACTTTTGAATCATTTACCCAGAGCTTGTTTACCCAAAAGACCATTACAAGGTTAATATTGCACTGGGAGGAACAGAGATCACCACTCTAACTTGGTTCAATTCTTACTTCTTTTGCCTCACTTCTACCTTGGCAGTAAAAAAAAAAAAAAAAGAACAAAAACACACGGCGTGGGTGTAAGGAGCTGCCATCTACAGTGTTGTACATCCCACCAGCAAGACGATCTGAACTCAGAAAGGAGCTGGTACTCTGCCTTTGCTTCCTGCATTTGGTCACCTACACTATGGAGACTCACATTTGTAATTTTCTACTGCCAGAGCACAGCTACAGTAGAGACAGCAATAGGACAGATGGAACTCTACATTCGCCTCTGAGACCCTGCCTTGATTTCAGTCCTATCAGAACATCACCTCTAGTTGGGTACCGCTAGGACAAGGTTGATGCTGCAGACCTAGAAGGACCACTGGTGAGCATGCGTTACACAGCCTTTTATTTTCTAAATCTTAAAAGGAATTAAAATTTCTTTTCAAATAATCAAATATAAACAAGGAAGTGGGTCTGCTGACTACAGTTTTATCTCTTTGCTGGCAGTGCAGTGATTGTCAGGACTGCAAAATCCCATCACAGCCTACCGCTGGCCTGATGGTCCCACATTAACACAATACCACAAAGGAGACAGCTTTCTACTCAGCACAGCCTCCTTCTTTTAAGGCCAGTCAAACATTCCTGTATAATTACCTGCCATAAAGATATACCTTTATCCACAGACAGGGTTTTTTTCTGAGGCAACAGAAACTCGGCAGCATCTTCCCTGATGAACTAAAGCCATGGGGCTCCCAGCATTCCTGCTGATAGTGAGGTCAAACTCAAGAAAGAACATTCTCATCAAAAGCAAGAATTTGGATTTTCACACTTTAGCTTGTCTGCTTCCATCTTGAAAAGGACATAAGCCTCTTAAATCACGCAGACCAATGCTACTCACTAAAACATTATGGGGTGTTGTTTTTGTAAAATGTTGTTCCCCCCCCCCCCATTTATTTTCCCCTCAAACTTGTAAGAGAAACTCCCCTAGCTAATTCCCCTGGGTATGCTTTAAGAAAATCAAAGCAAGTGATAAAACCCCTGTTTTTCACACGCAGCCCTGCAGTCTTTTCCTTGCACTACCCTTTGCTCTCAGTGACCTGCAAATTAACCAAAACAAGAAATCTGACCTCACTCGTCTGCTCTGCATCGCCCAGTCAGCCCACCATAAAGTCCAAAGATGACAAAGAGGTTTCAAGTAAAGCTGTTTAAATACATTATGGTCTATTGCCATTATGCTTTCCACAAATGCTGCTGTCCCGCCTAAATGTGGCACACACTGTTGGAGCAGGGAGGGAACCAAGACTGAGAAACACTCCCAGAATAAGCAACAGCATGGTGAGGAGCCAGGGAAAACAAAGGATGGCTGAGTGGCTTCCAGGCACTTTGCAGCTCCTCTACCTCGAGCTATAATCAAGCTAATCTGATCAAAAATAAATCTGGTCACTGCATGCAACCGGGACTATCAGAGAATTCTCAGCACAGAAACTGATAAGGACAATTGCTCATCGCTGGTCTTGCTGGAGCTAATAAAAAAAAATCCTGAAGGTCTGCAAAATGCTAGCCATTGGAAGAACCTTGAGAACAAGCAGAAACATAAAATGGATGCAAAAACAAAACTACCAACCAGCATCTTGAACCTTCAGTTTTTCCCAGCTTGCAGTTTCCAGGAGCAGACACACACATGTGGAACTAAAAGCAGATATCTGGGCTTATATCTTTTCCTTTGTTACAGCTCTAGCTCTGGGAAGTAGGGTTCCCATGGCTCACTTACACTTCTTAGAGCCCATTTCTCCAATACTAAATGAAAAAGTAGGCTTTCAGGTATATATGCAAGGTCACCAAAACAAGTCTTCCACTTACTTCCATACTTACAAAGGAAGGTGGGAGAGTTCTACCTCAAAGCATCCCCCTCCAACTTTTCTTTAGCAGCCTAAACCAGAAATGCTGAAATTCAATTGTAAATTAAAACCTCCCAGGAAATCAAGGTATGGGACATGAGGTTGAAATAGTGAGTGGGCAGCAAGCATTCCATTTGTTGTGGAAATAGCAAAAAAAAAAAAAAAAAAAAAGGGGGGAGAAAATGCAAGCGAAACACAGGAGGAAGAAAGGAATATAAGCAACAATTGGAGTGTAGGAGTCTCATTTCTGGTTTGTTTTCTGTTTTAACTTTAAAATGCTTCCTATGAAAGACTCTCAGGTCACAGAGGCTAGTATTGTGAAGGCTACAATAAGAGCTCCTAAAATGCAAACAAGAGAAAGATTTTGTTTATGCTGACAGAGCGAATTGAACAGACCAAAACCTATCTTCAAATATTTATTTTCACATTGTGAATGTCAACATTCTTCTTGGTCTTCAGATCAAGTGGGTAAGGTACAGTAACTGCACAAACCAAGGTCAAACACATCCCCTTCAAGGTTTAATTTGGCTAGATACCACTGCAGGACTTATTTGTGCAAGCTTGGAGATACGTAATCGAGGAGGAGACCGCACAAATTTCTGAGAATGTGGTGTATTTGAGCAGTGTATTTATTAGTGTTTTGAATTATAAATGGGTGAAAGATTAATTGTTAAAACAATAAAGGAGCAGAAGCTGAGAGGAGGCCCACAGGTGCCAGTGCAGCAGGGCTCCTTCCCCCAAAGCACACCCCACACACCTCCTGACCCCCGGTCTGAGGAGGGAGGAGAGCTCTGTGTAATGGAAAGACAAAATAAATATCTCTGGCATTTAGGCTGTATTTCTTCCTACTGTTAGATATCCTTTACAACAGTAGGGTCATAAGGCAAGGTCCCAACAGATCGAGCCCACCGCTCTTCAGAAGGCTTTCAGAGAACAGTTTTTGACAAAGATTTCACTAGTTCACCCTCTACCTGCAAGGCAAATGTTCAGACACCTCCAGTACACGGATATGCTGTATTTTTCCACAGGGCGGGGTCAACAGAACCATTTTTCATCAGAAATCCCTTTTGTGTGCCTGTCCAAAGCAGGAATAAAACTGCTGCTCTGGGCAGGAACCCAGCATCTATGCTGAGATGGTTGGGCGTGCAGGGGAACCTACCAGAGCCCTAACGGCCACAGCAATGCGCCTTAGCAGTGAAGGTTTTTAAGAACATTCCCTAAAAACAAAACAAAGCAACAGCAACAAAAAAACAGATGCAGCACTTCTCCCTGCTTAAAATTTTTTCACCCTAAAATGAAAGAAACTGGCTTCTGGAAGAGTTCAGGATTAAAAGATGCATTAGATACCAGGATCTTTTAGCAATGACTGCAATTAAATGTTGACGTTGATAACCTGAGCTTAAGCAGAAGTACAAGCAGGCAAGGGTGTAAAACACAAAGACATAAAATTGCACATTGTGGGGCTCTTCTGCATTTCTGTTTCTGACACATAAATCTTATATATCACAACCACCCCCCACGCACACTGATTACACTTTGAGGCACAGCATTTTGAGATACCTCTAATTAAAGATTAGGTCAGGACTCAACAACTCAAAACATCGTTTTTTCCAAACGTTATCCCTTCCAGTGCTGCGCCTGGGGGAGTTACTAGCAAACTTCCAGGCAGTAATTTTAGCCAATGCTTGCTCCAACCAGCCTCACCTTTACCTGATCCTACACTGAAACATTCCCTGTGCTACTTTCGTGAAAGCCTCCAACCCCTTTCACAAAATACTTTATTACTCATCAAAGTTCAATGAAGACTACTCTGGAAAACAAAAATTACGCTTGCATTTACACTCTTTGTCCAACATCTAAATCATCTGGGGGCAACCTAGGAGCATTTGGTTAGTGCACCTATATGCAAACAGCACACCTTCCCTTCCAGCTAAAACGACAAGGTGCAGGTGACAAGCAGTGGGGTGACAGTGTGGCAACCAGGAACTCCTAACACATGCTTGGTCTCATCTCACTCTGATCACCCAGCTCAGGCTTGCAGCACAGGGCTGCTGCTCTAAGCAAGTCAAGCGTGATGCATAAGGGAAAGGAAACATTTCAAGACCTCTTCCAGGATTTTGGGGGGAATTTTTTTGTTTGGCTGCTTTCTTCTGGCGCATGTGTCTGAGTATTAATCACCTTATTTATGAGGAGTAGTCACTCCTCTCCAGATGATAGTTGATAAGCGCTGCCCCTTCTCCTGCTATTACTCTCAGGCACATCTTTCATCAGAATTCATTGTCCCATCATACGAAAGAGTAATCAGCAAGTCAGACAGGGGAAGGCAGCACTAACCAAACCCAGATTTGTGAAATTTCAAGTGGAAACTGCACAATCAACCCACACAAAGGTTGGTATCGGACAGGCACACCACGCGGGTGCAAATCAGACACACAGCCACATGCAGGAACACATGCACAGCCAGAGGGGACTTATCACAGGAGAGACCTCACTCAAAGGGCTTTCCTTTTTTGATTGTTTTCCTGTTGGGAGTATCACAACTAGGGCCCTATCAGCAGTTACAGCTTTGCAAAACAATCCACTCCAGAAGATTCTTCTGAGAGAGACAAGGTAAAAGCAATGCCAGAGATGTCTTAAAAGTAACCAGGTACAACAGATCAGAAACCTTGACTTTAAATAAAACCAGGAAGGCTGTATTTCTAGGAATGTAAATGAGACACCTGCACACACCTAGCACAATGGAAGCATTTCAAAAGCACCAAGAAAGAATGAAACTCGCCCACTCAAACATCCAACACAACACTGAATGAAACAGTAACCATTTGGTGAAAAACAAGCTGTGGTTAAAGGCAGGAGTTTGAATCCCTTCTGTTCCTTTCCACAGTCTACCCAAGACCTTCACGCACCACCTCGGTGCACTATCAGATCCTAGATGCTTTTGTGGGGAGTCAAGCTGAAACACAGGCATGTTTTCATGTCATCCATGGAATTTGGGCTGTAGGGCTGTTGCCATTTTTTTATTTTTTATGTTTTTCCTGCAGATGAGAAGTCCCACCACTCAACCTGTGCACAAGGTTAAAAGCTGAGTTAAACTGCACAGTATTTATGAAACACAGTGGAGAAGAAAATCAATAGCATCACATTTACAGCCATTGTTCAATGGTCTTGTACACAAAGCCTTGCCACGGCCAAGTTGTATATTGTGCTTGTAGTTTCCGTTTATGCCTTGCGTTCCCCAAAACACAAATAGTCAAATTTAATCCTAGAAAACTATGCATTTTTCTATCCTTACATCCAAGCCGTACACAAGCACTCTTAACCCTGTTAGATGAATACTGTATGATTCCTTTTGTACAAATCCAGTATTTGGTATTTGGCTACGCAACAGCTTTTCGAAGCTGATAGTAAAAAGAAAGAACACTTCAATAATTTGTGAAGTTCTTTCCCCACACTACCAAAAATCACAACCCACACCTTTGCACATCTTGCAGCCCTCAGTCTCACCTGTTTAGAACTTCATAACCAAAAGGTACACAGCTCCTGGGCAAGAAAAGGGCTGCAAGAAAAAGACAAAACTCTATCTACAGCGTTCCTGTTTTGCTTTAACCTACAGCGATTATTCATCTCCACAGCAAGAATCCAGACTATTCTTTTTCCTGCAAGCACTTGCCCTCCTCTTGCCTTCAGTCTCATCCACCTGATGCTTGCTCATCTGCGCACCTCAGGGACATTCGGCTTGCATGGAGAAAAACAGTAAATAGAAAGAGAGAGCATCTCCAGTTCACACAAATAAAAGGGTTTCACAGTCAAAATACAATCTTAGTGAAAAACCTGTAAAGAACGTTGCACACTCGTGCTAGAGCCTTGGGGTAAAACTAAATTATATACCAGTTTTCTGATGTGGGTTTTACATGTTGATTTCATCTCCCACCAAGAAAACAACAACAACAGTAACAACAGAACAAAAAGTGAATTTGGTATTGCACTGGCCGATACACTGGCTACCTCACAGACACAGGGCAAGATGGGAAGAAGCAGGGAGCATATTTTCTTACTGCTCTTGAAAGGAGGCAGCGAAGGTATCCCCTAAATAAATTTTGATTTTGCTTTGTAGGGTACATCCTACACAGAGTTTCTTCAGAAGCACTGGTGTACCACTGAAAGCATGAGCATACCATCACAATACAAAGCTCAATGAATGCATAAGAAGCCACGTAAACCAATTCAGGGTTGATGAAGCAGCTGTATGGTGTCCCTGATCAATGATACTTGGAGCCATTTCTTTGGGCCAAGCAGTTCTTTGTGGAAAGAGACCTAAATGTACACCTTCTTGGCCTACATGAAAGTGCAGGGACCTCCTTTACTCAGAGACAGTAAGGCACAGTTGTGGTGCCCCATCGCTGGAGGTGCTCCAGGCCAGGTTGGATGGGGCCCTGAGCAGCCAGATGTGCTGAGAGATGTCCCTGCTCACAGCAGAGGGTTGGGGCTGGGTGGGCTTTGAGGTCCCATCCACCCCTAAGCATTTAATGAGTCTATGATTCTCCCTGAAACACTTCAGTCTGATGTTTTTAATCAAAGCTCTGCATATTTTTCAGTGCTCTATCTGGAAAGTTTCAACATTTGGCTGATTCAGGCCCCAGCAGAAGGCAGCCAGGGCTACATCAACACAGAGCAACTAGCCAAAGGAGGTAAGTCTGTGACACTCCTAGAGCTGGGCAAGCTGGAGGGGTGAAGGTTCCCAGCAAGACAAGTTCCACACAGCAGATTAAACAGATAGGCAGACAGATAAATAGATATTAAATAGCCATGGATAGACTTGAACCAGCAGTGAGTTAGCACTGTGAGGAATCGGTACTTTTGATTTGGTATAGAAAGCTAAAATTAGCTTTCACAAATTGTCAACCTTCAACCACCTTTTCCCAAGTGCTTATTTCAGCAGTGGGGCAAAGCCCAGCGTCCCTCCTCCCTCTTGCCCGGGGCTGGTGTATGCAGCTCAAACTTTGCAAAGGCAAAACCCCAGAAGAAATACTAAATGCGAATCTACGTCAGCCTTATTTTGCAATGGAGATCTCACAAACCAAACTGCCCCTTTCCTAAGCTTGTTTAGATTGCTTTGATTTACAAGGCAAGTAGCAGCTCTCTTCCCCATACACACCTCCTAGGTGCTATGTAACGCGCAGCGTGCTGCTTCTTAGGAATGCATTAATAGTCTGAGCCTTGCTAGATCACATCTGTAGCACTCCTTTAGGATTTTCTCATGTTTGAAAACTTCAGCTCTTTTCTAGGAAGGGAAAGCTGGAACAACCGGAACATGAAGGACAGGAAGCTGTGGACAGGCACGTAGGCCCTGAATGGAGTAGCTGATCACAGCAGAGGGCACACTGCTTGTGAAATAACCATGCAATCCATTATTATAATTATATGTGGAATTTACAATGTTGAAAACCCCATACAGATAAACAAACAATCTCATCATTAGGAGACCCAGACACCCATCTCTCCCAGCCAAATCAGAAGCAGGGGATTTGCATATCTAAGAAACAGCTGAATACTGGAGAGTCAGTATGGCACTGCATCCTGAAGCAGCACATACCCAGCACAGTGCCCTCTTACACCTCACCTACCAGCTGTGAATGAGACTGGACAAATTTCTTAAGGCAGTCCATAGTGACCCCTCCTCCTCAACTGCACAAAGCCACCTGAGCTGATGAAGTCACAGGGCTGGAGGGAGGGAGGAAGCACATCTGTCCTAACACGGGGCATCGAACTGCTCCTTTCAACCAGCCACCTCTTGATCAGGGTCCAATCAGGTCAGGTCCTAGGGTGATTTGTTTATCCCTTTCTCTTAGCCCTGGGTGCAACAATGTCTGAGTATAAGAGTAAGCCTTGGGCATTAACTGCAGGTGTTTGATGTTCAGAAGTGAGGAGAATCTGTGCAAAAGGGGCCAAAATTACACCACCATGCTTAGAAAAATAAGAATGAAAATGAGCCAAAGAAAGAAAGATAGGGGAAAATAAATCACTGGCTCCTCACAGGACAAAAATGCAAATACAAATACATCACGAATATATGATTTACATATATGTATATATCTTTAATATTCCTTATGTTTCCATCTTTCTTTCTGCACTAAGTGCAAGCACTTTGGGAAACTGCCAGATTTCACTGTAACTTCCACAAAAAACGCACACCTCTATGTTCAGCTCTGCTTCAGTGGGTCAACAATCTGTGCCCATTACTCCCATTAAGGCACAGAGCACATTACAAAAATAGCCACATTTAAATAAGCACAGTTGTGTAACATCATGCAGTAGAGCTCCAATATAACCTGGTTTGTTCTTGCTAGCCTGGATAGAAGAGGCAGGTTATAATTACATTAAGAAACCCCTTCTTTAACCCTGAATATGCCTGTGGAAGATAAGCCCTGTCAACATTTGTGCTTTCTATTGACAGTGGAAGCAAAACAGAAAAACAGAATAAAGGCAGAAACACGTATTCAGAGCACTTAAGCCAACCCATAATTCATGGCAGCTGATTAGTTCTGTTGTATAATCAGGTCTCCTTGATGCAGCAGGGAACTGCTGTTCATGCAGTGGGAACTTACTGTGCCACTTTCACCCTAAGCTGTATTAGACAGGATCTTTTTTCACCTTCTATCAACCTGGCTGAGCTTCACATAAAGCTACTGACTGAGACAGGGACCTAAAGACAAATAAACACACACCCATGCCCAAGCAACGGGGAGAGCATCAATTTGGAAGTTCTAATTTGCAAGCAGCAAGCAGCCTGCCAGAAGTCAGCATTACCTCTTTAGTAAGTTAACATGCATGATTTATATTATTCTGATGTGCAGAACACACACAGTTCTCTCACACTCTGAAAAATTCATGTTAACTACACAGGGAAGACCAAGCAGCAACGCAGCAGCTCTTTGTCAGAAGTTGCATGAAATGCCTGAATAGGAATATTTGACATTTGGCTTTAATTCTACACAGCAATTCAAACTCTTTACACAAGCTCCACCTTTCTGTTCTTTTTGCCTTCCTTTTGTTGCCTCACCTATTATGGAGAGACAAACTTTTGGTCAAAACTAGCACTTCACAGGATTCCACCATTCAAACCCTTGCTGAGATTTCCCTTAACATTTCCAGCACAGAGCAGAATAGCTAAAAGCACAGCACAAACAAGACCATTCTAGCAAATTCTCATTTGCCTTTTGCTATTTTCTAATCTACAAGAATATTTCACCTTCAGCTTTAGAAATAAATGATATGGGGCTGTAAGCACTACCATGCACCAGCCTGCAAACCATCGTCTCTACCAACACCTTTCTGAACCAATCTTAAAAGCAAGACGTCAAAGCGCAAAGCTCTGCTCCTAACTGAGCTTCAGCAGCCACTGAAGGTCGCTCTACCCCGCTTCTGGGCTCAGCCCTGTGAAACTTGAGGAGAGCTGAAGTTAAAAGAGTGACAATAACCTGAAACCACTGCTGGTCCTCATTAAGTTCATCTCCCTAAACTAATGATTTTAGACCAATAACTCGAAGAGTTTTCCTCTCTCAACACATCAGCAACAAAGGCTAAGTCAGGGCAAGCAACAGCCTCACCAGGAAAACAGTTATATAGCCTTCTCCCAGTTTAGCATTTTTTATTTCTGTCTAAGGTGATTAGATTTATGATTCAAGAGTTGGGAAGAACTCAAGATGAAAAGGCGAGTGCTAGGCTCCAGGTCAGGATTAACTTCAACAGCAGCACATCAAGGTAAAGGAGTTAATGTTCAAAGCAGCAATCTCCCTTCCAGCAGGCCATGTAAAGTCAGTGCATTAAAGTCAGGCATTTTTGTTTTCTCATCATTGCTTCCTCTGAGGTGCAAGGATTTAGAAGGAAAAAGGAAACAATGCGGCACTTCATCGCTATACACACACACAATAAGGCACACCCAATTCTTACCCAACTGAAAACACATATTAAGCTATTTCTGATAAGCCAGGTAAAGTAGGCAACAGAAACACCACCCCCATGTAATTCTGTGGATGGGAAAGTAAAAAGCGTTAAGAGAAATTATTGCAGTGTCCTGTGAAAGGAAATTATTTGTTCTCAGCTGAGATACAAGACACACTTTGAGCCTGTAAACCTCTGAGGACGTGCAAGCCTGATAAAGGAGGCAAACAAGCTTTCTGTTCTCATCAAGTATGATATTTACAGAAGAATTCAACTCCCTTGTTCCTCAGTCCCTCACTAAGGGTAAACTGGTACCAACCACCAGCAATTTCTCTGCTCAGCCAGGCCTCCTCTAGCTGCAGTTAGAACCCTGCTGAACACACGTCGCACAGGCACTTCACTCAGCCCCATACACAGCTGTCTAATCATGCACAGCTTGTGCTGATGGTTCCAGAAGATAACAAGGTGCTGCCCATAACCTTGCCTAGTGTTTCCTGGTAGAATAACCCGAAAATGGAGCGGACAGCAACTAATGTAGCCAAAAGACAGGGGAAAGAATTACGGAGGCTCACAATGGGGCTGACATTGCCCAAACACCTTCAAAAACAAACCACATTTTCTATGGTGGTTAGTAGAAAACTGCTACTTCTCTCATCATGAGAGGGACTTTTCTGCTACACAGTCAAGCAGGGAACCCATTCATGGGACACCAAACCACAGTTTGCTTGCCTCGTAACTGGAAATTCTACCTGGACTTCCCATGCTTTCCACACACACAGCAGAAGGCAATATACTCAGACAGACATAGACTCTAATGAGCAAGAATCAGCAACAACCTACTTTCCAGTTCCCCTTTTCAAACTGTATTTTCCAGCAGTGCTCCCAGCAGCTCTAGCACATCTCAGAGTTAAATATACCCATAGGACAAGCAGAATAGGACACAGGCAGGCAGCACGTTTCGCAGCCCAGGCCCAGGCAGTGCCCAGAAGGGCAAGTCATGCAGGAAGTCCTAGAAATTCGGCATCAAAGAGTCCACAAAGCAACAGCTACGGCCTTAAAAATGGATTTCATGAGTAATTCAGCCTTGACTAGCTGCACACTCATCATACACTCACTCTAGCTTGGCACAGTGTGGTCAAAGTGGCTGCTGGATGACTGTTATCAAGATGAAATTGGCACCACTGAACTCTGCCTAGAAGCGACGGCAACAAGAAGCTCATAGGGGTGTGATTTACCACGGCCCTTAGAGTCAGAAGCTAAATGCACCGGTCACAAAAAATACAAATAGAAGATTTGCAAATCTTCCCCTTGCCTACTAAAAGAGCTTGAATTGATGCACATATTTGAATTAGTATAAAGAAAAAGTCAAACTGTGCAAACACCTGGACATCGCATTTTAAAAGCATACTAGGAAAGTGTAGTTAAATTGTCTTGGCCTCTTCTAAAGAAGGATGATGTGCTCGTTACAGGGGTACCCCTGTGAGGTTGGGTTGACATTGTCTTCTCAGAGTAAAGGAGAACATGCTTGAGCAATTTGCTTAATGCTGAATCTATTTTAAGAGCAGTGACCCAGATCTTTGTTTTGTCAGCAGATGACTTGTATAACACAGATGAATTGACAAGGAGTTAAATCAGCATTGGGCAATGCCAAGGTGCTGACGAGCAGCAACAGAGGCAGGAGCTAGGTGGCACCACCAGGCCCTTTCACCTCGGTTTAAGCTTCCAAATCTGCCGCCAGCCAGAGGGTCATCAGTGGCCAGCCTAAGCCCTGCTGCAGATGTCAACTTATCAGCTATGGGACTTCACCAGTGACCCAAACCATAGTGAGTACGGCTCCAGCCACCACTGCCATTGGCAAGCCAAGGAGACCTTCAGCCTGGCTCATTAGGTCCTTGCCCGATGATCCTAAGCATGTTTTTTATTACAACTGATGAATACATAACTGAACTCTTGGCAAAGAGAGACAAGACACTTTGCCCAAGCCCTAGGACACAGGGAAATGAGGGTTCTTAGCAAGAGGCCAGGAAAGACAGGGCTGGTCAGGTGGCTTGTATTGTATTTTCTGTCTGGTAAGGTCTTTTGGTTTAGCTGTCTGCAGCATTTCTTAAATACCTATGGCTTTACGGAAAACATACTGAAGACAAATTTCCCACGTATTGGTTATTCCAAAGGACAGAGCATTCAAAGCTCAGACGCCACTGTGGGAAATGGAATCACAGAAAACATCTCCAGAAAAGATCTTAAGAGGGTACCAGGAAGGGTCTCTCAAGTAACAAACAACTGCAGACCTGGTCAAAATGGAGAAATGGAGGAAGGACTGTTAAGTTAACCCCTGGCCTGCACCCCTAGCTGGCTGAAAATATTTTTAGCAGCCCTGCTGTGCACAGGAACATGCTGATTCCCCACAATAAAACTTTCCATCCAGCACACCAGTGCTTACAAAACATTTTTTTTTTTTTACCCTCTGCAGTCCAGAGTCCGCCGGACCAAAGCACGTGAGTGATAAAGCAGCAGCAAGAATAGACTGAATCAAACAGCTACAACCAACTGCTTTGTGGTCTTTTTTTTTTCTCCCTGACCTCCCTCTCGATTCAGGGCATTGCGAACAACGCTGAGCTGCTCAGCATAGTTTATAAGGGGAAACAACATACGGGCTGATGCAAAGGCTGGAAACAGGACTGCTCAGTGCCAAGCAGGTAAACGCTGCTGTGACCTTTGCTCGGCCAACTGCCAGAAGAAAGCAAACAGGCACGACATCTACATACAAACAACCTCCAACACAAAGAAAATATTTTCCGACAAACAATGAAAAATTAACTATCAAAGAAAAGAGGGAGAGCAAAAGCACCCCTGCACACACTCATCTCACCCCACCCTACCATCCTCCATGCTCTGACTGCTTATCACCACCCAGCAAATTGCTGCCAAGATCAGAGAAAGAAATGGTTCGTTAGAAGCAAATACGCACGCTGGCGCTTTTAATAACAGGTTTTAATAAAATATAGGAAGTAGCAATAAAACCTGTGCTAACACAATACAGTTAATCAAATACTTCTAATGCAATAAATTTCAAGAGCGGCGCTTTCAGTGACATTGGACCTTTCTGAGTCAGAAATTCAACCTTAACACCAGCTCCATAGGGACTGCTCTGCCCATCACCAGGACGTGACCATGTCCTATTATAACCGAGCGCTCGTTCCCAGATGAAATGGGATCAGTGTGGGGGTGGGGGCAAGAAAAAGGCAAGACGAAGAAAACTGTCAGGATCTTGCAGGCTTAAAAAAGCAAAAGTAATTAAAATCAAGCAGAATTCAAGTCTTCTACAAATTTATCAAATACTTAATACAGGAAACCCTTAAGCACACCACTGTCAACCGAGCTTGAGAGAAATTTGCTTCCATCCCAGTATATGGCTTAATCTGTTCCCAGGATGCAATTCCTTGCTCAGTAATTTCAGTTTAAACAGAAGTGAACTGTGGATGTATATTTTAGCTCACTGACTGCCTTCTTTAACTAGGCCCTGGGCAGAAGGGGGCATTAAGCTCCTCTCCCCCAACCCAGCACCACTCATCAGCAACACGAAGCAGTCTCCTTTCAGAGCATGCCCTTTAATCCACCTGGTGCCTGAATGTGAGGCTCCTACAGTGCAATGCCTCCCATGCCCCCACTCCAGTATGCGACCAGGCCCCACACTGAGAACATGAAACACAGCAGGACAAACAGGATTCCTATCCAAGGGCAAAAGAACCTCCCTTCAGAGTTTGCTCAGGTAATCCAAACACTGAAAGGGGGCTGGGCTAGAAACATGCTTATGTGGGTTTTTTTATTTCAAATTTATACTTTTCCCAAGAATGTAACCCACTTTCAGCAATTCCTGCAAGGGCAGGATTCAGATCAGAGGAGGGAATGGATTCCCAAGAACTTAAGCACCAGCTACTATTGAATTTGCTATTCAAGAGCAATCAACGATGATTTTTCTACTTAGTGCACACCAGCTAGCACCAGTCCCCCCAGAAAAATAAGCTCTGCCCACTTGCCTGGCATTCCTGCTATCTTTCATCTAGTTAATTCTACAAGAAACAGAAAGTCCTACAGTAGCCATACAGAGCCTATACCTTTCATGAATCCTTTTTCAGCATACAGGAAGGTCCATAAATACACCACATCCGAATGATTTTCCTCTGGGATCAGCTCAGCTCCTCAACAAATGAATCCCCATGTCCAGATGGTGTCCTCCACAGAAACTCCTCTAAGTAACCCCTAATACCTAAAAAACAGACTTGGCTCAATCCTCCCACAACTGTCACCTCCTTGCAGAGCAATGGCAGGGGGGTAGGGGGGAGGGAAGAGGTAATTTTAAAAAACATCTTCAGTAATACACACAGTTGTTTTTTTTCTGAAATAAGGCTATGTGAGTATGCTCCAAGTTGCAGTCATCCATGTGGGGAGAGTTTAGGCGTTTATAATTTGTTATTGGATGCAATCAGGCAGACCCAGCGTCACATTACCCAGCACCTGAAGGACTACATAAAGACACAGCAGCACACAGTGTTGGAGAGGAGATGTACATCAGCTTGTTCTTTATCCTCCATTGCTCGCAATACAGCACAAGGCCCTGGTGTACTTTTGTCCAGCTCTGCAGGCCCTGCCTACATGTATGCACACTCATGTATCCCTTGCAGATTTACCCATCGCCAACTGGGGCTCACAGAGCCATCAGGCCCCTCCTAACTAAAGGAGCTGAGCATTGACAAGCTGTGTCCCCATTTTGGAAAGCCAGAAGCATTCAAATAGCATAAAACAGAGCAAGCAAAGGAGACCAGGGGAGCGCCGGTGCCCTCACAGACCACAGCAGTGAAGTGCACGTGCTGCAGGAGGAAACAACTTTAGAGGAGGTTATCCAAAAGAAGCTGTATTCAAATCTAAAGCAGGTCTTCCCTTTTCATCTCCCTGACAGAACTCCTTTCTCACTTGCCACACCCAGCTTCAGAACAAGTCAGCTGAGCCACAGCGGATCCAGCTCAGCAGCACCAACACTCTCCTCTCCTGAATAAAATTAACAGCCACCTCCAGTTTAGACAGAGATGCCTTACACAAAGAGCTGCAGCACAACCAGCAGCGAAGCTCGAGAAGCTTTCGCTTCAACCCACACTCGGGAAAGTCATGAGTGAGTTCATTTTCACAAGTCTGAAGACGCAAGAAAGTGAAATCTGTAGCTAAAATTTGTTCTGTAAACCTGTAATGAGGCTCTCCTATAGAAATGCCTTTTGCAGAACCACCCAGAGAAGTAACATGAAGCCGCTCTCTGAAATAAAAGAACAGACCGATTTGCAGAGGTAGGGTTAGGGGCTGAAAGGGGCAACTCAGAGCTCGTGCTTTGGTTTTGTTTCCAACTGAAGAGTTGCCCAGAACTCCATAGGACACCTGTCCTAAACATCCATCCATAAATTGGTTGAACAGAATCTTTTGTTCCCACTCTGCACTAACACTACTGTCCAATAGCTCTTTTGAAAGAAAAAAAAAAAAAAATCCCCACAAGTCCATCTGGCAATTCGGTAGAAGCCTACATTTCAGCGACGGATGCAGTCAGAATTCCCACAGCTGGGCTGCACCTGGATCAGCAGCAGTCAGAAGAGGACAGCGAGCTGCGAGGCGATGCGAGGTGTGTGCTCAGCTCAGGGGGATCAGTGGTGCCTGCAGTGTGAGCCACGCAGCAGCATGCAGCGGCATCCGTGCAGCAGCATCGCAGCACGCCTTTGTCCTGCGCTGTGCCTTCCCTCTCCCCTCCCCCAAAATAGAGAAACAAAGGGCAGCTCAAGATCTGGGGTCTGGTTTATGACATGCTTAATGGAGCACTCAATTGCTGGTGGTTACTGCCTCGTTTAACTGCTTTCGTTAAAAGAGAAACATGAGTAAACAAGCGTGTGTCATGAAATAGCCCCTATTCAAACAGGAGCTGACAAGAGAAAGGACATCCACCTCTTACAGCTGCTCCTGAGCAATTTAGAGTACAGGCAGCAGCTGAGATGGCAGCAAAGACAAATGCAAAGAAATCCTCACCTCGCCCACCACCAGCTCAGAGGCTCATCTCACCCTGGATTTAAGGCATGAGGTCAGCGCGCGCTAAGCACTCCAGGCTTCAACTTAACCAAGGGAGAGCAGCCTGCTTCGTCTAGACAAAGACTTTTGATGCCCTTCAGTCAGTATCCACAAACTTCCCACCTCCAGCCACGGGCTGGAGCATCCTGGTAGCTCTGTGAACCAAGAGCGTGAAAAGAGCAGGCAGCAACCCTGGCACCTCTTTGTCCATTCTTTTTGAAATTGGCAAGGATGTGAGGCCTGTACCCCATATCAAAAGGCAGCTGAAGTCAGCCCTGAGGTTGAAAACTTCCAGAGGACAGGGTAAATTAAAAAAAAAAAAAGTGATAAATCCCCGGAGGTTTTCAAGATAAGGGTAGATGTGGCACTACAGGACATGGCCAGCGAGCAGGGTGGGAATGGGTTGGACTCAATGATCTGAGAGGTCTTTTCCAACCTTAATGATGCTATGGTTCTATCAATCTCATTTCTTTGGAAAGCCTGTAAGAAACTGCCTTAAAAAAAAAAAAAATTAAAATCAAGAGGAGGCTCCAGAATGCATGTGGAGAAAGGCATTAATGAAATAACAAACAAACCTCCTATTGACAGAACTGCAGCCAGTACCAGAGGTCACACAGATTTAACCATATCCCTTCTATTTCCCAGCTACTTTTATACCAATTTAAAAAAACAAACAAACACAGACAAGCCTAGAGGAAGAAATGCAAAAGATGAGCGTAGAGTTTAGAGAAGGGAAAACTGCAGGAGAAAATTCACCCACGTCCCATGAGTGTGAGGGAGAGCAAGAAGGACAAAACGATTCACTCAAAAGGAAAGAAACCTGCCATCACTTAAAAAGGGATGCAAATTGAAAAGAAAATTAATTCTAGGAGGAAAGATTAAATAAGTAAGATGTGATGCACTTCGGAAAACTGATATTTCCATTTCTTTTCTTTCAAGTCCAATGAGAGAACTCCCATCAAAACTGTGCAAGCCTTTGTCAATGCTGCAACTCCAACCTGCAGAACCAGACTGATACCAGCGCAATGTACTTCTAGCTTTAGAAAAATACCCTAAACCAGATCAATATACACCTAAACATTGCAAGAAACAGCATTATTTCTACCATACTCCTATTCCATCACACCTCTTTTTCTCTCAAATGACATTTATGCCTCTTACATCATAGGCATAATCTCTTAAAGATATTATTCCCACAGGCCTAGGACAGCAGAAGTATTCAAAACATTTCCCTCAAAAGACTCAAATCACAAAATCAAGTATTTGTTGAAGAGGAGGTTGGCTCAGGCCCCCACAAGACTTCTGACATCATGCAGAACCGTTCCCAAAACTAGGTGTTTTTGCTGATGGATGTGATTCAGACGCAAGTCCCTAGTCATTGCAGCGTGTTGTTTTTATCATCCTTCAAAGCTGTTCGCAGTCACTATTAAAAGAAACCCACAGATTTCAGCCCAGCAATCTGTGCCCTGCAGAAAATCCCAGGGCTGAGCATCCCTGGTAAATGCTCAGCACTGCTGCTAGATATCCAATCTGCAAATGAAAAGAGGAATAGCTTTTAAAGGCAGACAAGCTATTAAATTTTTACTAGGTGAAATGTTTACCAAAATAAATCTAGTCCTTTCCACTCTTAATTATTATCATAACACATATGGCAACTGATATACAACTAATGGAGCTTAAAACCAAGAACCCTTGGAGGGAAAACACCCTCTAGATGTTTCAGCCAGTCTTGACAGAAAGCCAGATCCTAACAAGATTCAGAAAGCGGCTTTAGGAGGCCTCCCCTCACAAGGAGCACAGGCTTCACGCTGCAGTGGTGAGGAGCTCCAGAGCCTTGGCACCCAGTGGCTCTGCAGGCCCACAGCTGCTCTCGGCACACACCACACCTATCACACCCATGTGCCTTCCCAAACCTGCCAAGAGTTCAGATAACAGCACCCTGCAACAAGAGCTTCAGATCCTCCTCTCCCACCTGGCAGTGCAAGCTGATATTGAGAGCAATGCAACATTTTTCCCACACAGCCCAGTGCACAAAACATATTTCATTGCAGCCAGAGCACATGCTGACTACATACTTTGTTATTAAGAAGTAGGAAGCACACAGCAGCAAAAGAAGAGGACAAAGTCACATCCCAGATGCTACCTTTAACACAGCAAGGTCTTGATGTGAAGCAGCAGTGGTTTTGTTGCCCACTTCTTTTTCCCCAGCCCACTGTTAAATACGAGTGCTACCACTATGCTCCATCCATGAAGAGGCACCTCCAAGCTCAGCAACTTAACCAGAAAGAAGTCTGGTCAATAACTAATACAGTTTTATTCCTGAGGAGGAAACCAGAGCACTCTTCCATTACCTCAGAGGAAACTTAAGCAAAGGTAGCACTACTCAGGACTGATTTACTGCCTCTAGCCATTCATAAAACCATAAAGCCAGTGACATATAAAACAAGCAACTCATTCACAAGAGCTCTTTGATCTTAAATACAAATAAAATTAGGTCAATATTAAAGATTTTCATTCCTTGCCGTATAAGACTTCCACAAAGGCTAAGTAAAGCTTTTCCCATCCACCCCTTTTAACACTCAAGTTATTTAGAAACTCACATTTCTTTCACATGACTTGAAACACATTCTTGATATTCACTTGTCATCACTCCAGAATTTAACTCTTGGTGCAAAGTAAGCCCAGGGTATAACAACACCTTGCATTTTCAGCTTAGCATGCATGACTGTGTTTCAGACTGGCTTTCAAATTTTATTTATTTGCTCTCTAAATCAACCAAGAGCTCTCATACACAGCACAAGGCCCCCGAAGCTATCACTGTAATGCTGTATCTGCTCATAAACATCAGCATACCAATTTTAAAGGTATTAACACTGTCATTTAGTCACGGTAAAATATCCTACTGCCTGCCCCACCCCCACTTCAGACAGCAGCACAGTTAAATTGTGAGCAATTCAGCTAAGGTTTCCTGCAAATGTCGTTTAAACATATATAAACCCCATCACCTGCAAGGTAGCACATAGCAATTCTACTGCAAACCTGGGTAAGACATGTAGGGGGGCAACAAGATCTACTTGTCCTATGCCCAAGAACCAGTACGCCTTTCTCTGGGTGTTTAAAGAAACCTGAAGGCCAACATACAGAGTGTTTCCTCTCTTAGGCCAGGGTGAGCATTAAAGCAGACCTCAGCTATCATGAAGACAAAGAAGGGATCCTATGTGATTGAAGTATGCGCAACTTCACATCCAGAGATTTGGTTCTTATCTCTGCTATGTATTTCCTGGGTGGCTTGGAGTAAGTTGCACCAATTCCTGGCTGTATTCCTTCCCACATCCTCATTCGGAAGCAAATCACATTGGATGGCTTCAATATCAGAGAAGAAGCACTGGATAGCTCCACCTCCTTCTGTGTTTATAACCAAGACTGCCATGCAATTGGTAGCTCAGTTTAGCAAATGGTGCAGAATATGAAATTTTAAGCAGTGCAGGAATGTCTGCTGTTCTGTTCCACGAAGGAACATGACGTATATTATGTATATTGCCTTCGAAAGAAAGTGTTAATTAGAGAAAAGGTACTGAGATTTACAACAGATTGAGATTTAAAAATAAGGTTCACAACCAGACCGAATCCTACTAAGCCAAGTTTACAGCCACAGAGAAGCAATTAAAAAAAAAAAAGAAGGAAAACAGCTTTGATAGGAAAGGATACCTTGCAGAGAAGCACACCTTTGAGAAAAAAAAAAACAAAAAACAAACAAAAAAAAGCAGCATGGGTGTCAGGCACTTAATTACAACCCTTATCAACATCATCAAAACAGTTAGAAGTATTTCTGTAATTCTGTCCTGAAAAACAGTAACCTCTATAGCAATGCAATCCACCTGAAGAGACGCCAATGCTTACTGCTGAGGGCACAGAGAAGAGACACAAGGCACTGCCCACTTCTCACAATGACTGTTCTTCCCAGCAGATACCTGAGAAGTTCTGCAGAATCAACCTTTTTCCTGCAGGCCTGAGACAGCAGTAATGCTGCCTGAATTCAGGTTCCCTGGCTTTGCATAGAAGTAGAGATGGATAGTGAGGGTAAGCACATTCACTTCCTGGTAGACACACACAAAAAACAGGTCACTTATGGCCCTTTTGGGAAATGGGATGCTTCCCTTCCAGTGATGGAAAAGAGGGCTTTTCACTTTCATGTATCCACTAAAGGCATCTTCACTTGTACTGTATACTCCTCAAACAGCAGGAGTTATCAAATGCAGGGCACAGACAGGGGTCAACCTGTCCAACCTTAGACATACAGAAGATATGCATCTAAGACACTCATCCTAGGCTTCCATTATAATTAATGGGCACAGGCAGCTTCATGTAAGGAGCTATTTATCTCATCCTAAGGTATGCGTCTCCAGAGACCATCACAGAATCACAGAATGGCCTGGGTTGAAAAGGACCACAATGATCATCTACTTTCAACCTCCTGCTATGGGCAGGGTCACCAACCACCAGACCAGGCTGCCCAGAGCCACATCCAGCCTGGCCTTGAATGCCTCCAGGGATGGGGCATCCACAGCCTCCTTGGGCAACCTGTTCCAGTGTGTCACCACCCTCTGTGTGAAAAACTTTCTCCTAATACCTAATCTAAACCTCCCTGTCCCAGTTTAAAACCATTCCCTCTTGTCCTATCCATCCACCTGATCTACTTCTCTCCACTACAAGTCCTAGAGCACTCAGTTCAGATTCAGGCATCGAAAAGGCAGCTCACCAACACAAGCATGTTTCAAAAAAGAAACATTCCAATCCCAAAGCACAGAAACAAGCTGTAAATTAAGAAGAAGTCATGTGCATCTGCAGCTCTCGCTACAGAGTGCATTTTTTTGCCCACAAGGCCACCATAAAATAACTGGAGATACACAGCACTATTAGCTCCTGGAGAAGCACAAAAGAAATTCAATTAAAGCTTCTACTCAGGAAATACCTCATCATTACATTCAGACACCACTATGTCAATTCCCCTAGGAATTGGTTTGATTATTGCAGTTGCATAGGCTAGCAGCCCTACAGCCAAGGGCCTGTCAGCTTTTTCTTTTTCTTTTTTTTTTCTTTTTCTTTTTGTACCCCTACATGTAAGGGTTTCTAACTTAGCTACAAGTATTTCCTCTTGACAACAGCCCTGCAATACCAGCACAGCTGTGCCTCCTTTTAGATATTCAATAGAGCTTGCCTTGAGAAGCACAAAAAATGAAGAAAAATAATGAACTGCAATCACGTTGGTGGGGTCCCAGATTTCTGAAGTTATACAAAACCAAGTATAGCACAGAACATGTTACTGTAACACATTAAGAAATAGGGACCTTATCCTCTCCTTTCCTAGTTTTGAAAACAAAGCAACCAAAAACAACTGGATGCCTCAAAGTGTAGGGGGCAAGTTTTAAAAATGTAGTTTCCTTTGAGCTCACTCTTTAAATTAGAATGATGAACATTTATCCAGTCTTCCCCTACTCTTTTTTGTGAGCTACTCTCACAAAATCCTGGGAAGATACAATTGAAACTACCAAAGCTTACCTAAAAACGACTGTTGCATTTTTAAGATTTCAAGTTTTAACAGTTCCAAATGCAAAATCTCCCCAAACACTGCATCAGTGTTGTGGTGAACCAGGAGGAGCAGACCTTCGCCTAGGCAGCTTCCAGACCATTAATAAAAAAAAAAATCAGATTTGTTGCAACTGAGTATTCCAGGCTGCTGCCAATCTTCTACCTTCTTAAAACACACCCTCCCATTTTACTTCTGTCCTGACGTCAAGCTGCCAGGTGCACAAACCAGAGCCAACGAGTCCATATCACACACTGGTACAGAATAAAAAAAAAGGTACCCCAGCCGTCAGAACTCAGAAACAGTCTGGTTCACCTTGCTGTTTCCACCCCAGTGTGGGCCTTCTCAAGACGCACGTGTCCACAGCCCATGCAACAGGTACCAACCTGTGAGTCACCGTGCGCAGAGAGAAGCTCTTATCGACATGCAATGGGGCAGCTCCAAAGGGAGGTGACTGAGACACACCAGATAAGCTCTACAAGACCAGTAGAACTGCATCCACGTAAGGCGTTTTACCACATCAGTTGTTTTATTACTAGGGCTTGCTGGCACTTGCAGTGTCCTGTCTGAATGCCTACTGTGACAGCTACCATGGCAGAGCAACCCAGGGAGGTGCAGCTTCATGGGAACCGACCATTTCACCATGTTAAACCACCTCCTCAAAGACATCTTTCCTTCTGGCACATGGACACAATGTAGCTAGGTGGCATGAAAGAGGTTTGGTCAGCACAAAAAAAGTCTATAAAGAAACCTTCACCTGGGGGGCATAAACCCAAAGCTTGGTTGCCTAGTGAAAGCAGAAGACTCCCAAGCAACCAGAGATAAAAGCTGATTTGCTTCATAATGTGGAAATGCATATAATTTTTAATGTCCTTCCACAGACAGTGAAGCCATCTTTTTTACTTTTTCCTCTATTAACCACTTTCCTGACTCTACAGTACCTTTGTTTCCCAAGCTGTGAACTGCCTACTAATCCCACTCTCAACATTCAAGGCAGCATCTCCTTCAACACTCTCCAATTCCCTCTGTAAACTCACCTTCGCTAGGTTGCTTTTCTTCGAGGTGTCCCACTTGTCATTAGGAGGCAAAATCAAGCAGGAGGGTATGGGAAAACCCCAGGGAGAAGGCAAAACACTCCACTCCCATGAGTTGTACGAGGAACTTCAGATAGGACTCAGCTGAACCAGTTTCTAAATAAAATGGAGAGAAGCCTACTCCATTCATATCACAAAACAGCTTAGGTTAGAAGTCCATCCAGTTCCAACCCCTGCCATGGGCAGGGCTGCCCCCACCAGCTTAGGCTGCCCAGGGCCCCATCCAACTTGGCCCTGAGCACCTCCAGGGATGGGGCACCACAGCTTCTCCAATTCCCACCTGATCCCTACACGTAGTGAAAATTCCAGTCCTCCGCAAGAGCGGGCACCCCCAGTTCCATCTGCTGGGATTTCAGCTTTCTTTCGGTGGTGATTTTCAAAGGCTTCCCAGTTAGTATCACATTAAATCCAATGCCACTGGGGCCAAATCACAGCTGTTATTCACATTCAGAGGAGCAGCTTTCACATGGCTGCAGAACTATTGTGCCTCCAGTCTGTACTGAGATGTAATGTTAAAATCTCCACACTCCCTATACTGAGAGTTACCTCAAAATTCCCAGGCAGTTGCTTTTTCTTCCCTCCCCTTTCCTGTAGCTGATTACTTACAGAGACCACAGTATCTTTTTGTTGAGCTTGTGCCAACCTGAGAAACAATCAGGGACCCATACTGCTATGAACCTAAGGTATTTGATAAGAAAACTGTGCAAAACTATGAGATCCCCTCCCAAATCCACCTCTTGTTCAAGTGAACTGAATTCTTTCCATTAACTTCCAGTGGGAGCTGGACAGGGATCTAAAATAATGCCATAGATAAGGATCTTACTGTAACTTTTGACTGCAGTCAAGCTCACATTGTGCAAGGCAATGCTATTGAGCTTAAATATCAGTGTCAGCCAAAGGCAAACAGAAATACTTCTGGAGGACCAGAAGCATATAGTCAAAAATGTGTAAAGGGATAAATAAAAATACCATTTTCCTCCACGGAAAATATATCTTGAGAAAGTAGGGACTTAACCTACCAGGCTAAAGTCAAGTTTGCAAAGGAAGTACCACTTGAAAAGAAAACGCCTGGAACACAACTCGTACTCACAAACATACACTAGACCACATTAGAAAAATCTGCTCCAAAGCTTTATATTAAAAAATGTATACACCGAAGGCAGGGAAACGCAAAGGGTGAACACCTCTTCTAAGACAGGATCCCCTTTAGGAACATTCCTCTATACTGTCCCCTAGGATAAGAGGCACAGACTTGTCATCACCTCAGAGGCAAATATGCATTTCTGCACACTGCCGTGGAGGCTCCGGTGCCTGGAAGTTGATAACAACTCACCAAAATTTCCATTACAAGCACAACCCCTACCTATGTCAATGGGGGTAAGCTGGGCAGCAGGAACACGTCTGCCAGCAGCAGCTCAGCTGGTAAAAGGGAGAGCATGCACACAAACAAGAAGAAGAGAGAATGCGATACAATTTGAGCTCTGATTTTATCCACATTAATTGTTCCAACAGGAGAAGAGGGAAAAAAAAAGAAAAAAAAACACCAACTCAACTTCCTATGAGTTAGCATAAGACTTTGGGCTGAATACTGTTAAATCCATCACCTTGAAGCACTGCATACATCCAGGTCCCAGAGAACTGGAACCTGGTCTAATTACATTAATAGAGTCCCTGCCCCAAGAGCCTGCCATTGGATTTAATACCAGGTGCAAAAAAAAGATGTTTTGACAAAAAGACAGATGGATTGGAGGAGGAAGAGTGAGAGGAACACACAGTTACCCACAATTGGCAGGTTGCTTTCTTTTCTCCTTTTTTTTTTTTTTTAAATAAAAATAAATATCAGTAATCCCCACTGGCCACCTGCCTAGCTTTTGTATATGTAATTAAGAAGAATTTGGGTGATGAAGAATTGGTCTAAAGTTCAGCCAGTTTGAAGGATGGTGGAGTTAGAGGCCTAAGGGCCTCATCTAACCGTAGGACATTGAGAAATGCTACTATTCCAGCCTACTCTGGAACCAGTCAACAGCAAATTCCCACTTCACAACAGAATCCCCCCAAAAATAAGAGAAGGAATGGGAGAAGTTCATAGTGAGCTGGTCTGGACCAGTTTCTGAAAGCCAGTGACCTCACTGCTCCTCAGCACAGCTTGTCTTTATAGCGATAAGGCTGGAATTGTATTCATGTTTAACAAAATCATTTCAATCCACAATGATGGCTGTTCAGCAGTGAAAGAAAGAAAAGGGAGAAGGGAAAAAAAAATCTGACTACACGCAGAATATCAACCGCTGTCCTCTCTTCCTACCCCAACACAGCCACCTTATATAGGACAAAAAGTCCACTAAGACAAAAACAAAGTATCCTTAACATGGGAAAATATTTATCCAAGTTTTGATTTCTTCTCAAATCAGCATTTAACAGCATTTAAACGATCACATCTTACATCGTTTCCTTTTATGCGCCAGCAGTTAGACAATACACATCATTTACATGCAGTTTTGGAAGGCTGCAACATAAATCAACAAAAGAAGCCTTCACTATGAATTAACTATTACAAGGCTCCTAGAGACCCACACCAGCCTGCATTGGGGACAATCAGAAACATCACCCCTAACTCTGAGCTTTCTAGGGCAGTCCTGCCACACACCTCAGAACTCTCAAGGAGCCACCCTTCCCCCATCATTTCTGCTAAGGGAGAATTATGGTGCCTATCTGGGAGGGTCAGCTGACTTAAAAAACATACACACACACACACACACAAAAAAAAAGAGTGACTGAGCAAGTCAATATGGTTCAGTCTCAGCAGCAAGACTAATAAGCCCTACACCTCTGGGAATGATCAGATGGTACAGATTTGTACATATGCAAAATATCAATCAATGCCTTTAATTCACATTTTTGCATGGGAAAAAAAAAAAAAAAAAAAAAAAAAACCGGTTCAAATCTTATCTCAAGGCAAAATTCGGGTGTGTTTTTATTCTGCGTGAGCAAAACTTCAGATTAAGCGCATTGCAGCATAAGGAAAAATAAAATTCAACCACAGCAATGCTAAAAATGCCCTTTCACTATTTGCAAAAGATGAAAAAAAGGATCCTTAAGAGAGTCAATCGCTTGGGAAGCTGGCCGCAAGTTACAGTCACACTGAAGTGCTGTGATAAAGCAGGAAGGACTTCAGGACTGCCTGCACGGCCTTTGTTCTGCCAGACAGCAACAGGCACCAAAAGCCCAACTGCTGTTTTTCTGCAAAATCCCCCATTGCTTGCAGTTCATAGCTGTACATCACAATCCTCATCCCACTGCTTGGAGGAGGGCTGCAAGGGGAATCCCTGCGCAGTCAGCCCTGCCCAGAAGCACCCCAATGAGCTCTGACCAGCGGAGGGAAAAATTCTCCCAATTCCAGCAAATGTCAGACCCTGGCTCTTCACAAAAGCAAAGTTATCAGGGGTGTGTGGCCACTTGCTGCTGCAGCAACTCCAAGGTAAATTTGCTGACTGCATCCCACACAACTTAACTGCTTGCTGGCTAACTTAAAATAAACACTGCTTTGAAAAACTTCCCTCTTCCTTTTGTGCTGTCATCCACGGATTTTGAACCAATTCCAAAAGGGCAAACCACTTCCAAGCTGGGCTTCCATTGCCCAGGATTTGCAATGGCAAGCTGCAGAGCCCTGCTTTTCTCAGGGATGCATCAAGCATTCCTCCACACAAGGACTGACACTGCTTTATAGGCACACAGATCTGGGACCCTCAGCTCATTTTTATCCCAGTTCACTTCCAAGTATACAGGAGAGACACAGCAGGGTTGTGATGACAAAAATTACTTCAACTCTATGCACATCAAGCAGAGCAGCCCAAAACTCAGCATGTTCAAACATCATATTGCAGTCACAAGAAGCCAACCCACTTAAAAATGGCTTAAAATCCCAGGAGAATCCATGCTGTTCTATGTCAGGGAGCAGCATTCAGGTGCCAAGCAGCAGGCAGGGAGCAACCTCTTATTTTGTGGGGGCATACAGGTAGGTATCTATACAGCTAGACATAAACAGAGTTAATAAATAGCTGAGCTATCAGCTCGCCAACCCTGAGCTATGTTCAAGTAGGCCCAGCCAAGGCTCAGAAGGGAATGGTCTGCCCACATGTGGCCTTCCCCCCAGGTCAGGGCAGTCTCCCACCAGCCTGCAGGCCCCAGAGGGCCAGGCACCGCCAGTGCCACCCTGGTGCCGCCCAGCCAGACAAAGAAATAACGTCACCAACTGCCCCCATCCTCCTCAAATGGCAGGTCGCCAGCCAATCCTGCTGCCAGCAGGATTGTGTGACATCACAGCCATGCCAGTGATGCCAATGCCTACTGGTGACAGAGAATCAGGGCTTGGAGTGGGGCTCCCAGCTTGAGGTGCTGGGAGGAAGAAAGGAACTGAGTTGGAATCAGAAAAAGGAAAATTTTGTTTAGGTGCTACCCTGCTATGCATACACACCTCACATACACGTACAAAGCAAAGAAGTGGCTGTGCAAATCCAAACTTTCACACCTGAGCTTAGGAACATCTAGCAACTGCTGCAAGCATACCAATATTAACCATTTCCCATATTCCTGATGCCCAGGATGCCATGTCCTCAGTTACTAAGCAAGAGGAAACAGGGAGGGAGGAAATTCTCTACTCAGAGGGCAGCAAGGCCCCTGGAAGAGCTGCCCAGAGAAGCTGTGCTACCCCATATGTGGAGGCACTCGAGGCCAGGTTGCATGGGGCCCTAGGCAGCCTGAGCTGGTGGGGGGCAGTCCTGCCCACAACAAGGGTTGGGGCTGGGTGGACTTCGAGGTCCCTTCCAACAGAAACCATTCTGAGATTCCATGATTCTAGGGCCAGAGAAAACCTGGTCTGACTCACACACAAATCACAGCCAGGACAGCAGCCGCCTGCCACCTCTGCCACTGATGCCCATAGCACCTCCGGCTATTGGTTGCTCTTCCACAGCAACAAGCACACGTGCTGAGGGTGGTTCCTATAGTAACTTTACTGGAAGAGCTATAGCACCGCTAAGAGAAACCAAATTCACAATTTCTAGGCTTAAGCCAGTTAAGTAACAAAGTCATGGTTGGTTTAAGTCACAGCATTAGCAAGCAAACCGAGAAACAAAGCACTACATTGCAATCATTAACAGAAGAGGATAAAGTCACACCTTTTGTGCCCTACGATTTTTTGCATAAGGGTTTCAGGTGACGCAAGCTCTGGAGCAGGAGGATTGCAGCAAAAAACCCAGCCTCCTGAGAGCAGGCAGTGCCAGTGCACCATCCCAACCCACTGCCCCCTCCCTCAGCCTGGGGATCCCAGCTTCTTGCCTGGAGCAGCAGCCCCACCATCCCACCACTCGCACAGCACATGCTGTGCGCTGCCTGCTCCAGCACAAAGGCAGAGGTTCACGCCCTCAAAACAAACCAACATGTGTTTCATTTTCAGCAGCATCTCGCCATAAGGAATGCTTAAAAATTGCACTGCCTTATCTATAAGCACAAAAAAACCCAAGCAGCTGGGCATGTTCAGCTTCTTCCAGTTATCTCACCCTCCTTCTGCACATTCTGCCTGCATTTCTGTACAGTTTAAGGCGAGATCCTTCCACCTCCAGCCAACTACTAAGACTGTATGAATAATTAGTCATCCTGGTCACTACCACTCACTGCAAAGTCATGCAATCTTGAGATTTGTTTGTTCCACTGACTGAAGAGCGGAGGGAAAAAAAAAATAAAAAAACAAAAAGTAGGCTAGTTTCACACCCACACGGGCACTCTCCTATTTCTATTTTTTAAAGGCATACACTTGTCAAACAGGTTCATCTGGGAATTCTGATTTTCACAAAATAACGCTCTCATTTCCAACGCTGATCTGATGGCCATTGTGTGCCCTCTGTCAGAGCAGTGCTCAGCACACCAGGCTCCTGGGAAGGTTTCCCAACAAGGAACTGGGTGACAATTCCCACCAAGGGCAGAGCCTTTGTTTCCCATCATGGCAGCAGCCGTAACTTCCATGAGGATTTGAGCAATTCTGAATGAGCACTAGGAGCTATTTCTAAAGCTCAGACACACTGACAGTGGTTTGGTCTCTTCCTTGGGGGAGAGGGGGCTATTACGCTGTTTTGGGATGGGTGCTCCTTTTTGAAAGCAAAGACAGAGGCCGGCAAACTTGTCAGGGGCTGCAGCAGTGACAAGGAGAGCCCTTCTGTCACCCTAACCCCTCTGCTCATCATCAGCCAGGCGGAGGACCCAGCTCCCGTCTGCACAAAACAGCAATACAGAGAAAAGAGAAATCCTGCCACCAACCTTGTAGACTTGCCCATACGTGCCATTACCAACCACTTCGACCAGCTCAAAAATCCCGGCGGGATCCTGCAGGGGAAAGGGGCAAAGGGTCGGGAGATGGACAAAACAGAAGCGGGGTCACATTTTTGCCAGCCGATGACCGCTGCCACAGCCCTGCCAGCCCGCTCCGGAGCCAGCCAGCGAGCCGGGCTGCCGGCGGCGTGCAGCTGTTGCGCCCTGCTTTTCCACGCACATGCCAACGCATGCAAACAAAGGAAAGCGGCCCAGGGCCGCGCTCCCCCCGCCCCCCCCCCCGGGAAGGCCCCCCCCCCGCCAGCCCCCCCCGACTCCCGCCCCCCCCGTTCCCCCCAGCCCCGCTCCCCGCACCCGGCCCGGCCGCAATGCCGGGGAGCACCGGCCCCCGCCCCGCCGGCCTCGGGAGGCCCCCGCCCCACCGCTCACCCGCAGGGAGGAAAGGTCGATGTCCACCAGACTTTTTGCAGGAGAATCGTTCGCCATTTTCGAGGCTTTTGTGGGCTGCCTGCGCGGCTCCACCTCTGCTCGTTTCCTGCTTTCTTTTCTGTCTTCTTGTCAAATAAGAGCGAGGCCGCCCGTTTCCCCCCCCTTTCCCCGAGAACGATGCGAATGGCGCGGAGCTCCTCTCCTCCTTTTTGCCCTTCCCTTCTTCACTCCAGCCCCGGCGGGTTGAAACTCTTCAGCATTGGGAGGGGTTGGCGGGGGGGGATGATGGATGGATGGCTGCCGGGTGGGAGGAGGGGGGGGGCGGGAGGTGAAGGCGGGCAGGGAGCGAGGGAAGTAGGCAGGCAGGCAGGCAGGGAGGGAGCGGAGGTGCTGCGGTCCGGCGGGCTCTCCGAGGAGGGCGGCGGCGTCCCGGTCCGTCGGTCGGTCGGTCGGTGCCCGGGCGGGCGCTCACACCATGTCGCGGCGGCGGCGGCAGGAGCGGCGCCGGGGCCGGCAGCCTGTGGCAGCGTCGCGGTGCTCCCCGCGGCCGGGCATGGCACGGCTCGGCCCGGCACGGCTCACGCCGGCAGCCGGTGGAAACGACGGGTGCGGCCCCGCTCTCTCATGGGGGGCTTCAAGCCCAGCGCAGCGGCGGAGCTGCCGCCGCCTTCGAGCCCTCCCCGCGGCGCTGCCCTGGCATGAAACGGCGGCGGGCACCGGGAGCGGGGTGCTGCGAGCCAGACAAAGATAGCCGGGGAGGAGGAGGAGGAGAAGGAGGAGGAGGAAGGAGGAGGAGGAGAAAAGGGATACAAAATATACTGCGAGCAGAGGGAGAGAGAGAGAAAACAGCTCCCCCTTCCCTTCTCCAACAGGAAAAACCGGCGGAAACGCGCCCGCACCAAAGCACTTCTGGGTAAATTCGTGGAGAGAAAGAGAGAGGGCGAGGGCCGGGGCGGGGACGGCCTCGCGGACCCGCCCGGCCGGCAGCAGCCCCAGAGCCGCCCCGCAGGCGACGAAGGCCGGGCTGGGGCGGCCCGCTGGTGTCCTTGGCGAGGACGTGGGCGGCGTGGGCCGTCCCGGAGTGCCGCAGCCCCGCACCCCCCGCTGTGCGCTCTGCCCTCCGGGGACCTTTCCGTCACCCCTCCGAGACCCCCGCCCAGTTCCGCGCTCCCAGCCGCCCCTCGCCGCCAGGCAGAGCCGGCTCAGGCCTCGCGCCCGCCCAGGAGATCCTCCAGCAACAGCCTCATCACGTGGAAAACTCCCAGTAACCTCTCCCGAGCAGGCAGTCGCATGCAGGTGTAAACCTTGGCAGGATTCATCTTCCCTTGAAGTTCTTTATCGCACTGATATGGCAAAAATGTTACCTGCCTGCGAGAGGTTGGGGCGTGTTTCCTGTGGGAACCAAGGTTTTCCTGTCTCTTCGGCTTTAACCACAGAATTACATATACGTAGCTATAAGTATCGCAGAAACATGCTTTTAAAACAGAGCAAACCTGTTGAGCAGAAAGTGTGAGGTGAAATTACCGTAACAGTTTAATGGTGTGCTGCGTTTTCAGAGTGTTGTTACCAAGATGGCAAACCTAGGCCGAGAGCAGACCGCTGTGTTCTCTGCAGAGGAAGAAGGCACAGGGGTGGTGGAATCAGAGGTGTGCAGCGAGCTTTAGCCTTGGATTTACACCAAAATGTATTGACAGCGGATTGGTTTTGTTATTTGGGCTATTTAACTTGTCCTTTCTGCATGTCCTCTGGCAGGGAGTTCCACAGATTGCTGGATTGAAGACCATTTTGTCCATTGCCATTGAGTCCAGTTGGCAGGAAGCCCCTGCTGGTTCTTGTATTGGAAGAGACAGCAACCATCTCGTATTTGTTTTCTCTGCAGGAATTATTTTTTTGTAGGCTTGTGTTCCCCCCCCCAGTTTTTCTGACTTTTCAACTGATGCTGTAAGCAGCAGTCATTTCATGTAGTCCTTTGTTGAACTGTTCCTATTTTTAAGACAGGGAAGGGATCTCCATGCCCTGTTCATGGCGTGGGATGCCACATACAGTCTTATGTCATTGCCCTGTTTTCTAGCCCCTTTCTATTAATTCCCAGAGACATAGGTCTCTCTGAAAGTAATTCCTCCTATTTATTTCTGTGGAAACTACAAGCCATACAAAGTGCTCAACAGCACTTTTTGATAGAGCAAATTCTCAGCTTTAAAACACTATTTTTTCAACATAACCACCACCATTAACTGTGTATTTTTGCCAGTGATGAGCAAGAGCCTGCATGCCGTACTTGTAACAATATGCACCACTGGAGGTGACCCACTGTCACCACTGCTGAAACGCACTACCTCACTGTCCTCACATCCACTGTTTGGTCTCCAGAAATGTTCAGCAAGAGTCAGTGAGTGTCAGTGGGTGCCATTTTCTCTGCATGGAGGAATTCAGTGATGCATTTGCTTCATTCGTGCTCCCATGTCAGATACCATTCTGTCAGACCACCCTCTGTTCCCTCCCAGCAACAAAATGTAATGTTGACAGGAAGGTTCAGCCTCTACTGCCATCCCACCAACATCTGCCTGTGATGTCATGAGCCAGTCTAATGAAATAGAGGGCATCACTTTCAAAGCAGCCCTTCCATTCCTGCTGCGGTTCCACCATGGTGGTCCCTTGCTGCTTTAAGCTTGTATTTTACTGTAATGACTTTTGTAATTTATTCTAGCGTTCTACCAGAATGATGGTAAGGAAGCAGAAGTGCTGATGATAAGACAGTGAGTCCTTGAAAACTGTCATGACCCGTAACTTCAGAGAAAAAACAGTTTCCATAAGAGAATGAATTGCCATATGACTGCTTCCTTCTGGTTGTCAGGGAGAAGCACCACACTGCCTCACCTTCCTTTTCCTCCCTACACAAGCTGAGGGATGAAAGAGCTGCTTTCTTGAGGAAGAAGTCTCTTTGCCTGTGGCCAAAACCGCTTGGTTCACATGTTCATCATCCTCTGCACCAGCATGGTGAGCTTGCCCAGTTTAGAAGGCATAAAGGTTAAATAAGGATCTGAAACCACTGGGAAGAAGATGAGCAGTCTGCTTTAGCTCTTCCTCACAGAGTTAAACCAGGATCCCTGAAGGAGATGGGTAGTGATGGCTCTAGAGGGGAAGACGTGAAGAGCAGCTGCGGCCCTTAAGCGTGCTCAGCGCAGAGCAGAGGAGCTGAGGGGAGGCCTGATGGCGGCTGCAGCTCCTCACAGGGAGCGGAGGGGCAGCGCTGAGCTCTGCCCTGTGTGACAGCGACAGGGCCCGAGGGAACGGCATGGAGCTGTCAGGGGAGGGCAGCTGGGGGTCAGGGAAAGGGGCATCTTTGGAATGCCACAGGGCGGTGGGCATGGACTCAAGTGCTGGAGTTCAAGGAGCGTTTGGACAGCGTTTGGAAGTTCTTAGTCATATGGTCTGATATTTTGTGTGGGCCTGTGAAGGGACAGGAGTTGGACTCAATGGTCCCCCCTGGGTCCATTCCAACCTGAGATATTATATGATTCTATACAGTAGCATGGCCTTACAAATCATAATGGGGTTAAAATCCATGGAAAGATTATTTCAGCCCCATGCATAGTGTCCATCCATCCATCTGTCCCCCCACTTCTCAAGCAGCAAGTGACTGTGTTTCTTAACAACAAACTAAGCCGGAGAGAGCTGCAGGGCCAGTGCGCTTCTTCCTGTGACCCACAGACATGGTTATACTTCTTCCTGCTTATTGTGCTCACAGAAGCAGGGGAACAGGGAATCTGTAGTTTCCCAGGCACTCTGAGCATCCTTGAAAGAGACAGCTAGAGCCTGCCAGTCCCTAGCCATTCATTCTTATCCTCTGGCACCTCATCCCTTGTGTCAGCATTCATACAGCTGTGCATTAAGCTGGGGCTTACTCATAGTAAACCAAGGAAAGGAAATGGATTTTGAATTTTAGTGCTGAAATTTCATGTTTTAGTTCCCCAGGCTGGTGGCTCATTTCTTGCCTGCTTGAGCAGCCACTGACAGGAGGGAGGGCAGTGAAGGGGCCAGAGCTGTGTGCAGGGGAGAAAGGGCAGCCATTGCCTTGTGGGGGCCACTGCGGCTGAAGGCAGTGTGAACTCTCAATGGATCCATCGGGGTAGAGCTGGAGAAACTTCCTTCCTTTCTGGAAGAGGCACTGTGGGGTAATGGAAGCCCAAAGTTCATTTCTGCTTACAAAGAAATTTCTTGCCATCTATTTTTTTTCCCCCTCAGTCTTTAAAGTTGCCTTTGTTTTATTCTTTTCCACATTTAATACACTGGGGTCCTGATCTCTGACCAGAGTTCTAGAGGTCACCAACTGCATTAATATTCTAAGAGCTTAATCATCAACAGTACTCAAGCAGATGAGTAAAGAGACAGGAAGTACTGAATTTTCGTTTGGTTTCCACTACTGATTCACCCTGTAGCCTTGGGGCATCTCATTTCCTGCCTCCCCTCCCTTTCGCTATTTGGAAAATGGGAGTGATGTGGACCTGCTTGATACTGTGAAGTGTTAGACTTGTGCCCCCTGTACTGTCTGGAGAAATGGTTCTCACCTCATTCGTACCTTCCTTTCCTCAACCCCTGCTGGGACCCACATCACTGCTGCTCTCTCAGATATGTCAATGCAGCTCCCCTCTGCTGTAGTCAGATAGCTGGGTGATATGAGCTAAAAAAGAAAACTTTTTTTATTTCTGTAGGGCTTGCTTCACCTCTTGTGAAGACCCTGCCTTGGAGGAGTAGTCAGCAAAGTGAAAGCAGGATTTCCTCCAGTTGTTATCACAAGAGACTTAGGTATTGTGAAGCTATGTCTTAAAAGGTACTTTCAGGTGAAAGCGTTACCTCAAATGGCTTTGCAGCATAGCCTTAGGAGACAAGGTAACCTTAGCCCTGTAAAAATTGATATCTCATCAGTGCAGCACTAGGGCATCCAGCAGCTCTGATTTTATCCAGATCATAAATGAGCATGGGACAATGTTTATATGAAAAGAACAGAGCTCATAACACAGCGCTTATAGCACCTTAATGCTGTCTGTGAAGAAGGAAGATGGGATCTGGTCCATCTAGAACTAGAGGACATCTATAGCTAGAGGTCCACCCAAGCTGTAGGACACAGGGATTTGATGGCTGAAATGAAGTTTTTCAGGACAGCCGTGCTTCCAGAGAGATCAATGAGCAGATCTGAACCAGCAGAGTAAAGTTTACCAATTTGCATCAAATAGCTGGGGCATTTTGCATCTGGTTCTGAACATGCCCACACAGGATTTAAAGCCAGTGGAGCTGTAGCTGGTATGAGGAGACTGCTCCCATCCCTCCAACAAAACAGGGCAAGGAAGGGCGATTCCAGTCCTGCAGCCAAACTTAGGGCTGGCAAAAATGCATAAGCTTGGCAGAAAAATACTGTTGCGTGCTTGGGCTAATTGAGAAGATCCTGGGTATATTTTCGGACACTGCTCACTCACTGAGTTTTAACCAGCCAGCTGTTTCTGCTCCTGCTATCCATCACACAAAGCATGCTGCTACTGAGCTCAGATGGCTGTCTCAGGCTATCTGTTTTTGCAGCTCAGCTGCCTTCTGGTTATCTTCCTATGACCCAGCTGTGGCACCTCACCTCTCATGCAGGGCCATGAGACACATCCGAGCTGCTTTGACCAAACTTCCTCTCTCTGAGTCAGACCTCCTCAGTGAGCATTGTCCCCCCTCATGCTCATCCTGATGTCCCTTATCTCACTCAGGAGCAGTTGGAGATGCTCACCAGAGCTGGAAATAGCCCCCTTTATTTCTAATTTTGGTGACAGTATGAAGTGTTAGACAGTGCTTCCTGTATTGTTTGGGAAAATGGGTCTCACCTTATCCATGCCTGCCTTTCCCCAGCCCCTGCTGAAACCCACATCCTCTGCTGCTCTCAGCTGCACTGTGCTCAGTTGTGCTCACAGTGGTGAAAGACTTCCACAGTGGTGGAAGACTACATGGAGATGGCTGGATTGTGATATCATAATTCTGCACCTTATATAAATGTAGTTCGAGTTTGCAACTTCACTAGGCTTTTGAAGAGGTAGGCGGAGTTTCATTCTCGTAAACTTAGGCCTTGTTTTGGCATGGGCCTGAATGCAGTCTTTATGTGCCATGTGCTGCGTCAGAGATGCCACGACGACGTGATGCAAAGCAGTGAGCTCTACAGACTTTCTGTGTGAGTGAAGGACTTATTTAGTCACAAAACACCTTTAGTTGGACCAGGTTCTGTCAATTTCCCTGTAGCCAGCCTAAACCTGGTAAAAAAGCATAAAGCTGGCACAGAAATATTTCTGTGTACCGGACTAACTGAAGAGAAAGAAGATTGTTGTATGCTTGCAGCTGCTCCAGGGCAAGTTGAGCTCATAAAGCTGACAGATCTGCTAATAACCGTCCTGTCACCATGGCCTGAGCTGGTACAGATTCCATTGCAATACCAGATGAAGCCAATGCATTTCTGCCAGCAGCAGACTTCAGCAGGAAACCTGTGAGGGCATAAAGTCCCACAGTGCCCCTGCTCTGAGTATGGGTGCATTTAATCCTATCAATTTATCCCTTTGCTTAATTTCATGCAGTGTGCAAACTCCCTATGAATTCATAAATCTTCGAGGACTGTGCTGTAAGTGAGGTAAATTAGAGAAATTAAAGTATAAAGCATATATTTTAAACAAGTATTAAGGCTACTGAAGTGTGCCCCATGAAAGCTTTCTTCTTTGATTTCCAGGTGACATTTATTTGAATGCTGAAGAGATTTTATTTAGCTTTATTGTACAATCAGTAGGGAGTTACGTTTTGAAAGTAACTCAAAAAATGAAGCCTGAATGATCACTAAAATGCAAAAGAAAGGGGGGGGGAAAGAACATAGGTGAGAATTGGCTGTCCTCTCAAATGAAAAATTAAAAACCCAGAGCTGTTGAAGGAAACTTAGAACAAAATTATTGGCTTAATTGGCTTAAAATTCATCTGATACAGCACAAGGTTCACAGATGCCACACTTTCATGAAACTCTGGCTTTGTCAGGGAAGCTAGCTTAAAATGTTCCCTTTCATCCCTTCCCTGGTGCCTCACAGCTGGCTTCCCACCACAGAGCACTGTCCTGTCCATGGGCATCCCCCACCTCCAGAGCAAGGTATGTGGTTCAAGGTTTTTAACCAAGTTAGAAGTAACAATCCCCAGAGGAAGTGCTCTTTAGTGTGAATCAGTTCAGAGTTTTGGTATGATCCCACAGACAACTGTAGCATTGTCACAAAAGAGACTGTGGAGGCAGCAAGGAATATATGGCTGCTGGGAGACTGAGATGGCAAAATGGCACTGGAAACTTTGTGAGCTACCTCTGACACCAAAGCCAAGCTCTCACAAAGCTATTGCTGACGTATCAATAGAAATGCCAGGGAAAGGTCTGTGGGAAGAGAAAAAGCCTTCAGGCATCACCATGCGGCATGTAATTTAACAAAAGACACCCAGTGGTCATAATAGATGGTTGAAATGAAAGATGTTAGTCACCCTTGGGATGGTGATTGACACAGGGTAATCCTCCGGGTATTATTTTCTTAAAAACAAAATGTTGTAATCAAAATAAAGCAAAAGGCTGAATGTTATGGGGCACTGTTGGGTTTTGGCGTGAGGAGTTTAGCTATAGTTTGGCCTGAAAGGGCAATTTCTGTTCCTCTTCTTCTGGATCTTGTTGACTGACCAGCTGGCTCTTTTGTAAAACACATTTACCCTCTGTGATCTGGTTTTGAGAAAGTCAAATATCAGAGATGCTGTGACACAGAAGTGCCTCGCTGTAACTCTTAGGACAGGAACTTTGTAATCAATGAAATCCTTTTCTCCTCTGAAATATGGAGAGTTTGGGGGACCTTCTAATCACAAAAGAAACACTTTTGAATAAAGAAGGTTCACAAAGAACTACTATCTCAGGACAAGACTTCTGGGGTTCACCTGAACACACATGGTAAGCATTTTGGATGTCTGTCTAAGCTGATTGCCTAAGCTGCCTTTAACAGGTGGCAGAAGGAGGTAAGTACTTCCAGGGCACAGCTAAAGAAGGGTAGAGGAATCGTGTCATAGCGTTGACTACATGGAAGAGTCTGGCATGGTGAGTTCTGGTGCTGAAGTCTGCACTGAAAACAACTCAGGCTAGTGAGATCAATGCCAGGCAGCTGGTCAGTGCTCTTGCAATGGTAATTTCTAAGATTTTCAGCTGCAAGGTCCTGCATACTTCAGAATATTTGGTAAATAGCATTTACTCTTTGGACTAGCAAAGTGAAGCCAATGGGTAAGACTTGATTGCTGCAAAAGAGTGCAGCTCTTGTAGTGAAATTCCCTGGTAGCTCTGTTGACCAACTTCTCGCACTTAAGACTAGTGTATTTAGTGCAAGCATTTATCAGAAGCAAGTGTGCCTAGGCAGTGAATAGGCAATCTGCCCTCTGTTCAATTTGCTTTGAAATAGAAAAAGCAGGAACATTTATACAAAGAGTAAAAAACAGCACATGATTTCCCAACAGCACTTGAGAATTGCTTTTGCTGCTTTGATTGTTCTTGTTCCCTGCCCTCACGAGCCCAGAGTGGAACAGTTACTCCAGGAAGGTGGAAGCGCATAAGGACAAATGATGAGATGAAGATGTGCATCATGAGAGTAAGGTCCAGTTTAGAGGACAGCTTAAGCACTGGGATGTTAATGGCATGCAAATACATGCTTCTGCATAAGGATATTTCCTGTGTCGTTTCCTAAGCACTTGGAAAGAACATTGTGCCGAGTTCTCCAGGATACTGCTAGATGTACTCAGACTCTCCCTGCTATTCTTTGCCTGATTGAGCCCTTGATTTCCTCCAGGAGATTAAGGACATATTTTTACTACTGCCATGATCTGAAATTCTGCACATTGAGGATGAATGTGAGCTTTCCAAACTAGTCTTCTCTTGCACTTGAAATTTAACAAGACTGGGGACAAAAACCCCTGTAGCTGGAACACCCTTGACCTCCATGGAATCATGCCAGCACTGGAACTGGTCCTTTGGTTTGCCAAGGTGGACACACGTACAGCAGAGGAAAAAAACGGCTCGGCCTTGCCATTCATTCAGCTCTGCTGGGAAACAACATGAAGATGTATTTTCATACCATTAAAAATTCAATAGCAAATAGATGAAATTGCAGTTTTAAATAAGGTGCCAGCACCCTAGAGTTAGGCATTCCAAGCATTTTTTCCATGCCACTTTCTTCTCACCACCAAAAAAATGTAAGATGGAAATACTTCATAGTTTTTTGAAGATTAAATGTTACAATGACAAGATAATTCTGTTCTATTTAGACATAAAATCTTTTCTTGCATCACACAGCATTTTCCAACATGTTTGCATACTCTATTTTACAAGACAACAGATAATATCTACACTTAATATCACCCAAATCTTACATAGTTATCTGAGGTCTCAAGCACTTTAGAGAAAAAAGATCACTGTTTTACCCAAGTGCTAAGAAATCACAGGTCACAATTTCTTTTAAGCCAGGAGCTAGTTTTACTATCTTAACTTGAGATTAACTGTTGTATTCTTGACGACTCTTTGTGTGCCTTTTTTCTTGGCAATTGACTTTATATAATCTTTCTCAATCTTAAATCTTTCTGCAATCCTAAATATTCCAAAATCATAGAATCACATAATAACAGAGTGGTTTGGATTGGAAGGGACCTTTATGATTATCTAATTCCTGCTAATGCATACAGATATCTGAAAGTTGTCACTTCCTTTGAAGAATCCTGAGGCTAAGAGTCCTTCCCAAAGAGGACTTTGCCTGATGAAATCTGCCGTTATGCTTTCTTTTTACAGAACCCTTGCAGCAAGTCTGACAGGCTAAGGCACCCAGGCTCACCCTACGCACACACCCACCACACTGCCACCTCAGCTTATGTATAGCATGCTTATGCAATCTGGCTTCCTATAGAATGTGCTGGCATCATGCTATATAGGCAAACCACTGCCATATTTGATCAGATTTCTGTCGATGCTCTCCAGATATGTGCCAGCATGTGCAGAATGCATAGTTTTATGCTGTGCTGCCTCTACGTACTTCAAATGCTGAGATAAGGCAGGCTGTGCCATCTTGCAGTGTTTTTCAGTCATTTGAGACTCCAGAGTGGGCCTAACACTGCTGAGGACAAACATTACCTCCTTGCTGCTTGTTCCTTTAAGAAGTTCAATCAACAACATGATGAGGTGAAGATCATCTGTCCTCATGAAATCGTTCCTGGTGCATGTATGCAAAGAAGTCTGAGCTAAGAGTTGCAAAGGAAGAGCTAAGATATCTCCATACTGAGACACCTTGCCCTGGCTGCAATTATCCACAGTTCTTTTCTGCTCACTCCAGAGATTGTAATATGGACTGTGCAACTAATGTGTTCCCTAAAATCCCACAGACTCAGGTCTGAAGAGCCCAGCCACACAAGGAATAGGTAGGGTTGTGTTTGGGGCCCTAAGCTTTGGCCCAGTGTCGTCCCATTGCTCAAATTGCTTCTGAGCTGTACCTCAACAGTACTCTCTGGTGGAAGCAAAAAGAAGGGACCCATTCTGCTCCTAGATTGCTTGTATGAATTTCCAGCATTCTGTGGCTTGCCTGTGTTTTTTAGTTGCCTGTTTAGTCCTGTTTTGAGGCAAGGAGATGTTCATCAAATTTCATTGCAGTTTATGGTGTGTAAAAATTTACTCTAAATAATAACAGATACACTTCTGTGCAAATTTCATAGGTAGGAATCATCCTAAATGTCATAAGCTATACACAGCATGGAAGCCCAAACTTCACCTTCTTCCTATAATCTCTGCCAAAAGCCATCAGTGAAAGAAAGACAATTCTTGAGCATGGTTCATCTCGTATGATATAAAACAGGTCACACAGATCACCGTCAAGAAATGCCTGTTTCTCTGTACTGACTCTGAAGGGAGTTGAGGTGCACAACTCATGCATAAATGCTTATACTGTAAACACACAGAGTTAGATGGGATGAATCCCACATGCCTTCCCTGGATTTAACACCCTATGGAAAGTCTTTTTTTCTCATCTACTCCTAAACTAGGTGTGCATTTTCAGCTGCTCAGGTAACTCTAAGTGTCTGCTGCAGAGGAGTTAATTTGTCACTTCCCCCAGGAGCCCCAAACACCACACCACAAGATGGTTGAGGGATAATAGGAGTAAAGGAAGAGGGACTTAACTGTAGGGCATGAAGATCAGCAAGCAGCATCACAGAACAGCAGAGGCTGGAAGGTGCCTCTAGGAACTGTTTAGTCTGATAGTTTAGTCACCCCATTGAGTATCTGCGCACATGGATAAGATCCTCCCCGAGTCTTCTCTACTTCAGGCTGAATAGTACCAGCTCTCAGCCTCTCCTCGTGTGTCATGCTCCAGTCCCCTCATCATTTTTATGGCTTGCTCCAGTAAGTCCCTGTCTCTGCTGTACTGGATGAGGAGCCCAGAACTGGACCCAGCACTGCAGACATGTCTCACCAGGGCTGAACAGATGAAAATAATCACTTCCCTCGACCTGCTGGCAACCCTCTTCACAACGCAACCCAGAGGGCTGCTGGCATCATTTTGAGCTATTGCAATAGACAAGGGCAGAGGGCAGCTGCCAGCATGACTTTAATCCGGTTCCCAGGAATGCCAGAAGCGTGTCTTCTAGTTAAAGAGCTGCAGCCTTGAGGCAAGCCAAGTACAGCATGCTAGGAAGATGCTTCACAGGGAACTGTGTGGGAAGGCAGGTTGGAAGATCATAAGAAGGACCACTATTTTGGTACTAGCAGAGAGAGTGGGGGGCAAAGAAGCGCCAGCTGGCTCTCCATACTAAAGGAGACTTGTCCTGTTGCTGACAGATGGGGGAAAATACAGAAAAGAGGTAAATTTCGAGAGGGAGAGGTGGAAAAATAGGGAAAAATAGGCTAGACAAAAACAGGTATGTCCACAGGTATAAGGTCTCCAAAGGAGTTAAGCCTCTAACATTGATGCAGGTGGCATTGCATGTAGCTTTTCTTGCTGTGGAGCAACATTTATGGAGGCCATTGCCAAAGTTATTTGCAGGTTTCTGGAGAGTCCTGGAGAGTTTTGGTAAAAACATGTAGCAAAACTGTGAGGGAAGCGGGGCTTGCTAAATGACAACTTCCAGCAGATCACTTTGTCTCCATTTGGGCCTCTGTCTTTCATCTCTCTCCAAAAGGTGACATAGAAGGGAACAAACATCCAGCAAGCAGCATGGGCAGATGAAACAAGACCATTGCTCCATGTCAGCCTGAAGCCATGTAACTACTTCCCAGCCACAGGCTCTAGTGGAAACCGGTGCTGTGTTTTTGTGGAGTGAGGGTGACAAAACAGCTGTGGCAAGGGCTCAAGAGCACCAAGGGTGGCACAGTGCTGGAGCAGAGCACATACGCCAGAGCAGGGGAGGGCTGTATGGTGGCAGTTCACAAGTAGCTTGGTTAAGGCTCTGGTGGGATGGGAGCCAGCAAAACACAGACAAAATGCTTGTCCTGTTAGCTATGGGGGAGCATTTGGAAAGGCTTTATGCACCTGAATGAATCACCAAAGAATGCTGCTGGGAATTTTTTATTTCTGGTTTGCCCAGTCCTCTGAAATGAGTCAGTTACAAGCGGAGATAACAGGAAAGTATTCCCTAAAATATTAAATGCCAACATTCAGCAGGGTGACAGCCCTGCTTGGTGTCTACTGTAAAATTCTAGCAGGCAAGGACAGTCGCTTGGCTCTTGCTCAGAACCTGTCAGGAACACCCCCACTACACTGTGATTCAACACCAAAGGAGAAAAATAAATCCATTCCTCTGTAACAGGGAGAGTAGGTGAGCATTACTGAGTTAATAAAGCAATGCTGCCATGTCACATCTGGAAACCCAGCTTGGGGCAGAAAAAAATCCAATTAGCTGCAATATCCTTACTATAGTGGTCCTGAATCAGTCCCTAGAGAGCCATTGCATCAGATAACTGCATCCCAAAATGAATGACTACATCCTCTACAACATTTGCCACAGATGGCAGCCACCAGCCAGCAGAGAGAGGTGCCCATTAGTAGAGAGGCAGAACTCAGCTAGAAGTGCCTCCCCAACCCGGGAATGGTGAGAAACAGAGCTGCCTGCTAGCAGATGCCCCCTCCCATGCAGAAAAAGTTGCAGATCCAAATTAAACAACAACAAAAATAAAATCTTGCAAAATACTCTGAAGTTTGGGTTTTATTTATTTATTTATTTATTTATTTATTTATTTATTTTCCCTTATAAACACATGCAGGCAAAAGCAGAGTTTGCAGCCCTCCCTTATCCCAGGTGCTAAAGCTTGTTGCGTGCTGAAAGGCACCGTGAGAGACTGGCTGGATTCTCTGTTAGCAGGTGTTGGGAGCCTGCAGGGATCTGCACCTTAATTAATTCTGACTTACCAGGGCCGGGGAGGCTTATTAGCCTCCACCCTAAAAATGAGGAAGACAGGAGGAGCCCTCTGGGGAGAAGGCAAGCAGTGTTTGTGGGGACAGAAGCTAAAGGAGAGCCAAATCTTTAGGTGGGGCTTTCAAATTCATTTCTTATCCATTTTTTCATAAATACAGCAAAGTTCAGAAGATCTATATTTTTACACTTTGAGATGAACATCTAATCTGTCAATAGTTAGCAGAAGCTCCTTTTGCAGAAACCAAAGCCTCCTTGCACTCAGCTGCAGACAGAGGCAAGTGCTTTCTCTGCTTTGTCTTGGTGCTCCTTACATTTCTTTCTATGTCCCTAAATGGGGAATTCTAAGGCCCATAAGTGGGGGAAGGAAGGGGATATTTAACTTGTTGTCAGAGCTTGTGAAACCACATGGTTGACTTGTTAGGGTTTCTGTGCTTGCCTGCCTGCACGTCATATCATTATTTTCTAATCAAATCCAAAAAGTCAGGGAGAGTATCACTGGCCAAAACCCGTTAACTATGGGGGAAGGGGAATGGGAGAGCCAGAGTAGGGGGATGGACCATTTGTTTAGCATAGCTTCAGATCCAGGCATCTCCGAAGTTGTTCACTGTTCAAACAATTGGATGACAGCACCAGCTTGCACATTCCTGCTCAACTATGCTTCCATCTCATCTTTTCTCCTCTTCCTCATTGCCCTTAAGATGCTGACATCCTGACAAACTCAGACTTGCCCCAAGCAACACTCAGAGCTGAAGCATCCCAAGTAGAAGGCAGGATGGAGTGCTGGGAGATGCCCTGGCTGTCACCACCAAATGAAGTTTGAACCAAGCCAGAGGATTGTTGTACAGACAAGTAAGAGTTTGGGGACAGGGAAAGGGACACTGCCTTCCTGGGATATGGAATTGCACTGTCTGGGAGAGAAAAAAAAGAGATGAGTGCAGAATTCCTGGTACAGGAAATCATATAAATCCTTGTACACAAAGTGAAGGGCAACCCAAGAAGCACTGTGGAGGAAAAGGAAATGGGAATGTGAGGAAAACAGAGATTTGTGATAGAGAGAAGCAAGAAAACTGAGAGTTAGCAATTCCTCCCGGGCATGCCTGGAAAGAGGTCAAGAGGGTGTCAGTCACAAAAGCTTGTAGGGATCAGCCTTGTCATGTGGTGGGCAGTGCAAGCTCTTTTCTGGGTATGTTGGATAGACCCCTTATTGACTATGTGTTTTCAAGGCAAACTCAGGTCAAAGTAAGCCTTTAATGATGGTAACAATTGCCTTTGGTAGAGCTTGAAAGAAAAGAAGAATACACATATTTCTTTTATCGGGAGAAAAAAAAAGAGTGACTGGTATTCTAGGGAGGACTACTAGGCTCCAGGCTATCCCTTGTCCCAATTCTCAAGGAATAAATCAAGAGAAAACTTCCCATTTCATTTCACGTGAGAAAGGAGAATGAGCTCGTTCCCATTTCATTCTTTTGCTGGGATGCCCCTTTCCCTCCTCCAGCATCTGCAACCGAGATCTGAAAATTACAGAAGCGATGAGGGTGGTGCTCATCGCCTAAGGACAATTCCTAAATTCCTCCCCCCCCCCATGCATCCCACTGAAAGTTGTTGCCCGGAGTGAATTCAGCATTGAGCCACCTAGTGGTATTTGATAGAAAACAGCCTAGGCAGGCAACATCAGGCTATAAAGCCCCCTAAAAGGCAAGAAGAGGAGAAAGAGGTCTGTTGGAAGCCTCGTAGCCCTTCCGTGCTCTGGTCGAATTGCATGAGAAAGTCCTTTCTGTTGCTAAGGCAGCCATCAAGACATGGACCAAACGCGTATCAGTGCAAGAGCAGCAAGCAGGGGGTGGAAGCTGTGCAGCACTCTCCTGAGACCCAGCTGCTGTTGGTTTCCTTGCCCAGAGCTGAAGATGCTCACATGTTGCAAATACCTTAGATGAACACAAAGTCTTCTTGCCTGTATAGAGGAGCCAGGGGACTGCGTGGCTGCCTTCCTGTGGCTGCCGGCAAAGGAATTAAAAGGAAAAAAAAAAAATAAAAAATAAAAGGCTTCTTGTCCAGTATCAGGGGAAAAGCAGCTCTGCCTGGTGCTATTTCCCCCCAGGCACTGCTGTGGGGGAAGGGGAAGCCATGCAGAAATTGAGCAAAGGCAGCCCTGGGGTATTCCATAGAGTGATAAACTGCTGTGGAATGGACATCTGAGCCTGGAAGGAGCCAGCCTTTATTACTAAATTAAATTGGTCATTCTGGCCGCTTGCTTCTCATTGCATCACATCAAGGAATATCTTGACTAATTATTTTTCTCTTCTGCTTTTTCAAGAGGGAAACCCAAAGCTGAAAAAACCCTGATTTATTCTCCCTAAAATCAGCTCACACCCAAAAAGGCAGTTCTTCAAATTTACTTTTGATCTTTCATATTCTGTGGCTATGAATCCATGTATTGTTTATTACATGCAATATTGAATGAAAGGATGCTAACATTCTCCCACAGTCATTGCTTATTGGAGTTGGGGGTTAATAAAAGAACCAAATGTCACAAGACTTAGAGTAAAATCATGTGGATTCACATTATTAATATATGTAACTTTGTCTTTTGGATTAGTTGCAGCCTTCTGAATGCCAAAGTTCTCCCCTCTCAATCTTTTTTCTTTCTACAGAGCATAATCCAAAGTATCAAAAAGCCAAGTGAGAGTCTAGTTTAAAGAGCAAGGCACACAATATGTAGAGATGAGGGTATGGCAAGAATGCTGTGATTGGACATATCAATCATTTCTATGGCAACAGGAGAGGATGTAACAATAATGTAGAACAGAGCAGAGAAGACTGTAAAAAAAATAAATTATACACTACTAATACTTTCATTTACCCATTACAGAGATAGACTCAAAATACAGAAAACCATACAAAAAATATTAAGAATTATTTATATTTCCACATTTCTCATTTACAGTAGCAAAAAAAATATATCTTTTATACAACAAGTGCATTCTTGTTCATCTGGAGGATCTGTAGGTCCATTTGAGAAGGCACACATTTTGTGAGAATGTAAGTAATATAGCATAGTAGGATATGATGAAAAGGAGTATGTGTTTGCATGTGGAGAAACAGAGATTGAATCTTATCCATCCACCAGGCTTATGCCTTTTTATTCTTCACTCCGATGAAAATGACAAATGATGGCACAAAGCCTGATGCCATATTCTTCTAATAAATGTACATAGATGTATTCAGTCTTCTTTTAGTCACCAAGGTTGGGATTTAGTTTGCCTAATTTGAGTGCCTGGACCTGAGGTACTCCCTATGCTGCTCTTGGTTTATCAGAGCCTCACAAAAGTCTTCAGCTCTTCATGAAGTGAACCTCTAAACTTTGTCAGCCAAATTGCTCTGCAAGGTCTGCTGATCCGGATCCTGGTCTAGATCCCTACTGACTGCAACAGGAGCTTAGATACTTTGCTCACATGCAAACACTTGAGGCAAAAGTTCAGCTGCCTGCCCACAGGTGTCTGACACCATGCCATATCAGATCCCTTTGAGTAGCTGTGACATCACATGGGGCTGATGGAGGCCCTGTAAGAAACTTCTGAGTGACAGTTCAAAGCTAAGTAGGAGACCTGAAGTCAAGTCAAATGGTGAATCAATCCCTTCAGTGGGGAACAGCAGGAGTGGAACTGGGTGTGCAGCCAACCTGGAGAGCCTAGGAGCAAGTCAGGGTCAGCAGGGAATGGGGGATACAGGCACATCTACAGCATAGCTGGAGCAAGGACTGGTGCCAGGATTGGAGCCCACATGCAGCCCCTGAAGCAAGGGGTATGGGTTGCCTGTCTGGAGGTGCCATGAGAGGCTGGTCAAAGCAGTTACAACCTTTGACAGATCCTAGCTTCTGAAAAATCAGAGTGAGGTGAATCTTCAACCTTGATGCTTATACACCACAGAGATCTGCATTTGAGCCTGCCTCCCACACTTCCTTTGTAGTACCTGGAAAGAAACAGAGACTGCCAGGAAGTTGTAATATCTGTTCTGAAGGTGTGCTATCAAAAAGAGAGATATCAGGCCCTGAAGATACCCGTGTATCTCCTCTACCACAAGAAGAATCTCAGCATAGATTACTGTGCGGTAGAATGGGTCAGATGAACACTGCCTGATGCATCTGCAAGAGCCAGAATAAGAATGAGCACAGATGGAAGAAGCACACAGGGATATAGCCCCATAATGTGGAGTCATTTTATCCATTGACATCTCTATTGCCACATTGAAATCAATATTAGCATATTTCTTAGATTGGATACTCATATTTGATATCTGTCTGAGCATTTCAAATTTATTCTGCTTCCTGTCCCAAGCACAGAGAGGTTATTTGCTGCCACGCATTGCTGTTTCCCTTGAATCTACCCCTGCTGCTATTTTTCTTTAAATGATTCTGCATAGCAAGACCATGTCGAATTTTTTTTTTCCACAGACTCTTACTATCTTGTATGTTAGAGCTGGAGCCAGAGGAATAAACAAGCACACAAGTAACAGAGATGTGTATTGGAAGTGATATGACCCAGGCTGACAGCTCTGTGCCAGAGCCCTTCCTCTGCCAGATAGCTCAGGCACTCTCCCACTGTTCAAACAGCTTCCACACCTGACCTCAAAGGAAAGTTGCATAGCCTTATACATATTCCTTTTCTCAAATCTCAGTAATTAGTTTTATATGCAGTGGTGATCCTGTCAGCTCCATCGCAGAACTGGGAATGAAAACATCAGCTCTTGCAGGGTTGTCTCTTCTCCTGGAGAAAGCTAGACAAGACTGTTTTGAATTAAAGTACTAACTAGCCTCCCACGCAGGGCTAGACATGGTTCTGAAAGCCTCTCATACACCTACGTATAAACACATACACTACAAAATGGATCACAAAATAATTTGATCAGAGGTGGTCTGTTTAGTTGCCTGTCATTCATCTGCTGTTCCTTCACTAAAGCAGGGCTGTCTCAGATCAGGTTGCTCAGGGCTTTGTTAAGCTGTGTTATGTGCATCTCCAAGGACAGGCGTTCCAGAGTCTATCCAATCAACCCATTCCAGCACTTACTGCCTTCCCTGTGTGACCTGTTTTTCCATGATATCCTTTGTTGCAAAATGTGCCAGTTGCCTCTTGACTGGAGCTTAGCCTTTATTGTAGTATCTCATAGGATGCTTAGAGCCAAACTGCTGAAATGTCTACCAGATGAGTGGACTGTGAGGTGGGTGGAAAGCTGGCTGGAGCGCTAAGCTTAAAGGTTTGTTGTTGGAGGTAAAAATCCAACAAGCAACTGGTTGCTAGTGGCCTCCCTTGGGGTCAGTGCTGCATAACATCTTTGCTGATGAGCATTGCTCTCCCCTTGTTCACAGACCCGATTATCTCATAGAAGGCAATCAGGATGGTCAGGTATGATTTGTCCTTGCTAAACCCATTGTTCTTCACATCTATTCATGGCTTCCAGAATTACTGTTTTTTTTCAGGAATAGAGATTAAGCTAACCAGCCTGCAGTTCCCTGCATCCTTCCTTGCCCCTCAGATTCAGCATTTTCCTTTTTCCATTCATTGGAAACCTTCCCCAGTGACCACAGCCTTCCAAAGTTGGCAGTAAAAAGCCTTGCAACGACTCCCTCAACATACTCAATTGCATCCCATGTCCCCTGGACTTCTGTCCTGCCTGTCTTTGGCCAAGTGTCATATCATGCACATTTTATAATTCCAAAACATTCTATCCACCTAACAAATTGAAGCCAGTCCCAGGAAATGCAATCTTCTAGCTGTGTTCTTCTAGAGAATCTTTCATATCTTTGTAGTTCTGTTATGGGAAATGAAACAGAAAATCACTGTGATCTCCGTGCTCCTGTTTTGCAACTGAAGAGAGACAGAAGTCAACCTTTTCTTTCCTAAAAAGGCTTACAACCACCATCAAACCCGCTCTTAGAAACTTCTTAGTCCTTAAAGGAAAAATTAAATCCTCCTCCCTTATGAACATCTCCAAAAACAACATAACACTCCCTGCTGAATCAGGAACTGGAAAACAGGACTCGAAGGTCTGCTGCTTTTACTTTCTTCGCACATTCTGCTACTGTAAATAAGCTAATTCTTATAACAAACCCTGCTTCTTGCTCAGCCACAAAGGGTGGGAAGACCAAGTGATTTGTAGGCTTCTACATCTGAGCATGTTACCTGGATCCCCTCACAGCTCATGGAGGCTTTCCTGGCATGCAATTCCTTTCTCCACAAGAGAGGGTCAGGTGTTTCTCACATTTACCAGAAAGGGACAGAGAGAACCAGGCTTGTAGATGCCTGTGCTGTAGGAACATAATATTAGCCAAGACAGGTGCGGCCCAAAACACATAGAAAAAGTGGCACAGATCTGAGAAAGCATGTCCCTGTCTCCTATGTAGTCTCCTAGCTAAACTCTTCATGGTGTGAACGTAAGTCCATTTTGCAGAGACCCACTGACAGCACGTGAGAGAAGACAGTAAGGAATCCGAGCCCTTGCTCACGACAAACATGTTCAGAAGCTGAATGGAAGGGATTAGCCCAGATACTCCCTACAATATTGCATCAACATTGTGTTTGCATAGTTACTCCCAGTCTCAGAACAAACAGTAAGGAAATAGTGAATCAGACCATGGAGATTTCCAGAAACCTGAGCAGACAGACTGACTGAGAAGCTTGTGCAATGAACAAAAAGTACTGTCACTTCTCCACAGCCAAACTCATTCTGCAGCAATTTATTCAAAGCTACACGGTTGCATGAAGCACCTGTAAGTGTTCCAGCAGTAGGATGTTTATCATTCTGTTAGGAGCATGAAGTTGAGAAAATATTCTATCTGAATACACAGTACATTCAAGAAAGACTTTAGCTTCAAGACAAATAATTTCAAGCTCAACTGAAACCTTTGTTTTCCTTAACATGCTGAGCCATGCCTTCATCTCTAAATACAGTGTAGTTCCAACTCTATTATCTGGATTTGGGCTGCCTACTAGACGTAAGAAGGATTTCATTTGGGAAGATATTGATGAAAGAAGCAGGTCTAGAGCAAACTACACTAAATATTAAAATGCTTGCATTACTCTAAGCATTTTGAGGCAAATCGAAATTCCTTCAAAAGAGATTTAAAAATATATGAAAATATTGAAAACAAAACCGTGTCTCTTTTTTATGACGTGAAATTAATTACAGTATCACTGGATTTACTTCCTGGTTTTGGTGGACTATTTCCAGGGGGCTGTATTCTATGCTGCACAAGTTTTTATTTACATATTTATTCTCCAGTGGATCAAACTTACAGACTCTGGAGCTCCTATCCTGCCACCAACCAGGCTAAATTCAGAGAGAATAAAGGCATTTGTAATCTTCTGCTTTTCAGATATGAAACATTTCCTCTTAAATTAAAGAGAAAACAGAAAACGAATATAAAAAAAACCCCTTTATCTCTACGCTGAGATATATTTATCTTTGGAGGTAAAAACACGTAATGAGAGAGGAAAAGATGCCAGGAGACAGGTGTGACCAAGCTTTCATTACCTATACCTTTATCTAACCGGGTGGAGACAAAAGAAACAAAATCTTTCCATTTAGCTGTGTCATTACGGGGTGAGGCATGCTGGTTTTGGTGCACTGAAACTCTGACAGTGGGTACAGTCACACTCTCCCACTAGCTCCAATTACTCCCTCTCTTTGCCAGCTTCTCAATATCCTCACTTTCCCTAGCTTTCCTCTTCTCTGGAAAGTGGTTGTGTCCCTAAAGGCACGTCCCTCTATATCCTTCCAGCATACCAGTGTCCTTATGGTACCACAACCAAACATCTTTCCTCTCACCACTTTGGCCATCTGTCGGTCTGTGCAGCTTGCCTCAGCAGACAGAATTCAGCTCCCAGATGTCGCTCACTGCTCCTACTGACCGCTCAAGAATTTGCACATGCAATACCCAGTGAACAAAGGAATTCAATCCTACAGCCCATCATGTAATACACACAAAACTCTGGCTGGGACAGAAAATATGCCCATAAATAGTTTCAGAAAGAGAAGTTTAGCTTTTAGGCCTTTTCAATGAGTAAATAAGATACTTAAGTGCACTGTGAATAAAACTACAATTTCCTGCAACTTGCAGGATAAACCATTATGTTATCTACCAGAGATTAGAAGCCATTCTGCAAAAGCTTTAGGAACTTACATGAATTATCTGCAGAAAAGTAAAAAAGAAGCACAGAGGTGTGCATCGAAGTTCCAGCCCTGCCATTGTGAAGCTTGTTGCTTAGCACCCCACATGAGCTGAGTGTCAAATCCAATCGCTTGCAGATATCAAATATTTTGCAAACATCAAATGAAATACTTCATAAACAAGCCATGGTTTGAATGTTGTTCCAAAGTATTTGGGCAATACTTAGAAATACATCTATTCAAAGACAACTGGGAATTTTCAACATTTCACCAACTCAAACAGACCGACTTCATAAGAATTATTATTTTTATCTGTTTCTACTAAGAGAATATAAAAATTCTAACACTTAATATGTTTAGGCAAAGCAATGCTGTGTCTGGAAGCAGCACAAAGGAAATAAGAGCTTGCTATGCTATCAGGGGATTGAAATTGGCAAACACATTCCACTAGCCTGATTTTCCAATAGAGTCACAGAGTACAAACAAGAAAGGCACTACACTGAGGCATCTACTCCTGTAGATGGAGGGTGGTTCCTTACAGGGCATTTTGGGTTCTAAGACCTTGCGGGTGGGACATCAACTGCTTCCCTGGGTGATCACATGGTAACACAGCTCTCTCTGTTGGGGCACAAAGGAAGCTTTGAAGTCCATGGAACCATGGTATCACATAATGGCTTGGGTTGGAAGGAACTTAAAACTATACAGCCCCACACTAGATCAAGTTGCCCAGGGCCCCCATCCAAACTGGATTTGAACACCTCTGGAGATGGAACTTCCCCAGCTTCTCTAGACAGCCTGTACCAGTGCCTCACTGCCCTCATACTGAAAAAAAATATCTTCCTTATATCAAATTTAACTCTTCCATTTCTCAGTTTAAAACCCCTTGCCTGACCACTATACTTCATGATAGAGTCCCTCCCCACTGTAGACCCCTGTAGGTTCTAGCAGGCCACTGTAAGGTCTCACCAGAGCCTTCTCTTCTTCAAGTTAAACATCCCCAACTCTCTCAGCCTAACCCCATAAGAGAGGTGCTCCAGCCATCTGATTATCTTTATGATCTCCTCTGGACACACTCCAGCAGCTCCACGTCCTTCTTGTACTGGGGGCCCCAGAGCTGAACTCAATACTGCAGGTGTGGTACTTGAGAGTGAATTTAAGGGGAAACATCACCTCCTTCAGACTTCTGCTCAATGCTGCTTTTGGTGCAACCCAGGACATGAGCTACCAGAGCAGATCTACCTCTGAAATGAACATCTGAGGTTGTTGGTAAGTGTCAATGGTTCAAGACAGCGTTCTGAGCAGCTTGCAGTATGTAGTTAGGCTGAGCCAGCACCTACAAGGATTTCTAATCTTCACTCCCTGCAAATCCCACTAGCATAACCGATGTGTTTAAGTGCAACATTTCTTGGATTGCTCTCTTTTCCAATGTCACTGGAGGGTAATAGCTACAGAAAATAATAATCATAGGGCTCGCTCATAATGGCTTACTCTTCTCTGCTCAGAAGAGCAAAGGTGAGACCAACACCAAAATAACATTTTCCAGCTCTCATGGGAATCAGTCAAAATCACTGGTTGTGTTTGTATTTGAGCTGCCCATTTCAGATGAAACTCCCAGGGTGAATTTAGTAGTAGTTCTTCATGAGATGCGGCCTGAGTCTGATATAGGCTGGCCTATTTCAGGTGACAAGTCCAAAGACTTGATTGTAATTCTGCAGTATGGCCACTCAATCGCCCCTCTTTGCAAATCCTCCCACAGCAGCCAATATTCCAATAGGAATCTCTACCAGTAAAGTAATATGGACAGTTGCACTCAAAAATTGGCTTTTAGTAATTATTTTCAGTAATTTGGAATATGGGCCAAGTTTTCTGTGCACAAATAACGGATGCAGTGATGTGATGAATGACAGTGATTCTTGAGGAAATTTGGCCATGGGATTTAGCCAGAAAAGTCTGTGAAAGAACATATATCATAGAATCATAGAGTCGTTGAGGTTGGAAAAGACCACTAAGATCATCTTGTTCAACTTGCAGCACATCCCCACCATGCCCACTGACCAGGCCCCTCAGTGCCGCATCTACACATTTCTTAAACACCTCCAGGGGCAGTGACTGCACCACCTCCCTGGGCAGCCTGTGCCACTGCCTCACTGCTCTTTTACGGTATAATTTTTTTCCAAACATCCAACCTAATATACTCCTAGCTAAGCTAAATTTCACTCTGGTGTAAAAAAACTAGTTAGGAAAGGGCATGAGCTGAAACAAAGTAGAGCTGGCCACAAGAAAAGATTAGGCCTATTTCCTGAAGGAGTGCCATCTCCTGTGCAGAAACAGGAAATAATCCAACCCAGGGTTAGTGGTCAGAGGTAGCATACAAGAGGTGCTACACAGAGAAGAGCTCTGGAAAAATATCAACACCGACCCACAAACCAGTGGGAAACCACTGAAATAAGACAGAAAAATCCCCTACTTTTCCAGCCTCATGGAAGAGTTCGCGAATTCTGCTGCCCCAAAAATGGCCCAGCATGGCCCAAAGCTCCTTCCTCTGCCTTGCTGCTCAGCCACCAGCATGAGGGAAGTTGCAGCACGGCAGGATAAGACCTGTTTGCAAGCATTGCCCAAGGTAAGTCTGTTTTGCTTCCTTGTTCACGGCACCTTGACAAGGTCAGGACGCAGCATTTGGCAATGAATGACTAACCCAAGGCCGCTCTGTGAGTCAGCAGCCGCGGTCCGACAGGATTCAGGAATGCTGATTGCCAGGTCTTGCCGTCACCACCAGATAATGCTTTCCCCACAGCTGCCCCAGCAAAGCTCTCATGGGCACACACGGTGTGGAAATACCTCCCGTCATGAGGATTTCCCACTACAGTTCTTGGCAAAGTTGAACTGCTGCAGATTTATGAGCCTCTCAGATCTCCTCTAATTCCTCTTTTGAAACCCCATTACCTCCATCTGTGCTTCCTTTTGCATCAATCGAGCCATTTTTACTCGATGGGCTGGGGGTTTTTTTGTTTGTTTTGTTTTTCACAAGCTCCGATAGAATTTCACCAAGTGAATTTAGTAGACTCCTTCATTACTGACATCTTGCGTGCAAACATATGCAGACCATTTAAGGAAAAACCACAAATCAGCACAATCGTGTTTTTTTTCCGAAGAAAGCAGAGAAGTTCTGAGTTTTATGCAAAGCAAAGCAGTTTAACTGAAAAAAAAAAAAAAGTGTTAACCAACAAAATGGCAGTACCACATGATTTCAGAAACATATTTTTCTGAGCAATTTTTCCAACCCCAGTACTGATCATTATTTTGTAGCTTCCACTTCAATTTCCTTCAAAGAGTGACGATCAGGTTAACCCTGATGCTGAAGAGCGACCTACCAGAGAAGTGGACCTGGATTATGCCAGCAGCTCTTGGATCTGTTGGCAGAGCATTGGTGGTCAAACCACCCAAGCAGACATCATCCTAAGAAATGAACAGAGCTGATGGCCAGGGCCAGAATTCTTCCATATTGCCTTGATGCCAAAGCTGCTCCCTTGAGAAACACTGCTGCTCATTGACAGGGCTGCTCACTCTGATACAGTGGCACCAGCTTCCCTCCCAACCTGAAGGGGGCTTGCCCCACACCTCCTTTCCTCTCTGCTCCAAACTTAAGTGCAACCCAAATTGTTTTTTGGTTTTGAAATAATTTATTAAATTAGTTCCTATTTTTAGGACTTTATATGCTTTGTCTAGTCATCCAACTAGCTGTGTATTTATTTATGAGAGATGCTGACATCTAAGAATAAAAGAAAAATTGTGATGTCATTGCTTTTGAATTAATTTTGCCTGGAGACTTATTTCTGAAGTGTTTTTGTTGTTGGGTTCTAAAATACTCTTGGATATTTCAGTTGTATGAACTTTTAAACCTCCTCAATAAAGAAGAAAGTTCTTTCCTTTTCCCAACTTACAGAAAAGCAGTTTGATTATGAAAGCTCCATTCCAGAACCTTTTAGCCAGAGTTGATCATGAATTATACAAATGCTTTTCTTTCAAATTAAAACCAGAAATAATAGAGATCTTGTCACATTTTTAGTAGTAAATATTATTTATAACAGTTATCAGAAAAATATATGTCAGAGAAGAGACCATCCAGCATCCTATAGAGCTGCTACAAGTTACCATCCCTACAGGAAGAGACAAGTTGATGCTGAGGTTGAAATCCCAGCTGATAAAGCTTCTGTGAAGATAGCTACGTGGCAGTACCACCATTAGAGCTCTTTGATCACACTCTCATGTTTTAACTGGTGATCATTTGGTTCCGGCAGAAAGCATACTGTAACTACTACATTTTTAATATGATGAGGTGTGATTTGCTATCCGTTACATTTCTCATCTGTGTGGGAGGGTAGTACCAATTTGCTTTATGGGTGCAGTGACAAATCTAGCTCATAAACTGCCCAGTATGATATTTGAATGCTTAATGTGACTGCTAGCCACAATGAGCCTGCTGAAATTTGCTTTTGACTATGCTAGAGGGCATTGCTTGGATTCTACTGATTTGCCATCTTCACGTGACCATTTTTGGGCCACCTTTTGTCTGCCTCCACTCCTTTGGAGTATTGCAGTTTTCACAGTCCTACCCAGCTCTGGATAGAACCATAGAATGGCCTGGGTTGAAAAGGACCACAATGATCAACCCCCCTGCTATGTGCAGGGTCACCAACCACCAGACCAGGCTGCCCAGAGCCACATCCAGCCTGGCCTTGAATGCCTCCAGGGATGGGGCATCCACAGCCTCCTTGGGCAACCTGTTCCAGTGTGTCACCACCCTCTGTGTGAAAAATTTCCTCCTAATATCTAACCTAAACCTCCCCTGTCTCAGTTTAAAACCATTCCCCCTTGTCCTATCACTATCCACCCTCATAAACAGCCATTCCCCTTCCTGTTAACATGCTCCTTTTGAAGGCCACAATGAGGTCTCCCCGGAGCTCTCTCTTCTCCAAGCAAGTGGAGAATAGTGCCAACTTGGACTTACACATCAACAGTGATTTATGTAAAATAGTTCTACCTCTCTACAACAGTATAATTGCCATCAGCTTATTCCTGGGACTTTAGAAGAGCTGGTGGAGATGGTTACAAGCTACTCCTGCAACAGAAAGACATTCTGCTGGTGTGTGATGGGAAGTACTCTCAGGGGCTTCCCACTGTCTTTGTTTGAAACTACAAACCCACAGGCAGTGCATTACATCAGCCCTCAGAAGGGCTCCTGACAGGCATCGAGTTCTGCCTTTCTACCACACCCTGCTGCTTCCAGTTGTCAAATACTTCCTCCCTTCTCTCACAGAAGGTGATCTGTTCACCATTATACATGTTTTTGTCAACTTCTGTCTAGACTAGAGCAATGCCATATTTATGAGCAAGAAACCATAGATTCTTAGGAAATTCCAGCACCTACAGAAGGCTGCTGCACTCCTCACCACCACAGGCTATGACAAGAACCCTCCTTCTTTGGCTTTTTCAATTGGTGAGTCCAGCCCATGTCCCTGATCTTCAAAGTACTCATTGGCCTGAGTCCCAAATTCTCCTTGGGCTCCTGTATAAAGGTGGTGATGGCCAGATTTCTCCTCACTTGAATGAGAATAGCCCATGACAATAAACACTATTTAATGGGGAATGATCTCCCCTGGAATCTAGGAACAGCATAAACCTACATCTTCTGTGTGAGACCTATGTTTTATTAAGCCTCACTTTGTCTACTGCACACAAACAGCAGCGTGTACAGTTAGGATAAAAATTCTATCAAAGGAACATAGTGTGCTGCACCTTTTCTACTGGGAAAGGGACAGAAAGCAGGTTGCACTTGAAACCATAGCTGTGCAGGACACGGCAGGAGAGCCTGTAGCTACCAATCAGTTATCGCAATAAAACGTACAAGAGAGCACAGCAGGTGCCCCTGCAACCTGTGTTTCGTTGTTTATAAGCACTCATGGGTATCACTTTATCTTAGTGTGCTTGGTAGGCAAAGGCTTGAAGGTCAAACTGTTATTTCAGTAAGCCAGCTATGTCCTCTCACCTCTCATCTGCTGAGAGTAGATGCACAGCAGCTCTGTATGCATGGAAAACTCAAATTGGGTGCTATTGGGTATGAGCTTCTTAGTAAAAGTTCCCTGAAGCTTGGGTATTGCTTAAGACACTGTTCTTAGGACAGAGATTCCTCCATACTAGTAACTTTTATCAGTCAACGCGGTATGAATGTATCTGGATGACAGAGATACAGAACCAAAAATAAACTTTTGCATTTCAAGAACTGAAAACAGCACAATCAAATGTTATTCCCTTCAACGAAGCTTTGAACTACGATGCAGAAAGATATATTTCACAATATAGAAAACAAAAAGTGATATAAAAGACATAAGGGGAATGCTTATGAGCAGAAATGGCTTTTCGAGGGGGTCTCTCTTCACTATGTTTTATAGTCTTAGCTACACAACATGTACCTCACAACAAAACATACAAAACAGTATTTCATGACTGAGATGGGATAGCTGTTGTTCAGATCTCTCTGGCACATACATTAAAAAGGAACCCTTACCAGAAAAAAAAAAAAAGAGGAAGTGCTGTCCCATCAACCAAAGCTGTTTAGAGAAACTTGGATTCTATGGACAAAAAAAGGGCAGGAAACATTACCTCACATCAGGCTCAGATGTCTGGCCTCACACCTTCATCACTGGATGGTGACCATCTCCTCCTGCACTGCAGGGTTTTCCAGGCTTCTTCACTGCTCCAGCACAGCTTAGGAAAACAGCACGAGGCTAATGAAACCAATTCATGAATGAATGCTACAGCATTAACAGACTGAAGGTCCAAATCTGAGCTTAGTCTATAGCTCTACCATACTTGAATATCAAAGCAGATACCTGAAGAATACCTGAGGATGCATTCATTCATTAGTAAGGGTTACTGTGGTATGTTTTATCCTGATTCTTTTTTTCCCTCAGCTCATTTCTCTCTGCAATGAGGAAGCCTCCAAGAAGATTATGTGGACATAGAAAGATCAGATCACACAAAACAACAATCATCAGGTACACAAAAGGGCTCAGTTTCCATGGAGGCACATATACCTATAAGCATCCAAAATTTACCAAGGCTCCATCCAGAAAATACAGCTAAAAGCAGATGCTGAGAGCTGCTGAGCCCTATATACTCACAAAAGGACACCTGTAAGGGCCTAACTGAGATAAACAGTGGGTCCCTGCTGCTTCAGGCTATCAGAAATTAGTGCAAATAGCTGTGACTGAAAGCCACCCTGACTTTGCAGCATGACTAGCAGCACCACCGATGAGGCAAGCATTGAAACTGGTCACAGCACAGGTGTTTTGTCCTTTCTGCAGCAGAACCTTGGTTTTTGGGGAATGAACAAACAGATTGCTCTTCTCTGAGTTGCTAAGCCTATGGTTAGACCACACGGAGCTGAAAATATAAATTGTCACTACCCTGCAAAACACTTTTCACTGTCATATGCAGAATTAACAGCAGTATTTATGAGGACTGAACAGACAAACTCTGAAGCTGTGTGTGCAGACTACCTCTGCCCTTTAACATGACCTCCCATATCCTTACACTTCAGGTGTATCTGATAGAACTGAGAGCGTGCCATTTACATTGGTGTTAAAACGCAGGAAAGCCTTTCCACTTTAAGGGTTTCAGCAAGCTTTCCTGCTTTCAGCCAAACCCGGATATTGCACCTCGTAGACAACAACACTTCCCTATTTATCCAGATATTTTTAATTTATTAGAAGCAGTCAACCACAATGCTAGATGTTTTATAATTACAGTACACAAAAGAACAGGATGAACTGGCAGAACATGAGCAGCTGCCTACCAACTGAAACACGGGGTGAAGTGCTGCGTTTAATGCTATTAAGTGCTATAGATTAAAAAAAAAAAAAAAAAAAAAGCACTAATAATGAAAAATTGCTTTAGGTTTATCCATGCACAGCTTCTTTTCCATCCTTTTATCAAGGGCTAAGGTTTTTTAGAATGCACTAATAGCTAACAAATTGGAATTTGGGAGACCAAAGAAGCTTTGTCACACATATGCACAGATGATCTTCCTTTCTTTCAAACTAGCAGACAACAAACACTAAGCCCTCTGTCATTAGTGTGTTCATCCATCCCCTATTTGATGCTCTTCCTAGTTCCCTTGATTTCTTCCTGCGTGTAATAATCCAGTCTTCAATATGAGCCATTTCTTCTTAGATTCATTTGTTGCATAGGTAAAAAATGAATCAATCAAATACTCAGCAATACTGAAGTGACTTGTATAAATCTTATTTTCAAAGTAGAATTTGTCCAAAATAAAGTTAGAAATTCATTAATAACTGAACAGAAGACTAAACGAGAGAAAACTTCTTTCTTGTAGTTCAGAGACAGTACTAAGTTACTCACTTACAAGTAAGTCCATAGATACAGCTTCATTTTTACCTGCTAAAATATCACTGGGCATGGAAGTTTCTTAGCAGAATGCTGGCTTCAACAGTCTGCAGGAAAGGAGGTTTCACCCTGTTCTGTTTTTGTTGTGCTATTCTGTTTGTGTGCTAAGAATGGACAGTGAAGGAGAGAAGCAAAAGGAAGCCCCACGGTGGAATGGAAAACAGTAAGAAAAAATCATTGAGAAGGGAGTGGATGGATGAGTGTTTCAGAGATGGGAGACTCTTCCAGAAGAAGTGAAGTGGAGAACCCCCTTCACTACGGCTTCCGATTACAATTAATATGAAAGAACCCACCAGCTTGAGCCAAAACTCAGAGAAGAAAGAGAATCTGAGGCTCATCTGCAAGGGTCACAGTGGTCCCTTCGTCCTTCAGGTACTGGGGTACATCACTCCTGTCTGTTCTTCACCTGGTGCCCCCCACATAGCAAGGAAGAAGACAAGGGTTACTGGTACATCCCTCCAAATCTCCTTCCACTGTGGAATCAGATTACAGTTGGATGTCCTCCCCATTTCACTTGGGTAAATATTAGCTGCATGGAAAACAACGTCAGAGGCTTAGCTATGCAGTGAATGTTGCGTGGACAAGTAATGCTGCAGTGAGGTCAACCCTACATTTTATTCATGTATTTTCACTTGGCCAGGTTACATTTCTGCAGAGACTGTGGCCACGAGTGGGGTGATAACCTTCCATTCAGATGCAACCTCTGAAAAGAAAACCTTCTGCACTTTCTAGAGTTTGTTAGGAAGTGACTGTGTGTAAACTGATGAGGTATTTGTCAGGCTAAATGCAGTTTATGGAGAAGTTTCTTAACTGCTTGCATCCTTAAAAACACTACTGCACATAAATGGAGTGGATAATAAAACAATTCCAGGATGATCTATAAAAACAAAGCATTTGAAATCAGTTTTGTTTTGTTTTTTTTTTTTTAGCTAAGAAATACGTTAATTAGATAAAGATATCTACTGCAGAAGCACAAAAAGTTGCCAAAAGATTTTATGAAGTCACTCACAGATTATGAGGGTTGTTCCGAAAATAATGCCTCCTATTTTATTATGTTGGTCCACAAAATCAGAGGCAGATGTTGGTGGTATGGCAGTAGAGAATGAACCTTCTCACCAATATTCCGTTACATGATGTCACCATGTGACAGATGGCAGCAGAGGGACAGTGTGACGCAACAACATCTGGCATGGAAGTGCATGTGAAATGTTATTGAGCACTTGATATCTGCTGTAGTTTCCATGGAAATAAAGAGGAAGCATTACTTTTGGAGCAACCTATGTAAATGATGTTGTTTACCAAGACTCACTCATAGCTAGAACTGTCTGTCTTCCCAACCAGGGGCTTTGTACATTTCCAACAGTATATTTCATCTCTTTCAATTAAGAAAACAATTAAAGACTTGATTAAAAATATTTTTCTCTGTGGCCCCTGAGGCTTCAAATGATTGAAAATACTTCTGATACTAATTTACTGTTGCACAGTGGAAAAGGGAATTGTCCATTATCTACTTGATATTTTCTAGGCAGCATCCTGGACACCTACCTGTGCGACCTGGTGTAGGGAACCTGCTTTGGCAGGGGGGTTGGACTTGATGATCTCTGGAAGTCCCTTCCAACCCCTACAGTTCTGTGATTCTGTGAAAACATATTACAAATATTTGACAATTTAAAAGATATATTATGTTGAACATTTGAATTTTGAAATTATAACACAGTCTGTAAGTTTTAATTTGGAGGTTATGCTGTCCAATAATAGGAAAATCTAGGATCTGATAATTGTTTATGAATATCTGAAGGGAGCTGGGGGACAAATGGATGAAGCCAGGCTCTTCTCGGTGGTGTGTACTGATAGGACAGGGAGTAATGGCCTAAAACTTGAACATGTGGAACTCCTTTATGATAAGGGTGCACTGGAATTGGTTGTCCATAGAGGTCGTGGAGTCTCCTGTGGAGATATGCAAGACCTGTCTGGACACCTACCTGTGTGACCTGCTGTGGAGTAACTGCTTTAGCAGGGGTTTGGACTTGATCTCTTGAGGTCCTTCCATCCCTTGCAATTTTGTGATTCTATAATGGATGAGAGCTTCCAGGTAATTGCCCAATTTACTATGTAAGTTGTATAGCTGAGGGTTTACAGTGTATTTTCTTCATCTGTCATAACATTTCAAAAGTACAAGATTGTTTTATCATATTTGAATACACTAACATGGTGAAGTATGCGTCCTCAGGATCCTGGTGTCTGTACCCTAAATGTGAAGAAATATTAAAATGTTGACTAGGCTTGCTTTTATATGCAGCAGGTTTGGAAAAATAAGTGTATTGGTACAGCAGATTAGGATCCCTCACTCACGTTTTTGAAGTCATTAAAGCTGGCAACATGAGACTGGCAAAGAGGCATGACTTGTCTTGAACCTGAATCCTAGATATTGTCATAGTTTGTTTCAAAAGTTTCACAATGGAGGAAGCTTTAAAACCACAGGGTGGTGAGGCTGGATTCCTCTGGCCCACCCTCTCTCCAGCAGCAGCACCCAGAGCAGGGTGCCCAGGGCCACGGCCAGGCGGCTGCTGGAGATCTGCGGGGAGGAGACTCCACAATTCAGGTCTTAGTGATTTTGTATGGATTGAAGCTTGTGAAAGTCCTTTATTTGTTGAAAGGTAAATTACACGTGACTTCAGAGAAAGTGTAGATCTACAAAACCTCACTTTGGCAAAACAGTACAAAAAATATATCTGCAGTCAATCAATCCACATGTTTGTTCTTTAATACTTATCCCCCCTTTTTATTTCAGCAGACAAAAGTCAGTGATTTTCTCAAAAGAAAAAGCTGAGTTTTGAGGAAACAATAAGCATAATGGTGGGTGTAAAAACCATAAACTAAAAATCCAAGTATGCACTGAAGATATTAAAGCAGATGAAAAAAAAAACACTGTAAATTGTCTATCTAAGGGCAAAAGAGTGTATTTGAGAGAATAACATGAGGTAGCCTCTGTAAAATGCCTCTTAAAATAACTGTGGATCTCTTGTTTTCCCCACAGCCTGACAGAAGGGAGATGACCTGCCTACTGGTGGCTGCAGCAGCACCTCCTGAGCAGAAAGACTGCTCGATGGGGCTGCCCACCTCCGTGTTTCAGGTTTTAACATGCCGCAGTGATGCTATTCACATACCATCCCCATACGACCAGATGCACATCCACACTGTGCTCTCCAGGTGGACTGCTACTTAGTAACCAAGCAACCATCTCCTTCATCTCTAACTCATGCATGCTGATCTCACAGGAGGATTTTCTTTGGCAAATTTTACCTTGAGTCGTTTGAAGAGCTGTACCATGTCTGAATTATTCTCGTTATAAAATTGTGAATGGATTACTTCAGTGAATAATCATAGGTCTGCAAAACATCTGATTTGTTGCGTTTGTAACCCACTCAGAAAACGGGGATGCCTCTTCAGCAATAAGTCAAGTAACTTGAATTTGTAGCACATCCGCTTTTTGATCTACGCGGGTGTATTTTTTAAGTTAACAAGGAGGGTGTGGATGTTAGTTGTTCATAGACTGCAATGCTGCCAAGCTGTGCTTTGTCACAAGGATCATAACATTTGATTTGAATAACTAATCTAAACAAAGTCAGTAGAAAAATATGAGCTACCTTTCAGTGACCAACTGTTTTAATTAAGTGTTTGTTTCTCATGAGTAAGTCACAAAGGAATTCCCAAAGACACGTATGGGAGTAAAGCTCAAGAGATCATGTATTCATAGAAAATAAATATGAAAGGTTTATGGCCACAGCTATATAAAAATTCCCCTTTGAATGCAAATGAATATTCAGGGTATGTACTCACTCAGCCCTAGCTCTTGTTCATGCAAAGCTCCAACAGTGCTCACCAAAGGTCCATCACATGTTACACATAGCACTCAGCTGAAGTAAAAAGTTTGCAGCGATTCATAGAATCATAGAATCATACAATGGATTGGGTTGGAAAGAACCTTGAAGATCATCTAGCTCCAATCCCCCTGCTGTAGGCAGGGAAACCTCCCTCTAGACCAGGTTGCTCACAGCCCCATCCAGCCTGGCCTTGAATGCTTCCATGGAGGGGGCATCCACAGCCTTGCTGGGCAACCTGTTCCAGTGTCTCACCACCCTCACAGTAAAGAATTTCTTTCTGATTATATAGTCTAGATCTACCCTCATCCAGTTTCCCCTCATCCTATTGGTACATGCCATTACAAAAAGTCCCTCCTCAGCTTTCCTGTTGGCTCTTTCTCAGGCACTGGGAGGCCACTATAAAAGTCTCCTTAGAGGCTTGTCTTCTCCAGGCTGAGAAGAGATTGAAAGAGATTCAAATTTAGATTGAAATACTTTATGTAATCCACCCAAGGAATACTTAGGAATAAGGAATGTATTTGTGTCAGTCACAGTTCAAGATTGAACTCAGCCCAGGTGAGACCACAACTCGAGTGCTATGTTCAATTTTGGGTCCCTCACTACAAGAAAGACATTGAGGCCCTGGAGCGTGTCCAGAGAAGGGCAGTGGAGCAGTGAGGGGTCTGGAGCACAAGTCTTATGGGAGGCAGCTGAGGAAAATGGGATCATTTTGGAGAAGAGGAGGCTCAGGGGAGCTTGTAACTCTCTACAATGACCTGACAGGAGGCTGTGGTGAGGTGGGGGGTTGGCCTCTTCTCCCATGTAACAGCGACAGGACTAGACATAATGGCCCCAAGTTGCACCAGGAGAGGTTCAGGTTGGATGTTAGAAAAAAATTTGTTCTCCAAAAGAGTGGTGTTACATCCCTGGAGGTGTTCAAGAGAAGTTTAGATGTTGTACAAAATGTGATTTTGTGTGGAAATATTAACAGTAGATGGACAGTTGGAATGGATGATATTGGAGGTCTTTTCCAACCTTGATGATTCTATGATTCTATGAAGACCAGGATCACAAATCAGGACTACAAATGGAGGATGTTGGCTGGCCAGAGTGGCCCACCAAGTCTTCTCACATTGCAGTGCTCTTCAGAACTCCTTCACATCAGTGCAGCACAGTAGAAGAAAATAAGGAATACAAGCACACAAAAAGGTCAATGGGGATTTTGTACCAAATATTTCACAAAGCTTGATCTTTTAATTTATTCCAGTGGAGTCTTTTGTATAAATTTATTGAAAAGATGTTTTTTCTCGTGCTAATCTGTATCAGTCTAATGCAATTTGCTATACAGCAAGAAAGAAATATGCTTTCATTTGAACAAAGCAATTGTTCCCAACCTGTATTCAGCTTGGTGTTTGCTGCTTTTTTAGGATCAAAACTGCGAATATATGTAGATGTATGTAGGCTCCTGGTAACTGTATTTGTTCTAGCTGCATCAGGTGGTCTACAGAAAAGGATACTCATTCTCTTTACGAGATCTCTTGGAGTTGTATCCCTATGCTGCCCTAGTAACAGCAGTGCTATTACTCACAAAGTAAAGAAGTGCTCTGCTGAACTAAAGTCAAAGGCAGACAAGTCGAAAATACTCAAGGCAATCAAGAAGAGACCATGCAGCAATCATAGAGTCCTGAAACCATTTAGGTTGTGAGAAATGTCTGGAGATGTTAAGTCCACCCCTACTCCAAACAGGGTCCTGGTAGATCTGAACATCTCAGATCCTGAGGCTTTCAGGTTTGGTTATTCTACGACGGTTAAGTCGTAATGTTCATTAAGCCTGTTATGGTATTTTCCCTCCCTAGAATTTATTGTGGGGCTTAGACACAAATATTACATGAAAATGTCATAAATAGTGCTACGTCCAGTGATATTTTGTAGTCTTGAGGATGAAACAGGACTTGTAAAAGAACTGTCAGAATAAAAGCTTTACAAATCTGGAGAACAGTTATACAACTGCATACAGTTCTAGTTTTAGTCATATCATTTCTGACTCTAAACATGAAATATTTCTTTGATGTACCACTTTGCTCTGAGAAATTCAAATGGTTGGAAGATGGAGCTACATCAATCACGTAATGCTTGCTTTATATTAAGAGAACAATTAGGGCAGGATTTTTATTTGTTGTAATAGAAGTCATTCTCAGAGGAGATTAACTGCTAACTCCATCATCATTTAATTACATCAAACTTATTACACTGAAGCTTTCAGCACACACTTCCAAGAAAACACTTTCACGATCTAGCTATTGAAATAGAATATTTTCATCTGTCATTTTTAATTTATTTTTTCCCAGTGTTGTACAAAATAAATACAAAACAAACAAAAAAACCATGATGCTCATTCAAAGTGATTCATTTTTAACCTGAACACAGGAATAATGGATACTCCAGATTTCCCATATGTAATACTTTAATATTACACAAGCTGTACATGTATTTCAAAACAAGAAATGTACCTTCTGGGCAAGAAATAGTGTTTGCTGTAAGGTTCAGATGCTTCAGATCATAAGTCGCCAATGGTATGAAATGGTTTTTGCTCTGGTTTCTAGACGTTGAGCATCCTTGCTATGATTTTTTAGCTGGCTTCTAACTCATGTTTGAAATTGAGAACATGAGATTCATGTTTGGAAGCACCTCTTTTCACAATGAAGTCGTGTATTCAGTTTAGCGCAAGAAAGAGAAATTTTCTCTCTTTTCAAACCTTCTCTAAATGGGCTTCACGTTGATCATAGTTCAAAGCGACCCTTGATTCCGTTTGATTCCATTCTTTCCTCTGAAACTGACTGATTCTCTGCACAAACATTTCTGATGCACAAACACAGCCAAAAATCACTGGCATGTGTTCTGTAAATCAGACACAGAACAAACGGCAGAGCTGCTGGTCTATCCAGCCTCTGAGACAGGTGGAACTTCACCAAACAACTCACCATAGCTTTTCCTGTAAGGAAAAAAATAATAATAATTTGTTTCTGTTCAAATTATTGTAACATGCAAAACCAGCACAATTATTTCACAGCTTTTAGCAGATCCTGCAAAACACATTGTTAACAGAAAGTAAACTCCATGCAAGATTTTGAAAACAAAACAAAAGCCACAAAAAGAATGAACAAGGGAAGCACAATATTGCTTTGACTTGGAGGAGCAAACTCATCTTCTGTCAGGCAGGAAGGAACCAGTTGCTTTCTCCAGCAAGCATTACTTCAGTCACTTGTGGACAGACGGGCAGCTAGCTCTTATCCACATCTCCATCTCCATGAGTCACTGTGTGATGGTTTGGCTGCCCTGAGTGGATCTGAGAAGAGAGAAATAGAAAGAGCAGATGTCATCAGCACACGATGGAAAGAACAGCACATAGTTCCCTAGCCACCCTTTCATAGGCACTGGGAACATGAAGGACAACTGGCGAAGACCAGAGTCTCTTTGGAAGAGAGGAACTGAGCTGCCTGAGTAGATCCTGCTACCACTCATGGCAGGACCAAAGGCAGCCAGAAGTCCCTGATATCAAGGAGCACGGAGACACCTGGAAACACGGCCATAGTAAGGGCCTTCTTCATCCTAGCCAGGAGGAAATTGGTAGCCAACACTGCAGGGCTGCCCTGGGCAACATGTCTGGATAAAGTCATTCCAACAGATTTCAGAGCTTCAGCCACTGTGTGGAAGAGATTCCCACCCATCTCCAACCCCTCTTTCCCCCCTCCCCCCCAGCCCCAGGCACCTTAAATGCAGCTGAGCCGAGCTGGTGCAAGGTCTGGAGTAACTCTCAGTGCTTGTCACCCACCTCAAGTCAGCAGGCCCAAAGCCTTTCTAATGGCTTCATGTCTTTTAAGAGATCTTAATCATATAATGGTTGCATCATTGAATCAGTTTGGTCTAGTCCCGACAAATCCTCATTTACATACTATTTTGTGTTCCCAGCTCTGTCATTAATGTTTAATGCCTTAATTCAGCCATCAATCCCCACTCAGCAAAACCATTCAGCTAAGTACATATTTAAAGTTAAGCACATTCTTAAATGCTTTGCCAAAATGAAGCGGTCTTACACACATGCTGACTTGCTTTGCTGAACTGGGTTTCCATGTACTACAGAGCTCATTTGCTTCAGGCAACTTGAAGAGAAGCCTTCCTCTGCTCATTTGCATTCATATGTAAGTGGGTGGCTTGTGAAGGACACAATCTTCTGGGAAGTCAAAGCACTGTACTCAAGGAGATGGTGACTGCAATCCTCTTTTGATTATGCTGTTGCTCTGTGTCATGGCACAACCAAACAGAGCCTTTTATATTTTCTAAATCGTCAAGCTGATTTATTCTAAAATGTAGCAAGTGCTCTGATGAGCTCTGTACATGATAAACTGATCAGATTGAGATAACACCATGTTGTTGGTGTAATTCAGATCTCAGAGGAAGGAAAAATCAGTAAATCTTCAAACATATGACATTTTGTCCCTAGGATATCACAGGGAGGGAGGGAGGGAGGCAGGAAAGAAGGCAGGAAGGCAGGAAGGCAGGAAGGCAGGAAGGAAGGAAGGAAGGAAGGAGGGAAGGAAGGAAGAGTGGTGGAGAGGAATTTCTTTTGTTTGTAGCTTTCAAATTCCTTTAGTGTCTCCTTTAGTGTCCTTTTACAGAGAAAGGAATTATACAAAGATCATCTAAGCCTTTGCAACTCTAGGAAAACAGACAATTCTAGCAATGTGTTTCCATTGTTGTTGGTAATGGTGGAAAGCAGTAGTGAATTCACTGTCTTTCATGACCATATTTTATACATGCTTTAGTTTAAGTGCTTAAAAAATCTTATGTGGTGCTTGTTTCAAGAATATTAAGTGCTTGAGAGATGCTAGAACTTCTGCATTCCATCACAATACAGCCATTTCCAACAACTCTTACATGTGCCATATACCCCTACACCAAAGAATAACTCTCCTCTTGAATGCGGGCAGACAAGAGAAGGGTGTAATCTGAAGGTGTGGTTTTGTTTTAAAGACATTCATTACAACATTTTGCAGACCTCTGCTTTACCTCCGTGTTTGATTTCAACTTACCCTAGTTATGGGTGAAAGTCAGAAGAAAGGCACTCCTTTAGCACGCCTTGTAACCAATTCAACCACACTAATCTTAAGTCAAAATTGTATTCTGTCATAGTGTATGTTCATTAAATTCTCTTTCATTTTATGCGAGGAGGACGGCCGTGACAGCAATAAACAGCCTGCAACATTCAGCTTATGCAAGAATAAAAGCTTGCCACAGTTTAACCAAGTGTACATCCACTCAATCCTATCTGACTGCATTAAACTGAAGAAACAGATTTCAGGTTTTCAGCCAAATTCTACTAATAGCTTGGTATTCAAAATCTGATTTTTTTTTTCTCTCTCTGCTGAAAAGTATTAGAATTAATTGAAAGGTTAAAGAGAGATTTTCTGAGAAACTGAAAATACTTCAATCAAATAATGGTGAAGTGTAGAGACCTGAACAGGACACACTCATTTATCTCATTACTGTGACCTGGAAATTGGGCAAGGGAAACTCTGTGACCTACTTCTTCATACATCTTAAGCCCTGGGCAGTAATTGGGCAATCTCTTTGGGCGGCATTACTTCCTCTCATCAAAACTTAGTTTCGAGCAGCAGGTGCTGCTCAGGGACCTTCTGATCCATGTGGCTGCTCCCACTTTCAGTCTGTCATCATAGAAATGGGCTGTTTATCATTTTTTCTCTTTGAGATAAACTGTACATGGTTTTTGCTGCTCTGGAGCCTATGGAGCTTCATAAATGCTGTGGGATTTGGGGCAGGTCCAGAAAGTCATCCATTGGCTGTGGATCTTGAGAACTTAAACTGAGTCTGAGGCACGTACAAAAACATGAGTGAGTAGTTGTTGGCAGCAGGTGAGACTTCATCTTCCTCAGACCCATAACCTGGGAGGTCACTGCTATTGCTGTGCCTGAATAAGCAAAGACTGTGCATCCTGGTACCAGAAGCACAAAGAGAAGGTCAGCGAAGTGGAGATACAGCACTGGACAACAATTAAGAACTGAGTGAAGCTTCCACAGTAGGCAACCGATTACATTTATTGATGATACTGTGCTGGTTATAGTCTGCATATTTGGGGCAGACATCATTCTCAAGGCTTTGGTTAGGGGCTCTGTGAATGAGCAGCATCTTCCTATGGGGTTTTCAACACAGCGTGAGGCTTTACGGATTAAAACCAACATGCATTATACATGACATCTGTGTGCACTGCTCCTTAAATGCAAGCTACACAGAGAGACCAGAAAACCAGCAGCTTCCCAGTAGAAATTTGTGTTTTCTGGTCCCCTGTCCCCTTCCACTTTTAGTATTGCTGTCTACCAATATGTTGGCTTAGGTCGCCTTGTCACAACAAAGAAAGTGAGGCTGTGTCATAGCCGAGCTTCAGCAGTTAATTAGCACTGGGAAGCCATGGGAGTTTCTGAAAAGCAGAGCTCTGATGTAACACAACTCCATCCACTAAGAAGCTTTCAGTTGCTCCAGCCATACATAATTTATTTTTGTCAGTCACATGGTACTCAAGCTCGTTTTGCATAATGGATACATGCAATGGAAAAGTGCTTAAAGGGTTTCGGTGGAGGAGACAGCCTTTTCATCTATCCATATCAAAGAGAAATTAAGTAATTATGGGAGTTCACGGCATCCTAGTGTAAAACTCTAAAACTCTATACAAAATTGTGTTTCCAATGTGTGCGAATCTATTAAAACAGTGCTTATGTTGTTCAAATATGCTGCTGTGTAATTGTTCATTTATACCTCTCTCCAACATCTCCTTACCTCCTGATTTACATGCAATTAACTTCTTACCTGTAATTCCTATTAAAAACGCTGTGCAGTGATACACAGGACAGGTACTGAGCAGCTTCTGATGCCTGGGGACAAATCCAAGGTGCAAGATCATGGTCATTTGTCTTAGTTTCAGTTGGGATGGACTTGATTCCTTCAAATTGTCTGGTATGATGCTGTGCTTTGGTTCTAGGAGAAAAACAGTGTTGATAACACACTGATGTTTGTAATTGCTTCCAAGTTGTGTTGTACAGAGCTGTTTGTAGGGAAGGATCCGAGGAGCTGGGAGGAAACAGAATAAGGATAGCTGATGTAAACTGAACAAAAGGATATTCCATACCATATGGCATCACGAAGAAGGAGTTTTGAAGGGGATAGAAGTTCATCTTGCTCTCTTCTGCTCAGGTGGCCTTAAAGGCCATCTAGTCCAACTCCCCAGCAATGAACAGGGACACCTACAGCTATACCAGGTTGCTCAGAGCCCCGTTCAGTCCAACCCTGGATGTCTCCAGGGATGTGGCATCCACCACCTCTGTGGGCAACCTGTACCAGTGTCTCACCGCCCTTATCACCAAAAACTTCTACCTTGGATCCAGTCTAAATGTCCTCTCTTTCGGTTAAATTAGATAGATAAAACAGTGAGCAATACAGTGCTTCAGGTCATGGAGCCTGCAGCTCGAGCCGAGAGGCTCGCACCACCCGGCTCCCGGCACGGCCGTGCCCGGTACCCGGTACCAGGTGCCCGGTGCCCGGTGCCCTGTGCTCGTGCTGCCGCCGCCCCGCGCTCGTGTAGCGGCTTCGAAAGGCAGCGCGGCTCGCGAGCACCCGCTGGCCGGTAAGGAACGGCTCGGCGCGGAGCGGCTCGGCTCGGCACGTCCGGCCCGAGATGGCGGAGGGCAGCCCCACCTCCCTCCTGCACCTCTCCATCACCCGCTGGTGAGTACTGCTCCTTCCCGCAGCTCAGCCCGTGGTTTTGGGGCGGCAGGGGCCGGCCAGGACCGCGATGGGACGCGGCTGAAGCCGCGCTACGGGGCAGCCCGCTTTCCCTCCCACGGGGGTCTGCAGGAGCTCCGGGAGTAAAAAGTCTGGGTCTGGACACGATTTGGGAAGACAGAAGTTTTGCTGAATGCTAAGGATCCATCATGGCGGTGGGGCATGAGACATCCGATGAAAGTGGGTGAAGTTCCCTGAAAGTCTGTCTTCTGACATAACTCGTACTGACGTAGAGGTGCCTTGAGACTGCAGGACCACCCCGATCGGAGCTGGTTGCCGTGACAGCCTGGCATACAGCTATGCTGAGCGACTGACACTCCCTGAGGTCATGTTTCCTTGGAGTGAAGGCAGTGGTTGGGCTCCTCTTCAACAAGGTGCTCTGTGGAGTGGAGTAAGGTAGTCATCATCACTTTTACGGGGCTTTGAGAAGGAGCATCACCTGCCAGGTGACAGGGAAAGGGAAACCAGGGCTGCTTTCTTCTTACCCCAAACGTGGCTGGGTCTGGCTAGTGAGCCACGCTGAAACTTCAATATACTTTTTGGAACTGTAGATAGACTATTTCCATTTCAGAAGAACTAAAGAAAATGAGTTGTGGAGATCATCCCACAGCTTTGAGACACCGCGTAAAACTGAATCGTAAACAAGCCTTGAAAAGATCAACTGCTGTTTCTTTCATCACCATAAGCTTCTGAATCACCTTTCTGTGTTTTGAGGGTTTTTGAGTGTTTAGCTCCATTGTATGGCTGGTGTATTGACAATAGCAAGGCAGACTTAGCTTCAGAAGAGGCTTCATAGCAGACCATGTGATGTCCCAGCTTCACATATAACAGGCAGCAAATCCCAGCAAAAGGTGAAAAATGGCTCACATAGTGACCCCAATGGACAGTGTGGACAGGAAGGTGTGGTAGAACAGGAGATATTTCCTCAGGTGTTGTTTTTAACCTTCCCTTACCATTCTCTTCCCTTTTGCTCTTACTGGTTTTGCTGTCAGCTTTGCTTTGATGCACGCACGTGTTTGGTTTGCCATTTGAAAAAGGCTCGCGGTTTAAGGAATGATAAATTCATGGAACAAGATTCCCAAATATTTTGTCAGCAAATAGTTAAATGCTGAGATGAAACTATTGGCAGAAGTCAGTTACAGAAGCACAAATTAATTCCTTCTGCACTTCCAGTGACTTTTGCAGTGAGATATTAAGGATGAATTTGGACTTAGGTTTAATCTCCTCTGGGACTGCCTGATTATGAAGAGTTTTGAGACAGCTGCCTTAGAAGAACCGTGTGCTGCTGCCAGCTGGGATGCAGAGCCAGGGCTCTGTTCTGGGATAAATTGATTTTTAGCCCCATGGTGTGAAATGTCCCATTGGATCTCTCAAACCTGGAGATAGGGAGGAAGCAAGAGATGAGCAGACATCATGGGGCCATGGCATGGTGATGCCAAATGGCATCTGCTTCATCATATCACTTTGCTGCAGAGCTTACCTATTATCTGCTACCAGTAAAGCCAGTGCTTTAGACAAACACTGAGTAGCCTGAAATCAGGATATTAAGAATGTACTGAGTTAAAGTCTGACCTGCTTATCTCACCTGATGGATATGAAAAGTCTGTATTCTGAACCAACCTAATTATTGACACAGACAATTGAGGCACTGCGCTGTACCAGCGTTCATCTGATGAAATAATAAAATATGCATAAATCATTGGTTATAGCAGAAGTGGAGTCACTGTAAGACAACACTATCACATGTGCAGTGTGTCATGCTCAAAAAATTAATCCTCTCTGCTTCTTTGCTCCTGTATTTGTACTGCAGGGAGCTATTTTCCTCTGGCATCAAAGACATTGCCACTATCTCGTAACTAAAGGTCTTTATTCTGGTGAAGTCAATAAGTTGGGCTAAAAAGAAACTAAGTTCACTTCTTCCTTCTTGGAAAGAGTGGTGATGCAGTGGCACAGGCTGCCCAGGGAGGTGGTGCAGCCACCATCCCTGGAGGTGTTCCAGAACCATGTGGATGTGGCACTGAGGGACGTGGGCAGTGGGCGTGATGGGGGTGGGCTGATGGTTGGACTGGGTGATCTGAAAGGTCTTTTCCAACCTCAATGATTCTATGAATCTGTGAGTCTTCATCATGTTTAAGGAAATAGTTCCACATTTAGAACACAGTTCTGTTCTAAACTTGTGCTAAAAGCACTGAGATTGTATAAGAGCAGTATTTGGACCTTCATAATTTGTGCACTCTCCACCCCAAACCATCATGTTGGACATTTTAGAAGAGAAAAGGCTTTTATTGATGTTTTGGTAGAGTGGATACCTTTAGAAGTAGAAGATGAAATTTATGTCTTATTAAAGAGATGCTAATATCTCACACAATGGTTTTAGTGTTAGATAGTACCACTAAGTTGTATTTCTTTGTTAAAAACTATGAGATCCTGTCAATTTCTTAGCAGAGTCTCACACAATTTTTCTTACACTTTGGAAAAAAAGAAAGTTGAAGGTAAAAAGTTGAAAAACTTAGAATGTATATATGCCTATGAAGATGTATTTTTTTTTTTTAACTAAAATACAAATCAGCATAGAGGTGATAGTCCGTACTTTGACTTTATGTTCCTATAAAATAGCAGTATTAACTAGTCCACTGTAACCTTGACAAACTATCAATATTGTAAGTTAACAATTCTTTTTTTCTAATTCTGACATAAACTGTTTTTTTTTTTTGTTTTGTTTGTTTTAAAGGATAGCTGATAATTTCTATTTGTGTGAAGGATGTACCATACCGCGTTGGCTGCTGTATGAAATGTATCTAGAAAACTTCAGTTCCAGTGACAACGACAAAGTAAATTCAGCCACCTTTGGAAAGGTACAGAATAGAGAGGATTTGTAAGATTAGAAGCTGAGTTCCAAACAGAAAATAAGATGCTTGCATTTAATATGCGCATTGTGTATCAAGAAAAATTAAATAATAGAAAAGGACACATACATAATATATTATTAATAGGGTAATTCAGCCTAAGAGCTTAGGAAAGACTGTGTTTGAAAGCTTCTATGTTATCCTTTCTTCTGCTTTGGCTTATCTGGGTGTTGTATCCATGTTTTCTGTGGCGGGTGCACTGAGATTTGTGCTGATCCAAAAATGACGGCTATGTTCATGTCTTTGCTGATACACTTCTAGTAAGCTCTCGTGTAGGTACAGATATACTGGGGAAAAAAAAAAGAAAAAAAAGCATTGTCTGTAATGGAATTCATTTTCTTCAGGGAAGATGTGCATGTTACACTGGCAAAGATCTCTGGGCTCTCCAGGTCAAAAAAGACAGGGTGTCCTGGAAGGAGTCCAGTCAGGGCCACAAAGATGATGAAGGGCCTGGAGCATCTCCCATATGAGGAAAGGCTGAGTAACCTGGGTCTGTTCTGCCTAGGGAAATGAAGACTGAGAGGGGATCTGATAGATGTTGATAAATATCTGAGAGGAGAAGAGAGACAAATGGGTGAAGTCAGGACCTTCTCAATGGGGCAAGGACAAGGAGTAATGACCTAGAACTTGAAAGTAGGAAGTTCAGTACTAACATGTGGAAGAGCTTTTTTTTGTGGCGAAGGTGACAGAGCACAGGAACAGGTTGCCCAGAGGGCTTGTGGAGGCTCCTATGGAGATATTCAAGACTCATCTGGACACCTACCTGTGTGACCTGTTGTAGAGTATCTGCTTTGGCAGGGCGGTTGGACTTGGTCTCATGAGGTCCCTTCTGTCTTCTGTGATCTTTTTTTTAGAAGGCTTTTCCAGGGTAAACAGTGCAAGATTAAGAAACCAGTCCTGAGAAGCTGATTCTGCCGTCCTTAAAAGACCCATTTGGTTGTTACGTAATTTTAAACTTCCTTTTTTAAGTACACTTAGGGTGATTTTGCTCCAAACACACACTAAAAATTCTTCACTGAATCTTCCAAGCAAAACAAAAGCAGATGTAAAAAACAATCTCCTTTAAGAAGTCACACTCTTCCACTAAGTGGATGTTGATACAACCCACAAGGCAATTACCACTTAGAAATCCCACATGCAACACATTCTCATGGCTATTTGACTTTATTTGACCAATTAAGGAAAACAGAATTGTGTGTGATTGATATTCATGATTTTGTGTTCAGAACTTCCTATTTTTACAGCTAATAGTTTTCCAATAGTGCCTGTGGTAGGAGCTGTTTTAGCATTTTTAAAGAAAAAATTCAAGAAAAAGTTGTGCCTGGAATCAATTTTGTGTGTGGATAAACTCATTTTAGGAATCATTCATCTCAATTCAGTTGAACCTGTTTCATTTTGTTTTGCTTTTACTGGGTGACGATCACTCTTACTTAAGGTTTGAGTGACCGATCCCACACGATTGGTTCCTCACAGCCTAATGGCTCATCACCCATCAGCCAAGCCATGGGTGGAACTGGTCTGGTTTGGTACAGAGGTCTGCCATGAAGATCATCACCTTACCATCTCTTGGTAGTCGATGGAGAGAAATAAGTAGTTTCATACAGTTCCTCTCACTCCTAATGAGTCTTTTTGGTCAGCTCAGGTGACTCATGACTTGGAACTGCCTGTTTTTCTCTACTGACCATGGAGTCAGCCAACAGTAGCTTACACAAGGAGCCATGTGGGTAAAATGAGTCCCACCTCAGCATGAGCTGCGGCTGTGCAGCTGGAGACTGAGGGGCAGGATCTGCAGTTACACTGCTTTAAAACACAGGTGCACATGTAAGAGGCTAGTCAATAATATGAGCTATTAATAATTTGTCAAGCTGCAGTAACTTGACCGCACTGCAGGTAAGGATTTTTGCCATCAAACCTTGTGTGAGTGAAACGGCGGTTATTTGAGACGGCATGAATTTAATCTGCCTGGTCCCTCTGCTCCGGTATGCCACTGCCTGTAGAAGAGGCCCCAGTTCACAGGACGGCCTTTTGGGACAAGGGGAGTATGTACCACGTTGAGAAAAGGAGCAGCTGAGGGGGGTGCACACAAAAATGTGCACAAAGCAGAACCATTCCAGCACTGTTATCACCTGCAGGTCAGAGAATGCGATCTGTCCTTGTGCAGACCCTTCAGCCAACAAGGTGCACTCTGCACAAAGGCAGCGTTGGGCTGCAGTGAAGGATCACCTGGCTCAGTGACAGCATTGTGCCCTCATTCCTGTACAGCTCCAGCAGCCCCTGTTAGGCTCTGCCTTCACAGGAGAGCTCATGCAGAATAATCGTGCTGAAGTGAGGTATTACCCTGACACTATCGTGTTATTCTGTGGGGCTTAACCTTGGCAGATGCTGCCTGACCTCAGTTCATATTACCACAGGGGTGGCCTGGAGGTCGCTGTGCAGTGTGGGGATGCAGCCTCTCAGAAACATGAAGCCAGATCCCAACATGGAGTCAGAGCTCCACGTACAAGTGAGAGGGTTGTGTGAGTGAACCCTGCTCAGATGTGGAGGGCTGGACAGGGAGAGAGGAACTCCAGCCCCTCCACAGGCCTAAGACAGATGCCTCTTGAAAATCAAGTTCCCCTTACTGTGCTGCACTCAGTCAGCTGTGGGTGGTCTCCTGGGCGTGCTTCAGTGCAGGCAAACCAGGCTGATGTGAAACAAGTCTCACCTGAGGGAGGTAATCCATGGAATTACTCACATTACTATCCACAAAAGCCTGATTGAGTTCAGTTCAGTAGTTCCCATTTGAGAGGTACGTAAGGACAGGTATTAGCCAGCAAGTGATGGGAAGAAAAATAAATGATCAAGCAGAGAAAACTGTAATGGGTACCCCTTTGTGCTTTTTGAATGAACTTGCTAAGAATCTCTAATTTTCTGCTTGTTTTTTAGCTTATCCGGTTAGTTTTCCCAGGTCTGGGGACAAGAAGGCTGGGCACAAGAGGCAGTGCCAGGTATTGTTTCTGAATCCTTTGTTTGCAAAACATAATGAATGATTGCTCTAGTAAAATTAAAAAAAAAGAAAAGCAGAATTCTCAGCTCCAGCTCTAATATATCTTCTGATATCTTTCTCCATCTCCTTTCTTTTCCCGTCCTTCTCTCCCTCTAGCAGAAGTATGAGGATTGGGATAGATACACTTTCATTGATTCAACATCCAAATATATATTCACACTCTGAACACCCAGTCTGGGAGAAACAGTGCAATAAAGGGCACTGAAATGCAGTCATTTTACAAGCATTTGGAGTAGCTGTAGAACTCTGGCTTTGAATGACGGGCCCTTACTTGATCTGTGATTTTTCTCCACTGGCCTGGACTTGCTGTCAGCTTGATACAGCAGTTTGGAGTGCTTGGCCATAGATGCTTCCAGCATTGGTTGGGATCATGTGTGGTACTCTGCATCCTTGTGCAGTTGTTTCCCACAAGCAGAAGCTCACCCTCTACTGGCTGCTGAAGGCCAGGAACCTCCCCCTTCATGCTGTACCAGATACTGGTGTACTCTTCCAAGACCAGAGCAGAATGATAACACCAGGATGGGCATAGAACTCTAGCAGTTCTTCTAGATTTCTTGGTTTTACCTTCCACTCATGGGCCACCCAGTCCCTTACCTATTGTAAGCCACTGTGCTGCAAGTGCATACTGTCCTCCGGCTCAGTGGGGACATGGGGACGTTTGCCTGCTGAGAGGTCTGTGACTTCTCTAATTATCCTGTGCAAAACTGTTGCACTATATTTGCTGGCTTATGTTTGTTCACTTAAAAGAAGGTGTCATTCAAGGGCAAAAAAAAAAAAAAAAAAAATCCCAAACAGCTAAGTAGAGCTTGTTAAGTCATTCTAGAAACACTTGTGTAAATATTTTGTGCCAGGGAAATAAATTTCCAACAGAATTTATAAAGTAAATGTAGCGTTTTTGTTTTCACTTTGTCTTTTCTAATCTGAACATGCTTTCAGTAGGGGAATATTAATTCTTTGCTAACTGTCTTGGAAATCACATGCTTGTCAGTTCATTCTTTTTCTTTTTTAAATTACTTTCTAGATATCATTATGATGGAATAGCTATCAAGAAGGAGTCTTCCTTTTATGGACATTATTGTTTTCTTCTGTCTCAAAAAAATTATCGCAGGTTTGTTTTCTAAATAGTTCAATCATGAAATGTCACATGGTAATTTAGATATTGTCTGTATATAGAAGTCTGTTATTTCTCTTTGCTGAACACTGTCAACAGTGTGAGTATTTTCTTCCTTTTATACACGCTATAGAAGTGCTGTGACCTTAAGCAATATATCTAACAAGAAAATCCAATTTGAAAAAGAGCCCTGTCTAATCAGATTTCCAGTGTAGAAAGGTAGATCATGCCAAACCTAAAGGAAGAAGGTAACATGCTGAGGCTCTAAATGGAAGCTCGGATAAATGACAATTGCTTCTTGACACTGTAGCACTTCTGTTGGTTAACAGCAGGCTGAAGGGATATGTATTACAATATAAATGACAGTGCTCTTTTTGACAAGTTTTATACACAACGGTGTTATCTATTTTTTTTTCTAAAAGATCAGGCATGCTACTTTGAAAGTACTGCTCCTGTTTTATTTTAAAATGTCAGGTTTTAAAGTAACCTCTTGTTGGAGATGATATATCAGACAGGAGTAGAAATTGTCTGCAAAAACAGAGAAACAATCTAAGAAAGGGATGAATGTAAGATAGAGTAGAAGCTAAGTGGAGACTTTATCTCAACCAAGTTGTAGGCAGGATGATGAAGGTCATCGTTAAGGTCATGGTTGAGGTAAATGAGCTTCAGACTTGCATTTCTCCCGGGGAGAAAGGAAAAAAAGAAATGCGTATACAAATGAATTCTGTACTTCGGTTTCCATTCTTTTAAATGGGGCTATAATAGCTCTCTACGGCACAAATGTTCTAGGGATACAAGATAGACTATTAAGCACTCAGATATTCTGGCGATGATGAAAGCTGTTTCACTGTCTGTGGTATTTTATTGTATAGTTAATTGAATACACGCTGCAAGAGAATGGAAAAATTATACCCGCGGGTTTGCTGCCTGTCTTTGCTGGTTTGATGGCAGAGCTAAGCTGCAGCAGCCCAGGCAGCCACAGCAGAGCAAGGATAAAGAGTGGAGCAGGGCAAAGGCTCAGGTTCTGCACACAATCAGGTGGCAATCAGTTGTTTTGAGACCAAACAAATTATTCATAGGCAACGTGAGGCTCATTTCACATGAGAACCTTGCTAAAGTGATATCCCCAGCTATCAATGCACACTGTATTAAATATATATACATTCAGATAAACATCAGCTTTCTAGCTGCAGTACTTTTAAGTAAGCCTCTTAACTATGAAATTGTTCTGTCTGACACTTCCTTCACTGAAGCTGTTGTGTGAAGCCAAAGAGCTGCATTTAGAGCATCTTGCACTCCAAACCCAGCCACGTGCCCCCATCTAGAGCCAACACGTGCACCAGCAGCACCCGAGTGTCACTGCTGCTTCTTGGTGCCTGTTAAAGGGTAGCAGAAGAAAACAGAGAGAAGACAGTAAAAAACAAACAAATGAAATGCAGCCAGAGACACTTGGTTATCATAACCCTCCTCCCACAAAATAACTAAGGAAATAAATTAGGCCACATACAACTTAAGCAGCAGCCTCAGTGAAATAAGTCAATTTCCATCTGTTCTTACAGTTATGTACTACATGCTTCACAAATGCACAGGAACACAGTAAGCAAATATCTCATCTTTACTGCCTTCTCTGTAGAGCTCAGTACTTTTGGAAATCAGAATTAATTTTTGTCATCCAGTAACACCACCACTGAACAAACAAACAAACAAAAAAGCCATCTGTGGAATAATTTTTTTGAAGTAGAGAAATGAAAGTTGGAAAAAATAGTAATAAAACAATTGAGTATTTTTCTACCCGCAAGGAAAAACGTTCTTGTAGAGTTAAATTGATGGCTGCAGCAGACAGTATTTGACCCATGATACAACAGTCTGGAAGAGTGTGCTGGTGTGAAAACTTCCAGATAGTAGTGAAGCAGATTATTAATATACATTTACAGTGCAGTCCAAACACTTGTCTTCAAATCAGATCCAGTGAATTGTAGAGACCTCACTGGCTTGATGCCACATCCCCCTGGCAGAGACAGGGATGTGTGCCATAGCAGTCAGCATGTCCCAAGTGACTACTGCATCCTCCCACACCTGGATCGAGTCTGACATGCAGGTGCTTCTTCTGGAGCTTCTACCTGAGGGGAAGGTGGAGCTGAGAGCCCAGCTGAGAGATGAATGCATCCACCCAAACTCCCTCTGGGCTGTTAAAGAATGGACTGGTGTCAGCACTACAATCCACTGTCTCTAATTACTGAAAACAGTATTTCTTGACCTTTTTGAGGTCACCGGCACTTGACGTGGAGCTGGTAGTAAGGAACTGGGGCCGTGAAGGGTCTGGCACATTGGGAGCTTTGCTTGTTGGTGTCATAAAAACAGCCATAAGATTATAATGGTTGACTTTCACTGCAAAGAAAGCATTTGCCTCTTGGTAGTCAACCAGGCTTTGGATGTGTCAAGTTGCTGGGATGGAATGAGTTCACATTAGGAGTGATGAGGATTCTCTTACAAAGCACCTGTGAGTTGGTCTGTTTCAAAATGTTGAGTTTTCCTGAAGATATTCTGTTGCGCTGATGATGATGTGAAAGTAGTGCAAACAAGCAGAGCTGTGACCAAACAGGTCTCCAAAGGTATTATGGAGATTTAAGAGGGTGTGGGATAATTTGAAGTACACTAAGGTGACTTTTAGGAATGGGAGCTTTGAGGATGAGGTCTCCCTACAATGGCAGTTGCTCTGGTAGATCAAAGTGGCTTGGAGTATGTCAGTGCAAAATGATGCCAGTGAGTTTTGGCTTTGTAAGAGTAGAATCATATCATAGAATCACCAAGGTTGGAAAAGACCTCTAAGTAAGAATTACTTCATGATCTAGTAACAGGGAAAGGCTTGGGTCTCTGACTTTCTAGTGAAACCTGTAATTTTTCAGTTACAAATTCTAGTGTGTTTCTAGGATATTATCTTTGCTGATCTCAGTGTAATCTGTCAATCCCATTCACCATTCTCCCTTCATTAATTTTCCCTTCTTCCTTCCCATTCACCTCAATCTTTCTGCCATCCCTACAATCAGACCTCCCCTATCAGCTCTCGTTCCTCCTCCCCAGCCTCACAGGAGGCAGAGCTGAGCTCATTGCCCTCGCCTCCCACCCATCCTCCACTCTCTGTGCTCTGTCTTTGCCCAGGCAGTGCTCTCCAGGGAAGAGTGTTTCAGCGTGGCAGCCAAGCACCCCTATGGGCACTGGGTGAGTCTGGACGTTTTTTGCTAACAATGCTGGCCTCAACTGACAAAGGTGAGGTAGGGTCAGGTGGAGGAGTAGTGACAAGGAAGGCTTCAGCCTGCCACACAGCAGGGGGCAAACGGACTAGGCAGCCCACCAAAGAAGAGGTGAGGTGCTGAGGTGTGTTGCCATAGCAGCAGCAGCAGAATGCAGCTGGCTGCCTGCTTGGGAAGAGCGGGAGCTGGAAAATGTTTGTTAATTGTATTTCACAGGCTTTAGGAACCTGCAAGAATGAGACGTTTGACAGCAGTGCATCTGTATTGACCCTTTCTTTTGTTTGTGGGGACCAAACAAATGCAGTATTAATGTTGTGCTAGGCCTTTGGTGGGTGGAGTCCTTTGGCTTCCAGCACCAAAGTGGTGATGAAGGGAAAGGGAGGTGACGTGTGTACCAGCCACCAACAAGGACTGCACATTTTGTGCAAAACACTGGCTGCCACCTTCCAAATAACAGTCCCCAGGAGTTTGAAATGACTTCACAGACAGGGAGCACATATCAGCAGCAGATGTGGGGCTGGCTGGAGCATGTCCCATGATACAGAATCACAGTATTGCAGGGGTTGGAAGGGACTTCTGGGGATCACCTTGTCCATGACACTGCTGAAGCCGGTTCTCTACAGGTTGCACAGAAAAGAGTCCATGCATGTTATGAATATCTTCAGACAAGAATCACAGAATCACAGAATTGTAGGGGTTGCTAGGGACCTCCAGAGATCATTGAGTCCAACGCCCCTGCCAAAGCAAGTTCCCTACACCAGGTCACACAAGTAGGCATCCAGGCAGGTCTTGAACATCTCCAGAGAAGGAGACTCCACAGCCTCCCTGGGCAGCCTGTTCCAGTGAAGAAGACTGCACAACTTCTCTGGGCAGCTGCTCTGTTATCCCGTGCTCTGTCACCCTCTCAGTAAAGTTTTCCTCGTGTGCAGATGGAACTTCCCCTGTTGTACTTTGTGCCCATTGCCCCTTGTCCTGTCACTGGGCAACGCCATCCACTTGGCACCCGCCCATTAGATATCTATAAAATGTGATAAGATTCCCTCTCGGCCTTCTCTTCTCCAGGCTGAACAACTCCAGATCACTCATTCTTTCCACAAGACAGGAGATGCTCCAGGCCTCTCATCTTCTTTGTAGCTTTCCACTGGACTCTCTACATTAGTTTTCTGTCTTTAATGAACTGGGGAGTACAGAACTGGACACAGTAGTCTGGATGCTATCTCCCTTGTAGGCCTTTCCTCTGACTCTGATTAAGAGAACCCAGTCCTTCCATTGCCATTACCCAGCTCCATGCAGTTCAGACCTTCCCTAATGTTGAGGGTTACACCTCCTGTTCTTCCCTGCCCATCCCTCCTGAGGAGCCTGTAGCCATTCGTCTCTGCATTCCAGACTTGTGAGCCATCCCACCACATCTCACTGAGGCCCAGAATATCCTGGCCCTGAGACTGGACTAAAACTTCCAGTTCACCTTCCTTATTTCCTATGCTCCATGCATTTGTGCTGAGGAACTGAAGTTGGGCCAGAAACTGGCTTACTGGCTGGTGTTCCTTTGTGCTGCTTTTCAAGTTCTCACCCACAGATCTCTGTTCTTGTTGTTGTCTCTGGGCAGCCACTGCTCATACTGCTTTCACCGTTCCCCTTCCCCAGCAGTTTTAGGCTTGGCAAGCCTGTAGCCAAAGTTGTTCTTTGACAGATGAACCACATCAGTTCACAACAGGCCAGGTTTCTCAGATAGAGTGCGACTGCCTTTCTCTCTTGCAGGATTGACTTCATCAACACAGGCGTAGGAGGAGGGAGGAGATGACAAAGCAAGAAAGCAGCCTACTGCTGCCCAGCTCATGGTTTTCCAGCCAAAAGCTGATTGTTAAGCTTTTGCAGGCCCATGAGAATACTGAGAGTGTGGAGCATCAAGGAAGACTTTCAAAGTAGGCAGGGGGCAGCCAGGAAAAAGTTGCTGTCTGCATTAATAAAGGGAACAGAAAATGGGGTTACTGTGCAATCAAAGCTCAAGGATGATTATGATTTCATTATTTCCATGTATATGATTTTTATTTTCATTCTAAATGAACTGCCACTACCAGTTCAAAATCACAAATTTGGTACAAGAAGTTGGAAGAGATTGTGCTGCTAAATGGCTAATATCTTGCTGTCTGCAGTGAGTGGCTCAATTTTATCTTGAAATTAGTCTTCAGATTCATTAGAAAATCCTGGGACCACTGAATGATGGGAAAGGGTGGGATTTTGTTTCCTAAACACACTGCTGTCTACTTCAGCCTAGAACTCTCCATCCACTTTGAGATTGTTTTCTCACTGAACACTGTATAAATTGATGGGTTTTTTTAAAGGGCTTTATGTTCTGTATTTTACCACAGTGCAGACGCCTGCAGTTCTGGAGATGCAGCTGGTTACAAGAGCAATAGCAAAAAAGAAGGAACAGTGAGTTTCAGATAGATTAGTCTTATAACAAAATGCTTCTCTGTGTGCTTAATTAGAAATGCTATATAATGTTGTAATGAAATACAATTAACCCATCACACTCCCTGAAATAACCTTTGTCTGTGGATCCTCACTAAATGCTTACTCCCCCCACTCCTGATGTAGCTAAGTATTTTTGTTGTGTAAATGTCAGCTCAAATAATCTTTGCTATGCCAAGTGTTGAAATTGTGGCCGACAGCCCAAGTTTCCAACACTGGAGGAGTTAGTTGGGCACAGCCTTCCTTGCCTGAAGCCCACCACTGCAGGCCCTCATGCTGTCGAGCCAGTGTCTTTTCAACTCAGTGAGACTATATTGGCATGGGAAGTCTTTAAAACACTGTGAAGTGATTAAGAAGAGAGAATGGCAACCCTGCTCGCCAAGGAGGCTGATGTTAGGCTAACTGCTGTCAGCTCAAATGCACTAGGGAATTGGCCTGACGCTGGGGTTGTTGGAAGCCAACCCACAGAGCGTGAGCAGCAGGATTATGGGATCACAGCAAAGGAAAAGGAGACACTGTGTGTCTTTCTTGTTTCTTCATGCTGCTCAGAGTGCCTGTAACAACAGCTGAAGAAAACCTTGCTGTCACCTTTACAGCTGAGCCAACAATCTCAAGCCTTATTTAGAAGATTGCAACTGTGAAAATGAGTGCTATAGAAAATATATGCATAGGATGTGCGTAGCGTGAAATATTCACTTGGTTTGAAAATAAATTATTGTTGTACTGTTTGGAATTTGAACTTTTAGTCAACCATGCTTGCTTGTTTCACCCATCTCTATTTTTTTGAGCAAAAAGAACAAGCATTTCTGTGAATAATTACATCTCATTAAAAAATAGTAATATACAACTTCAGGAAAGTAGTAACTTTAACAGAAGTGACAAGATAATTGTGTACTTCTTTTTTTTTTTTTTTTTAATTCTTTCAAATTCATTCTGATGCTTTGGAACAAGGATTTGCACTGTTTTCCATCAGTCACTTATCTGAAAACTGAAGAAGACAGACTTACATATGTTTTGCCTGAATTTGGGCTAGCCTGCCCTTGGGAGCAAGAACTACTGAACAAATACCCCTATGAGATGGTATGTTTAAGTATCCAGTAATCAAGCCATTTAGCTCCTTGACTAGATGATCATTTTTACATTCTTCTTGCTCACTTTGTCCAGATCATACAGGTCGCAAATGAGTACAATAGCCACTGCCACGATATTTTAGAGGTTGTGAAAATGCAAGAGCTTGACAAGGTAGGCCTTTGCTTCAGTAACTTTCCTTGCATGATAGCAAACAAATATGATAATGAAATTGTTTCTTTGTAGCTTATTTAGTTGATGGTTTTACTTAAAGAAGACGTTCATTTATGGACAAAAAGAGCACTCATTCAAGATATACTGGAATTCTTAATGTGACCACCTCTTAGAATGTGATGTTGCGGGCACAAAACACAAGGCCATGGATGCATATCTCCCATTATATCCACATATCCACAGCACGTCTCTTTGTCTTCCTGCTCTTTGTTAAACTTCCTTGCCAGGTTCACCCCAGGATGCTCCCACTAGTGTCTGAGCTTGGCTCAAGCCAGGTGGGGAGCCAAGCTCTGTGCTCATCCTCCTGCTTCTGTGCTGATGTGTGTGTCCTTTCACTGAATCACACTTCACATGTCACTAGTGTAAAATTGGTGAAAATTCATGAAGGATTTTGTGCAATAGGTGGAGGATTGCATCACATCATTTTGGAGGTCTCTACCGCCTGAAAAAATAGCATTTATCTCCTTGCCAGATATATGCCAGCTGTTCAAGTACTATGACAGATATCTATTCAAGGTACTGTAGACATGTTTGTTGTAATTACTTTAAGATTTTTGTCTTTTTGGTAGTTCTAGCTGGAGAGAAAGACCAGCCGTTTATTGTGTACCGTACAATGAGATTTTGTTTTCAGTCTATGTGTAGATATAAATTTTGAGCCAGCGAGTTTGGATTTTGAAAGGAGACAGTGGAACTTGAGGCTACAGCCATTTGCTGCCATATCTTCAGTTCACAGAATCACAGAATATGTGAAGCTGAAAGGGATTCATAACGATCATGAAGTCCAATTCCTGGCTTCGCATACGACCACAGCCGAAAGTTCTTAACACCAATGGAGGATGATGCTATAAATGTGATCTGGGGTTCTGGAATGAGGATATGCATCTGAAATTCAGCCTGATAGCTGGATTCTAAACTACAAGAGGGTTATTTTTCCTTTGATAACTTTACTGTATTTCTCAGTGACATTCCACGCAGACATACAGTTTTCTGCTCAGAATAATTTACTTCTTATTTACAGCAGGTCATCAAGCAGCATCTAGTAATTAATTCAGGAGGTGCTGCTTGCTTCTAGGACCTTTTTCCTTCTGCTAATAAATATAGTTTAATTATTGCCATAAGAGGAGGAAAACAATGGGCTTCTTTCATGACTTAAATTGTAATCACAGCTAAAACATGTTTCATGCTGCTGTAAACATCTGTACATGCAGTTCCATATATTTACATTGTAGGAAATGGATAATATTCTCCTTGGTGACTTCCTGGAGGAGGTGTCTGTCCACTATCTGAAGTCAATCAGAATGTTCAGTAAAAATGTTAAACTCTGGCTGCTTAATGCTTTGGAAGAGCTTCCAATGTCACTCCAAACATCCAAATGTGAAGGTGAGGAACAGAGTGATTTTCATAAATAATCTTCACTTCAATTGCAGAAAAGATTGAGTTACAAGACTCTTAAATTATTTTTTAAACATTTTAGCTGATGACCTTGATAGAAGAAAGGACTAGAATTAGTTGGCACACAGTTAAAAATAAATGGTCTCAATTGGTGTGAGGACAAATTTAAGCCCAAATCATTCCAAGTTCCTGGTTAATTAAAGCGTACTTGAATCTTTTTAAAGACCTGTCTTTTGCCATGTTCACTTTGGCTGTGTTGATGACTCTTAAAAATAAGCACCCTGCCCTCTGAAATGTCGGTATTGTTCTGTCTCTTTTCCTTGCAAGTGGTTTTATGCAGATAAATTAATTAATGAATATAGGGCAGTTCAACATAAAGTAGAAAAAAAACCCCAAAGGCCTATAAGGGAAAATGTGACTCTGTCATTAGAGCAGGATTTTAAAATCTTGTAGTATACAAAGGTGTGTGATCCTAAGTACGTACATACATACGTACTTTGATTATGTATGCAAATGTGTTCATATGTACAAAATGTTCAAGGTCATGTTGGGTGAGGCTTTGGGCAACTTGATCTAGTGGAAGAGGTCACTGCCCACAGCAGTGAAACTAGCTGATCTTTAAGGTCCTTTCCAACCCAAGCCATTCCGTGATTCTATAGTTTATTTATTACACAGAATCATAGGATGGTTTAGGCTGCAAGGAACTTTTAAGATCATCTAGTTCAGTTATGCTGAAGAAACCAGCTGAAGCAAAATGCTGCTCAGTTTTTCCGTGAATGAAAACCATCTCCACAGAGAGAAAGATGGGATCCTGCATGGATACAGGACTGTTTGCACACATGCTGAAGGATGGCTTGCAGTCAGCCTCAAATCTGGCAGTCCTTACGTTCAGGCAATTGATAGAGCAAATTTAGTAATTTGTTTTTAACGCATTTGTGTGTATGAAAGTAAAAGTAATTAATCAACCGGAATGCTTTCTATGCATATTCTGGGCTTTGGGGTTTGTACAAACTTTAGAGAAACAGAATTCACTTAAAAACCATTGCCTGTCTGCAGATTTAAGTTGCTTTATACTTGATTTTCTTGCAACTAAGAATCAGTTTGTTATATTTTATTCTTAAAAAAGATATTCTTGGACCACAGAGTTAGTAATTCTAACATTATGGACAGGATCAAGTAGAGCAACAGAAATCAACTTTTATTAACAGTGTTGAAGAATTATAGATAGATAAGGGTGAAAATGCAAACTCTAATCAAAACAGAAAATTTAGTATTCATGCTGCCATTAGTCCTTATGGCATCTAAAACCATACTTATAAAAGAACGTTGCTCTTGTTTGAGAAGTATTTCATGGAAAAAAATATTGGAAGTATTGTTCCTCTGCATCATGATTGACATATTTCTAGTGAAGGAAGAGCAGTAATCTGGGCTGCTTACAAGATTTAAATTCGTGGGTCCCCAGCATAGATAGCAGCTCAGCTATCTCCCTGTGCTCTGAGTTAGCCTGTTGCTCCCACAGGGATCTGCTTTACAATTTAAAGAGATCTGCCTGCATTAATGTCTTTAAGAATGTAAAATATTAATGATATGAAACACCTGCCTCTTCTTCTTTAACAGAAGTTACAGTATTTATAAAAAGACTCAGGAGAAAGACAGATCTTTCTAATATGGCCAAGGTATGTTCCAGAATCCATGAAACAAAACAGCTGAGCACCTCATGCACTCAAGAAGCCCACACGCAGTAAGGATCATTTATGAGATGCTCCACTGTAGTAGAACAGCAGCAGGGCACAGGTGCTATTATCTGTATACTAACCATGGTCCTAACCATGCTCACCCTCCTACTTATTTCTGCCCACAGTAAGTATGCTGAGGGGCCCTTTGGGCTCTGTGAGAGCCTCCGAGATGTGGTTAGTGGTTGCTATCCTGCAGTTACTCAGTGCTGCATTATTATGATGGGCTGCGCCCTTCCTGTAGCTTCACTTCCATTGCTGTCCTTGAATACTTGCAAAATCACAGCACATGCAGTACAAGATACTCCCAGTATGCCCACCTGGCTAAAATGATTTCACTTTGTCCTCACAGCAAAGGAATAAAAGAAGGGAACTGTGGCTCCTTGGGTTACACAGCAGCATCCCATCTTTCATTAATAAATACAGTTTTCCTTTATGGGAAAGCTTCACCACAACCAACAGCATATAAAATTTAAACCTCACAGTTCAAAAAAAAGCAGTTTTGGAGGCGTTTTTTAATTTAAAAAAAATGCATAAACGTGCATAGGTGTCCTAACATGGGCAAAAGGTCTACATCTATCAAGTGCCAAGGACTTGTAGTTGCCATTTCCTGCAGCAGCACTTTGGAGATGCTGAACACTAGAAAAAAACTCAGCTTCATAACACTACATACTTCTTAACAGTGCTTCTTACCCATCAAACCACTCAGTCCCACAAGAATGCATGTGCCAACTATTCCCAGTCATTTGGACCGGATTGCTGTAGTTAGACTTTACGCTGTTGTGCTTGGGCTTGAGGCATGACATCAAGGTGCTGGTTGTAGCTTTTTTATTCTTCCCTGCACATTCCTAATGCATGGAAGAGCTGTGAAGACTCAACATTTAGTTTACACCCTTGAGATTTAGGGAAGAAGAGTTTTAACCTAGCTGGAGGGAATTCTCCAGCAGCAGCCTCTGACTGCTTTATATTGCGCACTGTTTAACCTGCACTAAGTGAACATTCTAGACCTGAGAACCTGGGTCAGGTCTATACTTAGAGTAAAGGACACTCTGAGCCTGGTTCCTCTTCATGTTAACTGGCACTCTTTGCACAGGTAAATGATATTTGCACCTTCTCCAGAGCCCCTTTAAAATACATACAAAGGGCAGAGGAGCTCCAGAGTAACTGATGATCAGCCCCATTAGTTCCAATTTAAAAACAACAGCTTCAACAAGTGAAAAAATGTGAGCCTTGTAAATCAACATCCCCGTAGTCTTCCAGCAGCTGTAGCCTCAGGTATAACTTCTGACCTTATCCAACGCATTTATACCGGGCTCCAGAAAGCAGAGCAGAAAACAAGAGTCAGATAAAGACTATATTGCAAAATTACCCTATCCACCTAATGCATACCAGAAGATGGCTAGCTGGACAACACGAATATTTAAGATGTTCATCATGTGAGAAACACACAGATGCTTCATGACGAGGTGAATGTCATTCAGAGAAAACCAATCGGTGTTTTAGTTGGTCAGACCAGTCCCTAGGCTTGTGTGTGCTTTATTTTTTGCCCTGGTTGTCCCCATCAGATACTCAGATAAAGTAGGCATGCATAGAGCAAGTGATGTTCTACTCCTGAGACCCATCTAGCCATCTGAGATGAAGGTTGTATCCCCCTCCATCTTGGGGTAGCGAGCCCCAGGATTTGATTATTTCTTGCGAGAAAAAGTACTTTCTTTCATTAGTTATAAAATTTGTGCCCTTTTTCACGCAGTTCTTCCTCTGTCGCATTCTTTCTCAGTTATTTCTATCTCAGCCTGAGGTTTAATTCTCTCATAAGGGAGTCATTTGGTCTTTCTAATCGTCCTTCAAGGTTTTCTCTCTCTGAAAAGCACATTGAATTTCAACCAGAGACAGGTGGTCAAAGCAGGTGACAGTGCTCCTAATGAGAACTGTTATTGAGGGACTGTGCAGCTGCAGCTTCTGAATGGTGTAAACACTCTGTGCCTTGTAGAGCACTTTGCAATAATTTAGCCACCTGGTGAGAAAATCTGAACAATTTTGGCAGGGTCAGCATTCAGAAGAAAAAGTAACTTTCCCATCATGTGTAGATAAAGCAGGCTGATATTTGCTACTACCTGGATGTACGGAAGTAGTTAGAGTACAAGAAAGTGCAAATTCTCTGTGAGAAAGGAATGTGGATATAATGCTTGTCATTTCCAAGGGCTGATTCCTGTCTTTGATAAGATGTATTTAAGCGTTGTCAGGGCCAGCTCTTAGTAATTCAGAGCATTATGGTTTGTGAAGTGTAATGGGTAAAGAAAGAGAATGGCCTAACATACAGGAATATGGAGCTGTGTTCCCAGTGTTCTCATTGTGTGCTCTTGCTGCACCCAGCAGCTCTTCTTCCAATGCTGGAAACTCCAAGTAAAGCAAGAAAAGGAGCTTTGTCTTTAACTTGATTGAAAAAGACTACCGAGAGTCAGGCAGCTTGTGATATTTGAGTAATGCTAACACAATAGTGGAAAACCAAAGTGCTGGATTGGGAGTTATACTTGCAAATAAGTGTGGTGTGATAGAAAGTAGTGATCTCTACCATGCACCCAATGAATGGCATTTGTTCAAACATTCATGAACCCTGAGGTCTTCTCTGAAGTTTACAAGAAAATATTTTTCCTCTAGTAGACCAAAGTTAGCACATGGATTATATACATATAAGCCCAAATTCAGCAGAGCCTGTAGGATCTCCCACATTTCAGTATGAAAGCGAGAGACTAAATGTATGGATGGATGAATTTTAACAGACTCAGATTTAATTCCTTTCATTATTTACCACTTAAAACATTTCAATCAGGATATTAGCAATTAATTAAAAAAAAAAAAAAAAAAAGAGGGAGAGATGAGGATAAAAAGCTAGGCTGAAAATCCTCTGCAATATCTGTGTGTGTAATATTTATAGGGACAAATATGAAACCAGATTCATTCACAAATGACTCACAAGCAAAGAAATGGGACAAATTCCCCACTAATATCACTTTAATTAATACTGTATTCTTAGTCTTATTTTTACCTTCTCAAAGGATAGAAAAACTCAAGAAAACTCACTTTTGAATGTAATTGAAGCACATATTAAGGACAAGTGACAGTGAGGAAAAATAAATCCTAATAAATCGTTTCATTTTTTTCAGACAAAGTACCATTATTTGGCATAACTATAATAACTGCAGGCAAAAATATTGCCCAGATACTTCAAGCATCTGTCAGCCTTGTCTGCTCCATCACAGACACTACCACAAAGTCTCATTGAAAATAATATCACCCAGAACAAAACCCACTCAAAGACAGCTTAAGATTCATCTTCTTTGATGCTTTTTTTTTTCTTTCTTTCTTTTTTTTTTTCCCCATTTGGAGTCTAGTGGTAAATGTAAAGCCTCACTTCTAACTTAGCACTGAAAGGGAAGCTTTTTTGACTGAGTTGAGGGCTTGTGAAAGATATTAACTGTTTTCTTAATAAATGCAGACAATGAGGATAGTCTTGAACAACAACAACAAAGTCACTGTTCTGATCTCGGATTTGAATGCTGTCATCAATCAGGGATTGCTGGATGTGCCTGGAAACCTCTTTCAAAAGAAGTATGGAAATCCAGATGAACTGCAGTACAACATAGAAATCAAATGTAATTTTTTATATATTTTCCTATCCATTTAAGCCTCTGCCTGACGTTGTTAAAGCTCCAGCATGTTTATTCATGGCATCTGCCCTACTGGGAATTACAGCCTTTCAGTAACCCTAAGTACTGGAAAAGAGCCAATAAAATTGAGAATGGAGCACGCAGTTATATCCGTTTAATTTTAAAGGTTAAGAATGAAAGGCTTTGATTCTCTCTTAATGCTTTCTATGGCGATGGGAGTGGGTTTTGTGTTCCCAAATGATACACCTTCCAAAAGAAGGCTGATAAACAGGGACATTTTATGATTTGCTTTGATAAAAAGGAGTTTCCTAGAATTACATTTTGCATTTTCCCATTATTAATTGCAGTCACGAAATCACCTCCTGTGGCCAGATTTTACACACTGTATGCTGAACTGGATGAGGACCTTTCGGCTTTCACATCTTTTTGCTCTGTTAGGGCCTGCAGAATAGATGCTGTGCTGTAAACACTAAAACACATGGTTTACATGCAGCCATGACACGACACATTTGCCAGTCTACCGAAAAGCTATGGGAACATAATGGCAAGTTAATTCTAATATTAACAGACTGCCATTTAAATCATTAGTAAGAAATGGGTAAGATGGGCCGTCTGTGCTTAGAGCTGATGGAGGAATCCTCAGCTCTTTGTTCCTGGCCCGCCGCAGGCGTGCTCCCTGATAGGGGATGCACCACCACCACCTGCCTGTGATGGCTTTTGGCAGGAATAATAATTCTCTTTGTTCATAGAACCATTAAGAGAACCATCTGAATAATGTTGATATGAGACTTAAAATCAAAAGCAATGCACAGGAGCTTTTTATTGCATTCGCTCTTTTTATTAATTATTGTGTTTTCAGAGGTGGATTCGCTGCATTCTCAGTTTCCATTCCTTTTCCAAATTGCTATTAATAATAAACAAAGATTTACAGACCCTATGCATATGTTTTCTGACAATAAAACCTGTTAGCTAGAAGGGTATAGATTCAGAGAGGTACAGTCATGATGCAGCTTGTGGCACAGAGTGGTAGCTTCTAATCTTTTGGGGGAACATCTGCAGTGCTTTTTGGCAATGCTATATATATTTCCATAGAATACTATGGAATATCTGCAGTTACTGTTTTGAAACAATTCTCTCCTCTGCAACAGATTTTTCTTTTTCAACCATGTAGAAGCTTAGATAAGAAATTTGGCATTGCATATAGCCATATTTCAGCTTGCACCTGTGCAAAGTTTACTCTTTCCACTTTGTCCATGACAATTATGCCAGTGCAGACACAGTAGTAATGGCTATGGGGCCAGACAACATGCACACCATGGTCCTAAGGGAACTAGCTGGTGTGGTTGTTGAGCTGTTCTCCATCAAGCCATGGCTGACAGGTGAATTCCTTGGAGACTGGAAAAAGGGAAACCTCACTCCCATTTATAAGAAAGGGAGGAAGGGTGACCTAGGGAACTAAAGGCCAGTAAGCTTCACCTCTGTTCCTGGGAAGCTTATGGAACAGATCTATGGCTCTACGTCCAGGTGGAGGCCAGTAATGTGTGGTATCCCCCAGGAGACCATCTTGGGACAAATACTATTTAACAACTTTGTCAATGACATAGACAGTGGGATTGAGTGCATCCTCAGCAAGTTTGCTGATGACAACAAGCTGAGTGGTGCAGTTGGTACAGAAGAAGAAGGGATGCATCCAGAGGGACCTTGATAAACTTGAAAGGTGGGCCCCTGTGAACTGTGTTTAACAAAACAAAGTGCAAGATTTTGCACTTGGGTTGGAGGAATCTCAGATATGTATACAGACTGAGAGAAGAACTCCTTGAGAGTAGCCCTGCTGCGAAGGACTTAGGAGCCCTGGTAGATGAAAAACTGAACATGAGCCAGCAGTGTTTGCTTGCAGCCTGGAAAGCCAACTGTATCATGGGCTACGTCAGAAGACGGGTGATTGTCCCCCTCTATTCTGCCTTCATGAGGCTCATCAGGAGTATAATGTCCATCTCTGGAGCCTTCAGCACAGGAAAAATGTCAGGCTTTTGGAGAGAGTCCAGAGGAAGGCCACAAAGATGATCACAGGGCTGGAGCAGCTCTCCTGTGAAGACAAGTTGAAGGAGATGGTCTTGTTCAATTTGGAGAAGAGAAGACTGCAGGGAGACCTCTTTACAGCCTTCCAGTATTCAAAGGGAGATTATAAACATGAGGGAAAACAACTTTTTACATGGATAGATACTGATAAGACAAGGGGGGAAACTAAAGGAAGGAAGATTTAGGATAGATATCTGAGGAAGTTTTTCACTGAGAGGGTGGTGAGGTGTCGGAACATATTGCCCGGAGAGGTTATGGATGCCCCATCCACAAGGATGGTGTTCAAGGCCGGGTGGGATGAGGCCCTGAGCAGCCTGATCTACTTGGGCTAGCAGTTAGCAACTCTGCCTGCAGCAGAGGGGTTGGAATTTGATGCTTCTTGAGGTCCCTCCCATCCCAAGCCATTCTATGATACTATGATTCTATGATTCTATAACATGAACTTGAATTTTGAGTAATTTCTAAGAAATTGCGCAGTTGCACTAATCAAAATGCTATAAACAGAGGTCTTAGTATATTTAAAGCCAAATATAACAGAAAAAAAAAAAAAAGCTAGAAATGGCAGCAAGCCAATCACTTGATCTCCCTTCTATATTTCACAGGTTTGAATGACCTATTATCTTCACTGGCACATTCTACAGATATTCGAGTTCTCCTAACCTGTGTATATTCAGATCTTCAGGCTTTTGTCATTCAGGTATAAAATTAATTTAACAATTTCAGAAAAGGAAGAGTGATCACACCATTTATCCCTCTACACTCTGTCAAAAGTTTGAAGGAGATACATTATATACTAGCAACATGACCAGACTGCAGATTTGCATAAATACAATTTATGCATGCTGCAGAAAAAGGGAGAATTAATTGGCATACAAAAATTCCATCTGTGCGAACAACTACAAATGTATTTCTATGCATATATCCACTTCAGTGATTACAGTATTTGGTCTCATTTTGTAAATGCACTCTGTAACACTGTCTTATAAATCAAGATCTCTAAGAAAAATGTCCATATAAATGAAGAGAACACTTAATGACTCCTGAGATTGTTGATTTATGGAACTGTTGATTTTCAGAAGGTTGTAGGAGAGTGAGAAATGCTAGTGGAATGGTTCTACCTCTCATGAAAGATTCAAGTATGATCATCTTTGTGTATAGACCTCTCCCTACATTACCAATTCTTGCTCCCCTGGTCCATCAGTGATCCAGAGCTGGTGGTAGTTTGATAGTAGCATTGCATTCTGTTGGTTGGACAGACCAGTGAATCTGGGGCTGGAAGGTAGTTAAATTCTTTTTTTCTATTTATTTTTCTGAAGAAGCAAGATAAACTGTACTTATTTCTTCAGATTTTCTTCCTAATATTTTGAGTGGGTTTTATAATTAGAAATAGCATTTTGCAGTTCTGTGGTGCCTTCATCTCACAGAACCCTCAGCTGCAGAGAAGATGGAGGTTCACAGTTATAGGGTGTAAGGCAATAGCCACAGCAAAGGAAAAATTCAAAAGATTAAAAAAACAAAACAAAAAAAACACATGAAGAAGTTACCCAGAAGGGTGGAGAATACCTCAAAGACATTCAGAACTTGGCTGGAAAAGACCTGAAAAAAGATGACATACAAAGATCTCTTTCAACCTAAGTTATTTTAACTTAATTTTCCATCTCTGTATGCCGTCTGCACAGGAAAACAGTCCATAACACAATAAGGGACTCTTTTAACCAGCTTCATCATAAAGCATCTTTTTTTTCTCTATTTGCAGCCAAGCAGGAATAAACAGGAGTTTATAAAACTGGCAGCTGATTTCCAGTTGAGATGGAACTTCCTACTGAGCACAGTAAGCAAGGCGATGACACTCAACTATGCAGACAGTTTTGGTAAGTGAGAGTTTTGTGCCTGTCAGCTGATGTGACCTGAGATGGCAGAGGGACCTGATCATTTCAGCAGACATGCAGTCAAGCTATAATCCAAATGAGCATCACCTCTCTAGGATGAGCACAAGGGAGAAAGGGAGAAAGATGCAGCTGGAGATGGCAGGGGAGCAGGACTCCCTGTTTTGGTAGAGGCCATCATTTGAGGTGAAACAGATAATTGCATCCTTAGATGTAAACCTCGCTTCACCCACATTGCAGGAACTCCATCAGGAAGTGGTGATGGAGATCTGGGGCACCAGCAGCCCTAACCATAATAATTCCATATATATCAGGTGGTAGCTTCCAGATTCCCATATTCTTTCTGTACAAAACAGTAACAGCAGATCCAAACACTTGTCAAAAATGCAGTTAGTTCTTCCTAGAGAAGGTATAGGCTCCTTCCTTTTGCTTATGCCTTACACTGACACATTAGACTGATTGAAAACTAATCACTCCTTCAGCTGGATGCTTTTTGTCTCTGTTGTAGTGCTCAGAGCTGTCTAGCACCAAATCCAACACACACTACTGTAAAGCAGAAGTGAGAGGCCTTTGCAATTGCATTTACTGAAAGTGCCTTGAAGTGGTACCACTGTGTCTTGAATCAACTGTACCTCTTCTATATTGCATCAAACCCAACTTCCTTTCTCTTTGTTTGTAAGACCTTTCAGAGGCTATCTGTCTTTTATTTATTCTGGAGCAATGCACTGTCTCCTCAGAGTAACATCTCAACCCAGACTGCATGAACTACCTTTCAGACTTTCAAAGAAGCACCTTCGTAATTTTTTGTGTTCTGTTGGAGGGAGCTTCACACCAACAGCCAAAAAAGCCTCATTATCTTCTTAGACATACCCCTTCAAAGCTTAGGGCTTTGTGTTTCCTACAAAGACATAGCAAAGTGGTATGCTAAGGTTGCTGCCTTTTATATTCTTCAGCATTCTTTCCCTGTTACTGGCTGTGTTTGTGTATATACATGCACAGCCCTTTTCTACACCTAGCTGTTACCTTTTGCCTCATAATTAGGTTGCAAACTCCCTGGAGCAGGATTGGAGGTTTGCTCTCTGACTACATGGAATACAGCACAGTTGGGTCCCTTGTCCATGGCCGGCTGCATCAGAGTAGTAATAACCACATCTCTCTCTGCAGAAGTGTTGTGCACAAAACTCCCCAAAGTTAGATGCAATATTTTGTGCCATGAGTGAAAATTGTGAACGAATTCCAAGAACAGCACTGGAGGCTCAGTGTTTATTAAAATTGCCAATGATGATGAAATCCTCTTCCCACCTCGAGAAGAGCTTAATGAATCACCTCCCTGTTCTTTAGTTGTTAATGGCTGGGGACACAATTAATACCATCTGATCTAAAGCATCCTATCCTCTGCTAAGCCTTCCTCAAACTAGTTACAAACAATATTTTCATCTCACATTATACAGTCTTATTATTGTACTTCATTAACATTGAGATTTAATTCATTTTCACATATGACAGAGTTTTTAAAGCGCCTTTTAATCTTTCTCTGTGATGTTCCAATTAAATTGGTCATTATCTTCTTTCCTAAAAGCAGTGGTTCCTTTAGATGTTGGGTTATGTGATGTAACAATGTCCCATCTTTCCTAGGTCTCTATTCCCACATTTCTATTTGAAGCCTTAGTGGGCAAGGCTTAGTTATTTTAACAAGCCACTCTGCACTCAGGCCATTGCTTTTCATAAATGTCTTAAATCTCAGCATTTCATAAAGAAATGGTGGGGATCCTGCAAGTCAAAATACGCTGCATCCACTGAGGATCCACAATTACTTAGGCAAAATGTAGAATTTTTGGTAAATGTGTGTCATGTTAATGCAGCATGCATCCCCACAGCGTAAGTCACATAGCAGAAACCAAATCCAAACTCACTTCTGGCTGGGGGTCTTGCTTGAAACTTAGCACTTCTGACACACATAAAAGTTACTTCTGAGCTCAGGATTGTCTTTTGCCCTATTCCAACCCTGCCTCCTCATGGATGACGCTCAAGTGCAATCGAAGGAACCTGCATTTAGTCCCCTGGAAGGCTGAAAGGAGCAACAGCAGTCAGGGCACAGGAAGTCATGGGACTTCACGGCATTAAGGGACATGGTTTACTGATGGGACTCCGTAGGTCAGGTTGATAGTTGGGCTTGATGATCTTCTCCAACCGAGATGATTCCACAGTTCTATGCTAGAGCTCTTCTATTATCACCTCTTTCCCAGCATATGTGCCTCTCCTTATCTCAGACACAAAACCTTATATCAGCTGACCACCTACATTTCCTTTATTAGTATCTCCTCTGAGGCATTCAGGGGAGTACAGCCAAGCCAAGGTGGCTGGACAGTCACCTGCATACACACTGTAAGCACTTTCAACCACAGGTGCAAGTCAAAACTCAGTGGCCTCCCTGAGTCCTTCTTTTGGCTTTTGGCAACTATAACTTGGTATTTTGGCATACACAGCTGCAAGGTAGGCCATTTAATGTCATAGGTATGGAAGAAACTGAGATCTGTAGGAGGGTTAGCTTGGGGAGAGGTTAAATAATTTATCTGTGTTAGGGGGAAATGCAGACAATGCATGCTAGTTAATAGGCCTTATAAGGGCAGTGAGTCTGGGGGGATGAACTTGAATAGAAAAGTGAATAAACACAAGCACATTTTTCTCTGTTGGTAAAATTTGGGAAAAGGTTTTTTTGTTTATGTTTAAAATCCATAGTCAGTGCCCATTTTGCTGTGGTAGTTGGAGGCAGGTCATTATGCAAGCATTATTTGATAAGTGCTAGACTGCTACTTTGTCTAGCCCATCACTACAATGAAGCTCTTCAAAAAAAAGAACACATCAGGAAGGTATATGCAAATTAAGAGGTTGCTACAACTACTTCTGGTTTTCTTTAAATCTAGGATCCTGGCATTTGTTCAATTTGCTACTCTTGGATTACGTTGCTCACATCTTCCAGTCCTACATAGAGGAGGAGGAGGAGGGAGAAGAAAGTTTTTGTGTCACACAGCAAAGCGACCAGCCTGTTCTGTGGGTTTATGAGCCCAGCTGCTTCGGGGGCTACTTTGCAGAGGAAGAACCTCAAGCTCAAGCTCCTCAGTCAACTCTCATAAGTTTGATGCTGAACCAGAGTGACATCAGATTAAGCAACGTATATTCAGAGTTCTGAGTTGCTTGGGGGAGAAAGCCACAGAAATCAAGGTGAGATAAAATATTAACTCTGAAGAAAACTTAAAAAAAAAAAAAAAAAAAAAAAAAAGCAATGCAGTAAGTCGTGGAAATCGGGAGAGGTGTAGACTTTGTAGTTTTTCATGTGTGTGAAGTAGAACTAATGAAATATGGGTTTGCATGGAGTTATGTCCACTGTCATCCATACCTCAAGCCAAAAGCCATCCTCCCACAATTCCTGTTAATGGATTATAAACTTTACATTGCCTATCTCCCACTCACCCCATTCTTCCTTCGTTCTTCCTTCGTTTTCCAGAAGACTTTCATCTTTGTGTTAGGTTCCCCAAGTGTCATCGAGCGAGAGCAGCCTTGTTCTGCTGGGTTTGGCACAGCTCAAGGGTTAGCAGGCCAAATGGAATTTACTGATCAGAAGAGAAAGCACATAGTGTAGCCTTTCTCACTGCTGAGAGCACTGAGAGACTCTTTCCTTCACCTAGCTATTAATTTTATCAAAAGATGCCGAAGTGTGAAACACTTTGAGTCTTTCTGCTGTGCCAGACTTTCTTGCAGTCAGCCCCCCGGTTCCAATTAGCAGCATAAGGGGTGACATGCAGGTAGAAAACAAAATGTCTGAGTCTTCTTAGGACACAAGGCTAAATCCTAGGACATATCGGAACACAGATCAAGCCTTTGTGGTTAATACAAGGGATATATTCATCACTTGTACGTTCAGCTGTTTTCAGATTTCTTTTTTTGTGTAGTAACAGCACTAAAGACTCAGAGAACACTATGTTTTCTAGACTATGGAAAAGAACAAATGTCAGTGGCACCAAGATTAATACGGAAATAACAGTTTTGAGGTGATCATGCTGTTGTTATTCTACTGCTTATCCTTCCAGGATGTACTCAGCTTCCATAAAATAGGACCAGGACTGGAAATCGACTGTTTTAAAAAACGTCTTTATGAGTTATAAAGTCTCTTGGAAGACACTTGCTTTTAAATATGAGATATGCTAAAACTAGTTCAGTAATGAAAAGCAGAAGGAGAAAGACACAAGGGAAACAAACGAGAATGGTTTACATACGTCATGGGCATGTTGGATACATACTTTCATTTTTGAAATGGAATGTAATGAGCTATCCTCCCCTGCCACCTTAAGTTCAAAACAAACTGATCTGGATGCAGAATATGGCCAAGGAATCCCTAAATCAACAGTGGTCAAAAATTAGGAGATAAACCAGTAGAAAACCTATTCAATATCTTTCCTGCTTCCTATGTTCTTTCATTGTTCTGCCCTTAGGGGCATTTGTGTGGCCTCTACAACAACTGCAGTGCTCTTATACAAGTGGCAACAGACAAAGATTTGACCCTGGTTTTGCTTTGCATAAGTGATATGCCAACAAATAAATGTGTAATTTTTGCATATTTTGTATGGGACCTCAAGAACAGAGCAAGGTTGATTAGAGTGAGGGACGAGTAGTGCCAAAGTAGGAGCAAATGACTACAAAACCCAAAATGGGGAGTAGTATGACTTGTCAAGGTATCAAGGAGGGAAGGAAAAAGTGAAGGATGGAGAAAGTATAGGAAGAGCTTAGAGAGGAAAATCCTGCCAACTAAAGGACCTGAAACCCTGGGTTCCATCAGTCCATGTGCAAAATGCTGATAGTGGAATGAAAAACAGAGCCCAGTGAGAGCCTGCTAATGCTGTGCCTCAAGTGTCTGTAGCTAGTGAAGGAGATTAAAAACTGGAACCTGCAGCTCAGAAGGGTTTCAGGAGCTGTGATAGAGTGGGTGAGTATTTCTGGCACTGGTGTCCTTTGAATGGGTGGTAGCGCCCACCTCAGCCATTGCAGGCTCTCTCTCCTTGGGTGTCACACTAACTCCACAGATTGATGAAAAATGCAGTTCCAAACCATCTCCACCACCCACCACTTTGCTCATATTACCATATTTGTAGACCCCCAAACTAGACACCCTGTAGATTCCTGTTGCAAAAGAGTTTGTCTTCTGTGACTTTGGATCACCTTCCCATTCTCCCAGGCAGCCATCTGTCCCTGCCCCTACTAACCCCTTTCAGACAGAACATGTATACAAACCCACAGCAGCCCGAACAGCAACCAGCAGCCAAGATGCTGTCTCCTGGATGGTATTTCAGCTGCATGACTTACTGCTCTGTATATCAAGGGTGTGTTTTGTATTTTTTTTCCCCTTAAATCCTTCACCTCACACAGCCTCTTCAGATCTCTTAGGCCTGGTGTCTCTCTTTATCTCCCATCCTCCACTTCTTCCTCTGCCAACACCAACCTCCGTATCTTTTTCATCTTGTCCCACAGAGCATTTCTGTGCCTTCTCTACAGCCTGTTATGCTCAGGAAAAATCTGTTCATCGCACCTCCACCCGCATCTCATTGAAATTAGTGCTAAAAACTCAGTTCTGCTGTGAAACCCTGGAAAAATGAGAGGGAGGACTGGTAACAGAAATCAGAAGAGAATCTCCCAAGCTTGCCCTTGCATCAGCAGCAGCAATATGTGCCTGTGTCTTAGCACATCTCTTCATGATCTTTTGGTTGCCACCTTTATTTTTCCTTTTCCTTCCCCATCTGTTTTTGGTCCCCCACCTCTCCTTCATGCTGAATATAAATTAAACTCCTTAGACACCATGTTTTTCCACGCATTTTGAGCAATGCAGCATATACATATCTTGTAATTTGAAGCATGAATACTGTTAATAATCTTGAGAATGGAATATATATTGCAAGCTGGTGACATCTCCCAAGGAAAATATTTTTATATTTAAAAAAAAAACAAAGTCAGAGGGAGGGGAATGAGACAATACAAGATTTAAACAAACTGGCCTGATGGACAGCATTGCAGATTGAACTCTATCCAGCCGAGTGCAAGTAGTTTGAACTAATAACTGTTGGAACCCATGGCACAAACAAAGATGCTCTGAGTGAACTTAAACTCGTAAGAGGGCAGCTCAGAGAACGTCAGACTGATCTTCACTCCTTATCACAGAGCTTCCAGTCGCTTTCTTTTAGCAAGAGTAGCAATTTTTCATCTAGAAAATCCTATTTTGTGTTTCCTCTCTTTGTTCACTTGTTACCAAATTAAAATCCTATTAAATTGCACACCTGCAGTGGGTTTATCTGCAGAGCACTGTGCTGTGGCTTTTAATCCATTTCCACGCCTCTGTACCATACAATATACTGCAAATCACAGCAAAGAGGCTGAGGGAACACTGTTCACAGCTCTTCTGGCAAAAAGCAAAGCAAATACTTTGATTTGTTAAAAAGGGGGAAAAAATAAGGAAGTATTAACTGCTTCACTTAAGTGAATAGGGAATGGTCGTCTGAATAGTCTGTGTAATCCAGGATACAGAAATCAAGTAAAATAATTAACTAAAATGATTGAAAATAAGAGCAAAGTGTTGACCCTGCTTTAATTCATTGACAAAATTTCCACTGATTTTAAGAAAGACAGGATTTCAGTACGTAAAAGCAGTCCCTGGGAGGGAGGGGGCAGCACTATGGTTGTTTTGGAGAAGAATAGTTGATAGCAGTCACATAAAGTGTGAGCACCAAAAAGGCGCTGGCACTACTGTTACACCTCTGCCATCCTATGAGGAAGCTCAGTGCGTATATCCTCCTGTTGCTTTAACTGATGTAAAGTAGGTTGATTGTCAGCACAAAAATGGACAGGAAAAAAAAAGCAGAATATGAGGCAGGAAAGTAGAGAGAAGACTTTCTTGTTTAACAAAGTTGATTTAACTAAGATGATGAAGTTAAACAAACTGGCTTTAACAAGATGATTTACATGATTTACAGTGCCTCCAATCAAAATGCTTGCATGTTTCTTTTCTAACTTGCAGCTCACCCAGGTCATTTGGAAGACAAAATAGCAAAAACTTCCACTCAGTTGGATCTTGTGGTCAGAAGAAAAGCACTTCTTACTCAAAGAGATGGACAGAATGTTTCTTTTCATTTTTGCCTCCCATTCCCAGTTAATTTTCAGAGAAAATCAGCCTGACTTTCAAAAATACTTCATAAGCATAGGCCAGTCTTACTTTCTAATACAATTTTAAGAAATAATATTTTCATTCTCTTAAGTTTAAGATCTCCCTCTGTAAATACTAAATGCCAAACTGTGCTAGTGAGACAGCTATTGCAAGTTGTCATGTGTTTTGGTTATTAGACTTCATTTGAATAAATCTTCAGAATGAAAAGGTGAAATGTGTGGTTTTTCAAATTTTATTTCTTGGAGTTCAGACATCAAGGAAGCAGAAGGCCCATCTGAAGACATTGTGTTAAACTTATCTGGAAACTGCAGAATAGATTGATGACCCTGAATCAGTGCTGCTTTGTATCAGCAGAATGTAATTTCAAATTGACATTTATTGCATGTAGAGCTTAGCACTGATTTCTGTGTCGTGAAAAACTCCCGCTTGCTTCCCACTTGTGCGGGATACAAGAGTCGATATGTCAGACCTAATTCTATTAACTGACATCAAATAGGTTGTTATTGATTTGTTTATGTCAGAAACTAAGTTGTTGGAATGTGCTCTACAAGCAGGGTATGAGCAAAGAATCTACAAAGAGGAACCTGGAGCAAACCTATATGTTAAGGTAAATTTAGAGAATGAAATACATGTGGCACGTGCACCACAATGCACGAGGAATTCAACTAATTGTCATGTGGAAACACTGGGGAATTGGGTTTCTTAGGTGCTTTTGAAAAGTGTGTCCTGTGGGAGGAGGCTTCCTGGGTGTGCTCATTGTTTCAAGAGGGGACAGCTGCTCCATTAATTTTAATAAGGGACATTTCCTTAGCTAGAGAGAAGCATTCCTCAGGAGTTTATCAAACTTTTACTCATTTTGTGCTTGAGAAATCTACATTTATTTGTTCCTTGCATCTACACTCCTCAGCTCAAGCACTGAAATGGGAATCGGTAGACAAAATAGCACAGCACATGCAGTCAGGACCATATGCTAACAGCAGGAGAGCATTCAGTTCCCAGGCTGAGAACTTGGTGGGGAAATTACATACACTGGGGATGTATCTTTACTGCCTGAAAAATGAATTTCAGCCTTAATGCTCACTGCACTCCTTCAGGTGATTACGGTGAGGATAAAGGAATAAAATAAACAAAAAGAAGTTAAAAGCACTCAGCATTTCATAGATCCTTTACACATAAGATGAGATATGCATTTTGCTCCCATGAGGCAATCAAGCAGAAGCCATTGACGAACTCTGAAATCTGCTCTTCACAGCTTTAAAGGATCTGCTACATGTCCCTAAGAACCTGCAATGGAAGAATAGCAGCACAGAATCATTAAGGTTGGAAAAGGCCTCTCAGATCATCCAGTCCAGCCGTCAGCCCACCCCATCACGCCCACTGCCCACGTCCCTCAGTGCCACATCCACACGGTTCTGGAATACCTCCAGGGATGGTGACTGCACCACCTCCCTGGGCACCTGGTGCTACTGCCTCACTGCTCTTTTTGATAAGAAGTGTTTCCTAATACCCAGCCTGAACCTCCCCTGGTGCAATTTGAGGCCATCACCTCCTGTCCTATTACTGTTACCTGGGAGAAGAGGCTGACCCCCTTCTCTCCACCTCTTTTCAGGTAGCTGCAGGGAACGATAAGGTCTCCCCTGAGCCTCCTCTTCTCCGGACTAAACAATCCCAGTTCCCTCAGCCGCTCCCCATCAGGCTCGTGCTCCAGACCCCTCACAGCTTTGCTGCCTTTCTCTGGACACGCTCCACGGTGTGGATACGTTTCTTGTAGTGATGGGGCCAAAACTGAACACAGCACTGAGGTGGCCTCGCCGGTGCCAAGTGCAGAGGGACGATCACCCCCCTGCTCCTGCTTGGTCACACCATTTCTGATACAATCGAGGATATCGTCGGCTTTCTTGGCCACCCCGGCTATTTCATACAATTGAGTTCGCAGCGTTGCTCTGAAGGGATCTACTGCCAAGTGAAGCACCCCTGAGGGGTAGAACCGTTTAAATAAACTCCAACATTCACATCTTTGCCTGATTAAGATCTTGCCCAGCGAGCACAGCACACGCAGGGCTGCACAGCGGAGTTGTGCCCCTCGCGGTGCAGAGCTGTCCAAAGGCAGAGAGCCGTTCCCGCTCTCGGCAGTCTCTCTCCGTATCACACACGGGCCGGGCGGACCCGGGGGGCGTTGCGGGCGGCCCCGCGGAGCCGCACTCGCAGCGGGCGGCCGCGGGAGGGTGCTGCGGGCCGCGCCGCAGAAGATGTCGGCGGCGCGGTGCTGGTGGTGGCTGCCGGCGCTGCTATGGGGCGGCGCGGGGGGCTACGTGGTTCTCAGCTCGGTGTCCTGGCCGCTGCCCGAGGCGGGGGGAGCGGCAGACGAGCTGCACAGCTCCTCCACAGAGGAGGCTCTGCCCGGCCTGCTGGAGGAGGCGGGCGGCATCTGGAAGCAGAGCTTCCCGGCCTCGGCGTACCGGGAGGACGCGGCGCTGGGCCCCGGGGCGTCGGCGCGGCGCTCGGAGCAGGGGGCCGCCCCCTCCCGGATGTTCTCGTACCGCCGGCAGCCCGCAGCACCGCCGGGCCGCGCCGCCACCGCCCGCCGCCTCGCCCGACACGGCGCCTGGGGCTTCCTGGCCTCCCGGGCCGCCCACGGAAAGGTACCGCGGGGAGGGGGTGGCGGGTCGCTGCCGGGGGGTTCCGGCTTTAACGTGTTCCCCTGCGTGTTCCCTGGCGCTCTACTGAGGCAGCTTTGATAGCTCCTGAACGAGCCCACAGCGTGGGTAGCTCACTGACCGCTTCACTAGCTGCTGACTTGGTCTTGTTATTTTAAACTTCAGAGAGCTGGGCTGAGCCAGTGGGCGCCTACGTTAACGTGAAACAACACGTTTAACACCGTATCATTAATTACACGTATACAGCTGTGCACAAAACCTCTGGTTCCACGTCAGGTTGACAGAGATTCTCTTGAAGCCCTAAGACTTGAGCGCTGCTGGTTGATGCACTCAGCGCAGCCCCTTGGTAGGACAGCTCCCATACTGGCTGCAGTTACCTGGAGGATTGCGTCAGGCTGGCGGTTAGGGAAAGGGGCTGCACCAGAGGCGTGGAACAGGCTGCCCAGGGCAGTGATGGAGTTCAAGGAGCGTTTGGACAGCGCTCTCAGACACAGGGTTTGGATTTTGGGTGGTGCTGTGTGGAGCCAGGAGCTTGGCTTTGTGATTCATGAGTCCCTCCAACTCTGGATATTCTGTGACTCTGTAATATTACTGACAGCTGCTGGTTTTGTTTTGTTCTGTTTTGTTTTTTTTTCCCATTGCAATTCTTAATAATAAACAGGCATTTTTAGCTTCAAAGTTATACAGCTTCATTAAAGTATCCCTACTAATGTTTATGAGGACCGTTTATAAGCACTATAAACATTCGAATTCTAAAAGTGTATGAACATTAAAAAAAGAAAAGCATGCACTCCAATTAATAACATCATCCAGAGTTTTCTTATTAAGTGTTCACACTTAACTTGATTTCGCTGTATAGGATTTTACCAGCTGCATTGAATTAATATATTGACTGATAATTATACTATTTAACATGGAAATGACCATGAAGAAAGAAATATCTGAAGACATGAGAAAGTAGTAATTCAGTAAAAATGTGTCTCTTGATGACAGCTGCTCTTTCTGAGCAGCTGGGGGTTGCTGTCCTTCCTTCTAAATCTCCCTGGGTAATGACCAACACTGGGAACTGTCTGTGTGCAGAGATGCTGACGATGACTTATTTGGGTTTTGCAGATCCAAGGAATGCCCTATGGGAACCTTTTGCCTGTCAGTGACGGTCCTGTCAATAACAGCACTGGGATTCCTTTCTTTTATGTGACACTGAAAGATAATGCAGTGGCAGATCTCCTTAAGGATCCTGTAGCATCACTGACCCTACCAGAATCAGATGGGAATTTCTGCAGGTAACAGAATTTTATCTGCCAAGTACCAACCTCAGTGAGAACAAATGCAGGCAAATACCCTAATGATTCTATGATTCTGTTCAGGAACATGGTTTGGTGGATGACATTGGTGGTGGATGGATAGTTGGTGATCCTAGAGATCTTTCCCAGTCCTAAGGGTTCTATGATTCAGTGATCTCTCCTTGGAGGTGTCTCCATGAATTCTAGGCGTTCAAGATCCAATTATAAACCATAGTGATCTAGTCAGTAATGTCTGCAGAGTTTCAAGGGCTGTTGAAGTCAGAGTATCATAAAATCATTAAGGTTGCAAAAGACTTCTCAGATGAGCCAGTCCAACCACCAGCCCACTGACCACGTCCCTCAGTGCCACATCCACACGGTTCTGGAACACCTCCAAGGATGGTGACTGGACCACTTCTCTAGGCAGCCTGTGCCTCTGCATCACTGCTGTTTCTGAGAAGAGATGTTTCCTGATATCAAACCTGAACCTCCCTGATGCAACTTAAAGCTTTACCTCTTGTCTTACCATCTTGGCACTCTACACAGATCATCAGGTTCAACTGCCAACCCATCACAACCACGCCCACTAAACTATGTCCCTAAGTGCCACCTCTACTGACACCTGACAGCTCTGGACATCCCACTGGTTGGGTTGTAGCTCCCGAGAAGAGATTTTGGTAAACAACAGTCTTCCATGTAAAGGATGCTGGGTTTGAGATGTACTGATCTACAGCCGGTCTGAGATAAACAGTGAGCTTTCTTTCTTTCTCCCTAACCACACAAACAATGAGCACAAGCTGAAGTGTTACATGTTAAAATGTATGTATGTAAACTCAAAGCTGATAGAGTTTTCCCCCACCATGCTTTCCTCTGTGAAAAAGACGTATCTGCACCATATGTTTGTTTACAGTCAGGCATGCCACAAGCGTGGCTGGGTCAGCCTTGTGTGAGGTGTCATTTCCAAAGGCCTCTTTACGTGACGAGGTAGATGACACCAAAACTGTGTCAGACAGGGCTCCATTAGCAAAGCAGATCATAGCTGATATAGGGAAATAGATAGAATAACTGGGAATTACAGACTGCCTCAGAAAGAAATGAGATCATAAGGTCCTCTTTGGGGGAAGAGAGGTTTGTCTTAGGAACTGCATCCCAAGCTTACCTGATTGGAGCTGAATGCCATCTCAGATTTCACTCCTGCTATCTGAAGAGAACATGGGAAAAAAACAGTGAATGGCAAATATAAAGCAAGGCACTGTTCCTCTTGTCTGTGTTTGTCTCCAGAATATGCTCTTTGTTTTCTTAAGACTTAGATGGTGGTAAAAAGAGTTATGTCAGGATAATGTCCCATTCCCAAGGAATGGAAGGCTGCCAGGAAACGACGGCTTCCTCTTGCAATGTAAAGCACCAATACATACTTTCCATCATTACATTTATTAAGGTAAATAATTAATGTTTATTAAGGCCCCAGGAAGACTCATTGCATTCTTCCAGTGCTTAAAGGGAGCTTGTAAACAGGAAGGAGGCCAACTATTTACATGGGCTGATAGTAATAGGATAAGGGGAAATGGTTTAAAACTAAAAGAGGGGAGATTTAGATTGGATGTTAGGGGGAAATTCTTTACTACGAGGGTGGTGAGGCGCTGGCACAGCTCCCCAGAGAAGCTGTGGTGCCCCATCCCTAGAGGCACTCAAGGCCAGGTTGGATGGGGCCCTGGGCAGCCTGAGCTGGAGGGGATTTGGACTGGCTGGGCTTTGAGTTCCTTTCCAATCCAAACCATTCTGTAATTCTATGATAATTCAGCTTTGAATGGTTGAAAAGGTCAACAGAGTGGTGGAGCTAAGATTCCATTACTCCACATTACTCTGTTGCTTAAAATTATTTCATTAAATATTTTGAATTAATAATTTCAAATTGTAATTAAATTTATCAGTTGTTTCATAAAAGGCTAATGGAGCTTATTCTTGCTTTCTAAGCTTTTTCATTCAATCAAATAATGAGCAGAATATCTAGATCAAGTACTTAAAAATGTATGGCCAGCTCCACATCCCAGCAGCAACACAGATGCCCTATTTTCAGAGGCTCAATGCTCAGAGCAGCTGCCATTGATGTCAGCTGTTGGTGATGAGCACTTCTGAGAATTACACATGCATTTAGGCACTGGAGTGTGGCCTTTCATCCCTGACTTTAAGCATCCACTTTTGAAAGTCCTTGCCTTTTATGTTTTAGCAACATTGCTGCCTGATTTACCTGCTTAGGAAGTGCCAATTTACCAACAAAGGAGAAATGATTCATGATTTATAAAAATACAAAATTCAGATACATCACAACCCTTCAAGAATATTTATTCACTGTCATCCTATTAAGTACCTATTAATTTCCCTAACTAACCACTGCTCTATTGCTCAGTATGTCTGTGCTTTGTGCTGCAGCACTCTGGGCACTGGTAATGCCTATTTCAGGACAGCTGAGGCCTCTCTAATTGCCAGTGGCCACATCCCTACACTTCTTGCTCCCTCTTTCTTTTGCATCAGCTCAGAAATTTGCCTGACCTTGAGTTCAAACAGAATTCTGAAGAAACTTGCAGTAGCTCACTGGGAGCCAGAGAAGCACAAGGGAGAGCAGAGGAGGGAAGGTGGGAGAAAACAGGAGACTCCCTTTTTAGCATGTAACCACACTTTAAATATTGAGCTTGTTACTCAACAGAATGCAAAGATTCAGAGTCTAATCACTGTTCATTGCATTATTTATTTTGTCAGTCCTTTCTGTTTACTTTTCATTATTTCATCATTGCAACATCTCAGCCTTCTGCAGCACTCCAGTACCCCACAGGAAAGCTTCAGCAGCTTCTGCCAGGCTTCTTCTATGCCAAGTTGTCCAGATCGGCCGTGTGAGCAACAGGGAGCATCCTTAGTGCTGGGCTTTGTGAGGTGATGTAGCAGTCTTCTCTCTCCTCCTTGCTCATGCCTGTTATCCTGGCAGACCTCATATTGTGCTAGATGTCAAGGCAGTATCTGTGAGGTTTTCTTCAAAAAAAGAAGTGCCATTTATAGATGGTATTAATACCAGAAGTTCTCTCAGTCTAGGACATTATTAGTTGTTTTAATTCCAAAATAATTATGCAGAATAGCTGAAGGAATAATGCTCGACGTGAGAAAGTTCATGTCCTTATATGCCAGCAGTGAATTTGGCCTTGTAGCTTGTTTACATGTATAATTTTATTAGAATGCAACTATTAACCTACTCTAAGTTGTGCGACTTAAAATAACTGAAAGCTGTTTGATGCTCATAGTCAATGCTTGGTGTTTGTGTTTGGTGCTCTCCTGGAGAATGCTCCTGACCTATTGCATACAAAGGAAATCTCTGGCCTTTTGCAAGAAAACATAGCTGACATTTCGATAGTCTTCTTGTATCTAATGAGTTTCAAGTGGCTTGTGTGCTTGTACATCAGTTTGATATTAAATTTAGTAGTGAATTTCATGTGCTTTGGTTCAGAATATACTCAGGCTTCAAACCTTGACAATAAATATTCCCCCTTTCTGGGCTGTAAGGGATATAGGGCGGCCTTTTTTGTTTTCCAGCCTTAGTACTTAATCATCTGGGGAAAAAGAGTTAAAAAGCTCAAACTGTGCTGGCTTTTAAAAATGAAAGAAAGAGAGCTGTGATAGATGGTATCAGGGTTGCAATGCATGCTACTGTTGCAACTATAGCCTGGATTCCTCATCTCTGACCTAGAGATTTCCATTTCCCAGAGGGACACAGGCTGTTCCTCTCTCTGCAGACGCTCTCTGATGGTCAGGCTGCAGGAGTGTTAGTGGTGACACTGTGTCTGATCTGATGGCAGATAAATGGATAATGGAGGCAAGAAAAATTAAATGGTTCAAGGCTATAAATAGGCTACACTGGCATGCCTATTCTGCAGAAAAACTGAAAAGATTGAGTCTTATTCTTGCAGATTTCAGAGAGAACAAGACTGGGGCCTATACTAAAGAATAGAGAGGCTATTGTTCTGAATAAATTTCCCAACACACAAGCTGCTTGGAAAGAGGATCTTTCCAAGATCCTGGACCTGCCTTATTACTGCTGCAGTCTGGAAAGCAGGCAATTAATTTTAAACATGTGTCATCTCCTTGACATCAGGTTCAGCACATTCAAAGGGACCAAATGCAGCTTTCTGAGAGGAGGAACAGTTACATGGCTGCCATAGGCTGGTTTTCATACAAGGGGAAAAGAAAGAGAAGTGATGAGCTAAGTCCTTAGGTTCGTTTCCCTTTGCTGTTAGCTTGACGATGGCGTTTCAAATCCTCACTGCAGACTGGGAGTGATTTTGAGTGACCCAGATTCCTCTGCTGTTTTATGACATGCATCAGAGGTGGCTCCTTCAGAGCCATTCCACCAACCCTGTTTCATTTTCTGCTTGAGGTACAACACTAGCATGAACTAAAGCATCTCCAGCATTTTTGGAGGGCGGCAGGCCACCAGGAGGGCTGCTAGAGGAGAGCACTTTGGCAGGTGAGAGTTCCTGTTCTTTGGCTGGTTGCTGGCTTACATGAATTGCAAACTTTATTCTGAGGCAATCCTGAGAGAAAGACAGACTGCTTTGGATGGCAGGCACAGCCCTTGAGGTGTCAGTTGGTGATCTGATGTTTATCTGCCTCTCGGCACAGTCGCTTAATCCAAGGATGAACATAACAAAGCAATTTAGCATTGCACCTTCACAAGGGAGAAGTCATGCATACAGAAGACAAAGGCTGAATCCAAACATCCTTCAGTTTTTGGGAAGTTGAGAACCCACCTCATGGTGTTATGTGGCACAGACACATTTCTAGTTCAGGTATTTATACTGGCTCTTTTCAGTCATATGCAAATAATTATGTCAGTAGCTCTTCCTGAAAAAAATCTGTACTTAAAAATTCAGGAAGACATCAAATTAGAAAGTCAAATATGAAACCTACTATCATCATGACCCAATGCACGCAATATAGCTCCAAATTACTTTGTTGTTTTTTCTCCTGTATTCTTAAATAACCAGCTTCCCAAAATCCCTGTCTGGTACACCAACATGTGTTTCTCTGACTTTGCTTACAGAAACAGTTGATGCTATGATTCTGGTTTGTTTTGGGGTTTTTTTTGTTTTTTTTTTTTTGTTTGTTTGTTTTTGTTTTTCTTCTGTGAATTGTCTGTGGTTGAACTATATAAAACCTTCCTGGCTTAACCATAGAGTTCAACTAAAAAAATTGGTTGTTACTGTCAACAAAGACAGGCAAAGAATCTGTCATGACATAAGAAATTACAGTTAAAGCATTCTAGAAAGTATTCTCTTCTAGGAACAGCAGAATGACTTAAAACATTCAGACAGGTAGACTATGAGCACTGGATCACTTGGATGAAGAAAAGCCATTGTACTCTTCAGCTCCCAAGCCTGACTTCAGGTCCAGCATGGAAGACAGCTCTTCTGAAAGTCAGGATGTCTTTTGAGTGTCTCTGCTGGCTCTCAAGCGTTTGTCCAAGCCATAGCAGAGCAAAACTGCCCTACCATATCCAGCTGAAGGCCAGTAACAGCTTTTCAGATTATGAAATTGCTTTCAGCAGAGATTTTCTTTGACGTTCATGCCATGTGGATTAGCAGCACCAATGCACTCTTTATGCCTCAGAGTCTCCATCAGTTAGTGACGAGCAAATGAAATGAATAAGGAGGATAACTTGCTTTTCAAAATTAATCAGATTTAATAAGCAGAATTATATGCACCCTGCAATAATTCCCAAAGCACATAGCATTTCCTTTGTTATTTCATGTAGATTTTAGAAGACGAGAAATTCTATGATGCCATACTAGCTATTTGGGACAAGGCAGATAGGGGTCCTATGCAGGAGGACAAAGTGCCTGCCTTGTGTGTGTGGAAGCAGATGGGGATCAGCAAGTTCATCCTCAGCCAGTCCTAATGGCATAGATTTGTATGGATGCAGCTACCACTGCAGGACAATCATAGCCCTTATGCCACACATGAGGTGCTCTAAAGTACCAGGAATAGGAATAGCAATAATAGAGCTTTCTTCTTGGCTCCCCTTTTCTACAACTGCAGAAAGCTTTCACAGCTTCTTCTCTCTTTTGTTCTGCTCAAGAAGAAATAGAGGAGTAAAGTTTTCTCCTGGAAGGATGGAAAGTGCTGTCTTTTCAAGAGTAGCTCTTCAATGGGAAAAGCAGGCTGGGGAAGAACAGAGAGATTCCCATCTATAGATCCCTGTTTCCTCCACCAGTCCCTGGAGCATCACTGAATTCTTCCACTTTCCTACTGATTCCTTCTTGGGAACATCTGGTGGTTTTTCTCAAGCGCTTCCCGAACTCTTCTTCTGCTTTTACTGCTGATCTGTGCCAGTCTGTTCTATCTCAGTGGAATTAAAGGATAAGGATAAAGGTAATACATGGAAAAACCCAGAGCCAGAGAATAACTCATCAAAGAAGGGATCTCAAATAAAAAAAGGAACCCTAACAAAGTCCCAGTATCATCGCCTTGTGAACCCATATAATGACATCAGCCTGAACCATACATTCATCAGATCAGCACTTTGCTAGTTTTGGTACAGGAACCTTCTAATTGTGAGCTACAAGCTGGCTTATGCAGAAAACAATTTAATGAGTAGGTGGCACTCTTTGCCCTGAACCAGTCCTGAACTGTGACTCAGAAAGTGCAGAAGTGGTATGCAGTAAAATAAGTGGGACGTGTTCATCAGCAGTATGCTTCCCATCATTGCTGAGAAGCATATTCACTTGGACGCTGGCCGGCCCGTAGCTCAGCAGAGCTAGCTAAGATGGAACTCTGAGGGCCAGCTGAACGGAAGCGAATGCAGCTCCCTCTCCAACTTCACATGCTCACAGGAGAGAACTGCCCAGGGTGGGTCAAACTCTGCATACCTTGTTTGCTCACCATAAGCAGAGGGATGGAGACAATCAATTCTTCTTTCTTCACAAATCAGATGAATAATTAAGAGAATGTCTCTTAATGCACCGTGTTCTTACAAAGTGCATAAGCTGAATCCTCTTCCATTTTCATCTGGCTTCAGTTAATTTCTGCAAGAAGGTGTATATATTTTATATAAGCATAAATAAATAAACATGTTCCCTATTGATTTGTCTTGTTCCACAAGTCGTTGCTTTTTCTTCCCTTCAGTTCTCATCACAGCCTCCATGAAGACCTCTCCAGGGCTGCAGATGATTCTCTAGCTGGGACCTAAGAAGCCATCCATGGTTTCCTTGGCATGGAGACAGTGCAGTCAGCATGCCTTCTCTTTCCATGGCTCTGCCTCCCCACAGCCCCCAGCAGCAGTGCACAAATTTGATATAAAGCTGTTTCTGCATTCCTTGTGTCAACCAAAGCAAAAGGAACCCAAGGACTGAGAGCTGAATATGGATTAATTTAGGTAGAAGGCAAGAAATAACTAGGGAATGTATGGCTACACCCCTATGGATGTGTAGGAGGGATACTTTAGTAAACATACCTGTAAATTTATCCTTAATATCCCTTCATTATCGTTAGTAAAAATATGAGCCATGTCACTGGCTGTATCCCCTTACTCCTAAGAAATAAAACCTGTGTGTACATTAATTACACCAGTAGCACCAATGAAAAGTCAAAACCCGTTCACAACACAGTTAGAAGAGATTTAACTTCTAGTGTTTTTTGATTATTTAGAAACCATAAAAGTAATCATTCATTACTAGGGGAATCCTATGCCAATAGTGATGTAGAAACAGATTTATTTCAGAATATGAAGGGGTCCTTTGATTGAAACAAATACTAATGTTAGTGTAAGATTAGAGTACAAGGTCAGCGTTCTGAAACAGAAAACCTATGATAAGAGGCAGTGTTAAAAGCAAAGCAGCCAAATAATAATACTAGATTCAAATGTGTGGTTGTCCTTGTTCAGCTCTTCTAAACTTCATCGTGCATGTTTTTAACAAATAATTTGCCTCATTGCCCAGAAAAATGAACTTCTGCCTCTCCAGAGCATTGCTCGGTTGTACAAAATTCAGTCTGAATAACTTTTACTGGGAATGGTAGTATTGTGTGTACCAGTGTAACACTCTGAGAGGAGAGAATAACATACAGAAAACTAAAAACGGAAGAAAGAGGCAGGGAAAAATATACAGCAATAAAAAGATTCCAGATATAGCTGTACAGTATGTAGGTTTTGTCATCAGCCACATATGCAGTGTGCAGTTTTTCCTGTAAACCAGGGAAAAACCACATCTGACACATCTATCGGGCAAAAAAAAAACTCTTAGGAAAGGAAGGCAACATTCACTGCATAACAGCAACATCAAGTCAATTGCCAACTCAAAAATCAGCAAGTATTGAGAATAAATATTTGCACGAAAAGATCAAATAATTGCCATTTGAGAAGATGTAAACCTCTTTCTGCTCCTACCTACAGCCACATGGATCACCTTGATCACTCTGTGAAATGAAGACATCCTTTAAAAACATCCCTGAAAGTAGTTAACATTTTACCTAGGGGCTGTACCAGACAAAAGCAGCTGCAAATAGCCCTCCCCACTTTCTGTTGTTTTATGACACTACTAGGCTATGGATAAAATGGTTTTCATATACAAAGGGTTATTAGTTTAAAGCAAATGTTTTGAACTGCAGTTTTGCTAGTGAGAATTCCCTTCCATATTCTGAAGACTCAGTGAGTTGAATGTATAAAAATACGTAGGGTGCCAAGGTGATAGGATGAGAAGGAATGGCCTCAAATTGCACTGGGGACGTTCAGGTTGCAAAGTGGGGAAAAATTCATATCAGGAAGAGTTGATGAGGCTACCACCGGAACAGTGAGGTGGAACAGTCTGCCCAGGGAGGTGATGGAGTCAGTGTCCATGGAGGTGTTCAATAAATGTGTGGATGTGGTGGTGATGGGTTGATGGTTGGATTAGATGATCTGAAAGGGCTTTTCCAACCTTATTGAGTCTATGATTCTGCGACCATGTAGACAAGTCTATACTATGAATGTACGCTGGTAAAATTCCTTGTGTCAGGGTAAGGAATGTGGATTTTCAGGTATTCAGGACACCATTTGTTATTTCATAATTAAAAAAAAAAAAATGTACTGCAGAAAATGGGGCCGTTATTTATTGATGTGAACAGAAAGCTTGAGCTTGACCCTTAGTGGCTGAGCTTCCTCTCATGCATGGCAAGGGAAAAGAAGCACAAGTGCAGTTTGTCCAGACATCGTTAGGCTGAACATCACCTTCAGAGAACAGCTGCTCCACCCTGAACAGGATGCTGAAAACGCCCCAGAGATGATGTGACTGCAAACGGCTCTTTGGATCTCAGGCTACAGACTGTGCCAAGTGCTCACTGGGCATAGCTGAGTATCAACCAGCTCGCTGTATTTCCTTGCGTATTTCTGTTTGTGGTCCTATCTATAAAAGCAGACACTTTATCCAGTAAGCTACGCAGTCTTTCATAACCATCTGTGGGGAATCTGCAGGTGTTAAATTAGCTGCAGGAGGATGCCCATATGTTTCCTGCATGTGATAGGCAGATATTGAGAGTTACAACAAAAAAAGCCATTGCAGATTGCACAGTTAATGCTAAAGGGCTCAAGCCGAGATCCTTAAGTAAAATTGCACACAAATGAGATGTAATTTACTGCACTGCTTCAGATTAAAACTGAGCAAGAAATGCAATCTTCATTTCCTAAAGTAGTTTTCAGGGCATATGTTTGTAAGTGGGGACCCAGTCTTGGGCAATGCTGAGCAGTCTCAGTGTGCTGGCAATGAGCCGTGGGGCTGTTCAGCACATCTACGGAGCAGGTCTTTGTAGTCATTTCATGAAACTTTTTTGCAGTTTGTCAGTTTACATATGATTTATATCACTGTACTGTAGAAGTCAGAGTCAGCAGTTGCTCCGTAGCTACTAATGGGAGTTATTTATTATTACTGTATAGAAAGAGCCAAAAGGCAACAAGTATCTACCCTGTCTCAGTTTGAAGGATGAGTGCAGTTGGATATATTTTTTTAATAGACCTTACTTGTCTCTCTTTCTTTTTTTTTTCTTTTTCTTTCTTTTTTTTTTTTTTTTTTTTTTTTGGCTCGTTCTGTGATGAAAAGCAATGTAAAGCAGTTGAAAAATGGATAAAAATGAACAAGAATTGATTTTCTAGGATAGGCAGAAGGAAAAAGGACACACAAATACGAGCATGCATAGTTATTTTGCAGGCACGGTCATATGCCATCTTACTAATTCTTTTCAGACTCTTGAATTCAAGTCTGTATGTCTAGAAAACCTGCTATTTTCACATTTAAAAATATATTTATGAAGGCAGTTTTTAAAAGCATACATTAAGATTAAGAAAATGTCTACAGTAGAGATCTATGTCAGGTGAGTATTCGATCAACAGACCCCCAGAATGTTACAGCTGATGGCAGAAAAGACCTGCGAGGTTTGAGAAACTTTTGCAGTTTTTAATATTTATGCAAAAGCAAATAAAACAAGCTATTACACGTGAGCATTTTTCTCTGTGCACAGAAAAAACGTAGTTGATCCGGAGGATCCAAGGTGCGCCAGACTGACACTCACAGGACAGATGGTCACAGTGCCTCCAGAGGAAACGGAATTTGCCAAGCAAGCAATATTTTCTAGGTCTGTATGTGATATGCATAGAGTATAGTACAGCCTGCAGATTTGAGACAAATATATAGATGTGGCCATTTGGTATGGAAAAGCTGAGAAGTAACAAGCCTGATTTACTTTGGGGACAACAAAGTATGTTGAGCCTTTGCTGCTTTGAAATAACAAGCAGAGCTTTGTAACCTCGTTTTACCTACTGAGGCAAGGAATATGGAGACACAGTTGCTAAATGTTAGATTTAAGTAAAACGTTTTTGTAATCATGTGGCTCTGAGGAGAGATTCCATGAATATGGGGTGTATTTGTTAAGAGGGACACTGCATTTAGCAATTCTTCCTCACCACAGCACAAGAATTGCTCCTAATCCTGACAATAGCCAGAGCAGAGCTCTGCTTTCTTCCAGGTACCAGTCTGAAGCCTAATGCTTCTGTGATGCCAAACCTAATGGTTGGAAACAAAATTATGGATTGTCAGCTTCTCATCTCCTGGAAACTTTGCAGTCTGATAGCAAATAATTTGTCCTTCCCAACGTTGCAGTTCTTGACACCTTCAAATGAGCTACAACGGAGAATAAAAGAGTGTGCTGTCGGGCTGTCCTGAGAGAAATATAGGTCTTGTAGCAAGTGGTTACAGAAAGAGTCTGTGCACAAGAACTGCTTCCAAAGCCATAATAGTTACAGAACACGGTCTCCAGTCAACAAACACCAGCACAGCCCTGACACCATTCACCTCACATCCAGTGTGTGCCCCACACCCTCAAGTGAGACCTGTTTTTATCAGAGTTATAGGCATCAAAAGCTCAAACTTCAGTTGGGACACACCTACAGCACAGGCTGCCAGGGATGGCCCTCCAGGTCATGTCCTGCCCAGTACAGCAAGTACTGTGGAGAAACTGGGATGTGCTGACACCTGGCATGGCCCAGATGCAATGTTCTCTCTGGCCTGCTGGGAGGGATCTGGGTGAACAGGTTTTAATAGGGTGGCATGAACAACAGGGTCAGTCTTGAGAAAATGGGGAAGCTGCGAGAGAAAGGCTGGCAGGGCAAATTAATTTTTTACAGGTCTGGGTAGCAGTGGTCACTGGCATAGAAGAGAAGCACACCAAATGAACATGATCACAGGACAACCAAACACAGTCCCTCACCATAAAGTCCAGTGCTGCTGACCAGTGCTTTTAAGCAGTCTCTGTTTTTTTCTGATGCTCTGTAAGGAATAAACATATACACTGCAGCTGCTCAAAGGAATCCTCATGGGAAAACCCTGAGGCAGCTGTCTATATAGCTGGGTGGTCGTGGAGATGAATGTAGTTGACTCCAGGGAAGAGGGCACTGCTCTTAAAGGCAAATTTGGTTGACATTGTCAGAGTGCCCCGTCATCCTTGTAGTAATTAATGGAACAACAAAGAAGCTGCTCCAGGTTATCACCTGGAGGTGATGCAGGGCTGAGCTGCACCCTCAGCAGAGCTATAAGCTTCTCCCAGAAGTAGGTGGTAAACCTTCCGCACCACCCAATAGACCAGAAAGAAATAGCTGCCACTTATGCAAGGCTTTGGGTGCCTGTAGGACACCAGCAAGTCTGCAATAAAATCAGTTAATTTGCTGTGGCTGCTCAGAAATTGGTAAAGATTGTAATAGTCCCTGTGGCTTGAATACGGCTGCATCTCCAATGACCTGCACATGGCCTCAAGCCTCCCTTCTTACAAAAAATACAGGCTCACCAAGGGAGGAAGTGGAATACTGAATAAAATCACAACCTCAGTTACCCTCCTTATAAGCCTTTAAGGCCACTGTCTTTGGTGGACCACCATCCTCTGGAGCCAAAAGGAGAGTAGCATCTGGGAACAGCTCAATGAAGCAATAACACACCCAGCAGGTTGCTGCTGGTTTTTGCTCATAACCATGCAAAACAAAACAAAACCTAAATTCTGTCAGCAATGCCCCCAAGATGCCCACAAATAGCCTAGGGGCGGCTGACTGGGAAACAGGGAGTTACTGGAATCCACTCATGAGACCCTGCTGGCAGGAGTTCAAGCAATAGCAAATATGGGGCCAAGGACAGATGGATGTTGTATTTGCACACAAGCCTTTTCTACAAAATTTGCAGAAATCAGATTACTACAAGAGTTTCCTTTGAAGAGATACAAACACAACCTTGACACGTGTTCAGAAATTCTCCTTCAGCTGATTTTTATTTACTTATAAACCAAACCACATTTGCAACAAATTCTCTGTTCTGCAACAGAGGAAGGAGGTATTCATTGGCTACCTTAAGCTGTAGTTTTACCCATATTGAGGTGTGGAATATCATAAACCTTATTTCAAAGCAGGGCAAAAAAAGATGAATGATGGTGACTGTCAGATCTCGAGTTTCCTTCTGGCAAAGCACAGTAGGCTGAAAAAAAAAATGAGACAAGGCATATGATCTGGCACATCTTTTAATATTTCTTTTTTGCCCTTCCAGGCACCCAGTGATAAGAAAGTGGCCTCGTAGCTACGAGTGGTTCTTCATGAAAATGAATATCAAACACGTCTGGCTTCAGAGCTGGTATGGAGGTGTTTCTACCATTGCAGTAGAAGAGTATTTAAAAGCAGTTCCAAGTAAAGCTTGATTGAATGGGCTTTGATCTACGGCGCTTTCCTTTCTGAACACTTAAAAAATTTCACTCTAGATGGTTATCTTACAGTGAAATATATATATTATTTTCAAAAGGTTTCAAAATAACTCTGTCTTACGTGGAGCAGGGTGAAAATAAACCAACACAGACTTTCAAATTATAAAGGAGAGGTAGATAGCAGCCCTACCCTGCAATGTAGAAACACGTCATTTCAAACAGGCAATGTATCATCTTGAATGTATCTGTTTGTTTAGACTTTTTTTTTTTTGCCACTCACTAACTATGGTGTTCTGTTTCACAGAAAAGGCAAACTTGCCTATTCACAGCCCTCCATGTATTGTGGAAGTATTATTGCTGCTCAGTCTCTCTGATATAAGTGCTCTCATCTAAACCTAACAACTACACCATTAGATATTTAAGTTGTTAAAATATTGTGCTAAAGCTGCTCTCTTTTGCTAACTTATATTTTCTACATGTATTTCTTCCTAATTGTCTAATTTAATATTTCACTTGGAAATTGAGTAGAAAGGCTCCAAAGACTTTTTGTGGAAAAAAATGCAAGCTGCTCAAGCAACACAACTTCAACAGAACTTGTCTTCTACCGACACAAAGCTGGTTAAACATGTAAAGAGACAAAACCAAACCAGGCTTACAGGGATTATCCAAATACAACTATAAACATTCTCCTAAGAAGACGTTAAGTATTCTTAGCTAGTCTGTTCCTGTTATGAAACACAAAAATTTTATCAATAGCCTGCAGTCCCACATTTCTTGCACCCCATGTCCAGCCACCACTTTATTTTTGACTCATTTATGCAATGGACTTTTGTAAACCCTCACCAACTAATCTAGGGATGGAGCCAGTCCCTTAGTTCTCATTTATTCCCTGAGGTTTAAAGGGTTTGATCACGATATTTTTTTAAAGAAGTCTGAAGATAGATATTTCAGACCACAGAATGGCCTGGGTTGAAAAGGACCACATCGATCATCTAGTTTGCTATGCGCAGGGTCACCAACCACTAGATCATCAAAATACTCATTTTCCTAGTGTGGAAAGTGCAAACTTGTTTACAAACTCACTGTGAATAGGCAGTGAATACGCATCTTATAAAATAATCCCAAAAGAGTACAGAGCAGTTTTAATAATCTTCATCCCTTTCTTGAAATGTGCTGGTAATCTTATTCTGCAATTCCTAATGGTGTGATAGTGCAAAAGGTCCCATAGCTAGCATGTCACATCATGACACAGTTTGAAAACCATATGGCTGGTCTCCCTGTTACGTTAAGAAAGAGGCAGATTGAGATGGTTTTCTCTGAATCCCTGGGAGGGAAGCAGAGCCTTTGGCACTAGCCCACATCAACGCAGGCATGAGTAGCGTGGATTTCTCAGTGAGTGACCTGAGCTTTTACAGGTTAATCCCTGGCCAGAGTTCCAAGGCAGCTCAGGGAGCTGTGACCACCTGGAAGCCAATTAAGTGTAGCTGAGCTTATTTTGGTTCAGGCATGAAAAAAGACCATTATCCTCTGAACAGACCTGGGCACCGTGCTGTTTTAACTTCCAGGGCTACTCAGATTTTGGCCTCAAGTCTGCAGGCATCTCTAACATTCCTAATATTCTGTAAGAACTGAAGGAAGATGTGGGGAGAAACTTTCTTTAGACACTTGGTAAGCATTTTTTTCTTGTCTTATTGCCAGTGAGTCTGCAGATCTCTTGCAGAAGTAATTACACAAGATGAGGAAGTGTCCTGTCTGAATGTATTTCCCGTATTTTCTTGGCAGATGAACAGCATCCTCCCATCTAAATTTGCCCCCAAATCTGGTACTGGGTAGTACTGAATCAAAATGGCTGGTCCTGTACAAATGTACAGAATACCATTCAATGAAATCATTCTTGATTGGATTAATTTTGCCATGGACATCTTTGTGCACTATGGATTTGACACTGTCCACTAGGATTAATGGGAAAACAGAGGTCAGTAGGCAGAGTTCTAGGCTCTCTAAGAGAATTTCCACAGGTCCAACCTACACATTTCTGTGCAACTGTAATTAGACAGTTTGTCATCCTTGTTACTGCTATTCCTAGAGAAGTCTGAACTTCTCTCCCTCTGCCCCCCACAAACACACACATAGGGTGAGCAAATCCAGTGTTTAAGAAAGCTAAGGAACAGTGAGAATTTTAGAAACTTTCATTTCCTTAGACATCTTGGTAACAGGGACGTGGTCTTAGTATGTGTTATCCATTACTGACTAACACTCTTGCCTTAAAGCAGTAAGGGAGCGTGTCCACAATATTTAGATAAAGAGCTTTAACCGTTTAAGAAGTGTGTGCTATAAGAAAGGTTTTGAATTTATTCTGCTTGCTGTGTCCCTGCACAGTTAGATTAATTGGAGATATATACTGTGTTATAAATTGACACATTCATCAGAGAGCTTTTCTATAGCGACAAGCCTTGAGATTCTTGACAGAAGCTCAAAACACAAGGTAGAATGGCATGTAAAGTGACAAAAGAGCCTTCATAAGGAAACACTGCTGTAAATCACTTGCTCGCATTTCATGCTTTCTTTCTCCAAGGAATTGATTCCATTAAAGTTCTTGAAAGTCTACATAAATTTATCAAAAATATGACGTGCAGATTTTTGAATGGAATTTTCCATAGCACAAAAAGGGGAAGACACAGTCAATAATTTGTTTAACTGTTTTTTACATTATTAGTTATGCACTACTTCCAGTTTTTCCTTAAAGAGGCAAATGTATCAAGTGGAATTAGTTGTCATATGCCAAGTGACATTTGTAAAAGCTTTTAATCAAAAGAGTCTTATTAAGATAGCATAATGAGATCAGATTTCCTTGAGACTGTAAAGGGTCTCATCTCACTTCAGCTTAAGTTGGTAGCAGAAATCCTATTTATTTGTTGTGCTTTGATTATAAGATCAAAGAAACATTTTTAGAAAGTCTGAATAAGCCCTGAAAAATTTGTTAAGTATTTTAGCTAGTTGATGTGCAATGTATTGCCACGTATTCCGTATTTTACTTATTTCTTTAGCTTCCCCAAAAACACTTGTTGCACAACACCTATTATTTAAAACTTTGACTGAGTTTTTGCAGTATTTAAGAGATGCATTTAATCATGTCTGTGTATTTGCTGAAAGAAAAGGAAGACAAAGTTCTGAATCCTGGGCTCAAATGTTTTGCTAAATTGTGCACACATCATGCATGCACAGGACTAAGCACAGCTAGTCTTAACTGCTGTTCTTATTTAACCAAAGAATACTCCATTACTGATGAAATTTTCATCACTTAGCTGGAGGAAGTTCAGTATGTTTTATTTCTGGATGTTTACTGTAATCTGCAATGCCTTTTGATTTCTAAAGATACTGAATGTTAACAAAATACCCATCAAGGACAACATGCAAATAAAACAGTTTTCAAAGAGGAACTGCAGTTAGTATATCCTTAAGTGTGCAGGATGGTATGAGCCCAAGTAGCTTACTTTTTTTGGCAGCTATTCAAATTTCTGCTTTTTTCTGTTTTTCTGAACCAAGCTAATTTCTTCCAAAGCACTTCTGGGAACAGAGAATCAGATCTATCTTGGTGTAGCTTCACATCTCTCCAGGGATGAAGCAGCTGGGCACATTCTATCTTCCTTTCGTCTTCTCAGTTATATCAGTTCTGTTTTCATCATGGCAATTAATTGTTATTATTAACAACAATCGTTGTTCCTGTCTGCCAGGAGACTGAGCCGGCACCTATCAGGTGTGCATTAATGGTGTTTTGGAAGATTCCTCAGTGCTATTTTTTCCACTGCTAGCCTTACTCTTGTAAGTTCTTGTTACAGCTTGTTCTTTTCTGTCTGCTTCCCTCTGGCGAGATTTCTTAAGCCCAGGCTGACAAGTTACCCTTTCATACTGTTTTCTTGCACCTCCTTTCAACAAAATTCAAGCTCCTCCATTAAAGTCTCTACTTCATTAAAAAAAAAAAAAAAAAAAAAAATGAAAAGAATAAGGAACAGCCTGTGCTTCCTTTCTATTTACACCTTATCATCTTTGTCTTGTCATTGGTTGGACTTCATTATCTGTGAAAATCATGACAATAGTTTCCTAACCTGTATAAACTATAATCGGCATCATTTTCCTGTTTCCAATGACTCCATACTCTTCAAAGAACAGTCCATGCAGATGTTCCTTTCATTTTCACTTACTTACTTATTTTTTACCTCTGTCCCTTTTCTGGAGCAATGTCTATTTTGAGTACACTAAGTACCTATCACTGTTTTTCAAAAAAAATTCTCACTTGAACTACAGTTTTGGGTTCATTAAAAATACTCTTTTTCAATCTGCTTTTTGCCAAACACTTTCTGGCTCCTTCAAAATTCTGTTGCTTGCTGTTCTTCAACACCATCCAGCCTCTACCTCCTCTGCTCTGCCACTAACTCCGTTCACCATGTACCATTTCATATCCTCCAGCGTTTTCCTGTATTTTTTCCTTCATTAACTACTCTTGCTGTTCAGATTTCTTCTCCACAGCCCCTTACTGCACTCCATAGATCTGCCCTGGCTGTCATCTTGACTTTGTTCCTTTGATCTTGTTCTCACAATACTCAGTGCTTTTGGAGAGAGTCCCAAAACTATACTGCCAAGTATTTGGGGAGAATGCTTGAGTTACTTTAAAGAATAGTTTAGGGTTTAATTTTTTTTTTTTTTTACTGGATTTATTTTACCAACTGTGAGCCAGAACGTGGAGCACAATGGCCTTGATGCTGACAGAGCAAAGCAGTCCTGCTGGCACCAAGGGCTTACTGAGCTCAAGGCCTTTGTCTGAGTACACCCTCCTCAGAAAGTAGGCCAGGCACTGCCAGATCTACAGTCACAATTAGGAAGAAGCCTGTACAGAGATCTGTCAATGTTGTTGGACAGTGCATGTAGCTGTGATGACGCAACAACTGTTGACCTTTCAAGGAAAATCAAACGATGAGATTGTTCAAAAAGGCTGATGAAAAGCTGATCCATTTCAGTAGCTGCAAAAGTATGCAGAAGCCTTCATAGAAGGCTCAATTAAGGCTGGAAAAGACCTCTCAGATCACCCAGTCCAACCAGCAGCCCATCCCCACCATGCTCACTGCCACCATGCTCACGTCCCTCAGTGCCACATCCACACGGTTCTGGAGCACCTCCAGGGACGGTGACTGCACCACCTCCCTGGGCAGCCTGTGCCACTGCATCACTGCTCCTTTTGAGAAGAGATGTTTCACAGTATCCAACCTGGAATATCCAGCAGTCTGCCCAAGGCGGTGGTAGAGTCACTGTTCCCAAAAACGTGCTATTGTGACGAAGGAGGCTCAAATGCCTCTCTTATCTCAACTTTTAGCTTTAGCGACTGGCTTCCTCCCCCCTGCCCTGCCACACACCGCGCTCTATTTCTGTCAGCCTCCGACCGTACCTGCTGCTGTCCCTCCCCGCTTCCTGCCCCGCAGGCCGCCTCTCCCTAGGGAGGACGCTTATTCTACCCTCGAACGTGGGTGAGGAAAAGGGTGGAGGCGATGACTCATTCCATTCACGCATGTACCACTGGGCTCGACTGACCGGACTTAATTTTAAAAATAGTTATCTCCGGCTAGGGCCAAGGGAAAACAACACTGGAGGACCTGCTGGTGCGGGGCGATGGCACGCGTACGGCTACAGGGGCAGCTATTAGCACGGGACGCTCCTCCGCCCTGAGACCTCCCCACGGCTGACCCGGGGAGCGGACTGAAGACCGAGGCAGCCCGAGGCAGCCCGAGCCCAGCCGAGCGAAGCGGGGAGGTCGGAACCGAGGCGCCCCCTCCCAGCCGCCGTTCCCGGGGTGGGCGGTGCCCTCCCGGCATCCCCCGGGGCGGGGCGGATGGGCGCGTGCGCGGGCGGCAGGCCCGGCCTCCGCCTCGCCATTAGCGGTGCCGGCGGCTCGGCTCCGCCCGGGGCGGGGAGCGGGCGGCGGGAGGGCTCACCTGCGCGGCGGCGGCGGGGCCAGAGCCGGAGCCGGGTGCGGGGCCGAGCGAGGCGAGAGCAGGGGGCCTCCCTTTGTATTTTCTCCTCGTCTTCGTTCTTTCGTCTCTCCTGCGCTGCGTCCCGTTGAGCCGTCCCGGCGTGGCGGCGGCGGCCGGGCCATGGTGCGGCGCGCCCGGCTGGCGCTGGTGGCGGCGGCGCTGGTGGCGCTGGGGGCGCCGGGCGGGCAGGGAGCCCGGGCGCTGGAGTGGTACACGGCGTGGGTGAGCACGAGCTACGTGGAGCCTGTAAGCAACCGCACGGTGAGGGGCAACACGGAGAGCGGCCGCTACGGGGACAGCTCGCCCAAGGAGGGCGCGCAGGGCCACGTGGGCATCCCCCGAGGCGCCTCGCCCCGCCACATGGAGGGCTGCGCCGCCGACACTGACTACGACGTGCCGCTGCCCGCCGGCGGCCGCCTGGCGCCCGACGGAGACCCGCCGCCGTGGATCGCGCTGGTGGCCCGCGGCGGCTGCACGTTCAAGGACAAGATCACCAACGCGGCCAGGAAGCGGGCGACGGCCGTGGTCATCTACAACGAGGCCCGTTTCGGGAACAGCACCGTCTCCATGTCCCACCTCGGTGAGCGGGGAGGAGGCGGCGGCTTTGTCTAAGGGACGGCGGGCAGGCGACTGGGGAAGCGGCCCTCGCGGTGACGCCGCGAAGAGTCGGTCGTAGCCTCCTTCGCTCCGTCCCTTAAATCGCTGCTGAGGGCAGAGCTTGCTTGGGGCCGTGGTTCTGTTAGCCCGCACCTCGCGGCAGGCGTGCGGCAGGCGTGCGGCAGCCGGGGCAGCTGGGCTGTGCCGAACGCCTCAGGGCGCCGCGCTGCCTCGGTGTGCACAGCCGCGGCTCTGTGAGGAGAGCGGCTGGGGCCGGCTCTGCTCTGCTCGTCGTCCTCTCCTGTGCGGGTCTGTGAGGGCTGGGAGGAAGGTAAAGCTGGGAGAACGTGCTTCCAGCTTGGGGATGAGGTGAAAAAACTGATACCTAGAGAAAAACGTTGAGTTGGCTTGTCTGAGCGCGCTTATCTTTAGCCTACGGAAAGGAGCCGTGCTGTCTGCAGATGTCAGAGCTGGGATGGATGCTGCAGCCGCGGCTCGACCTGTGCCCGGAGTGCAGTGCTGGCTTAACAGATGTGACAAGATCAAATGCTTGAGCAAAAGGAGAAGATCCTCGAAGCTCTCCTATAAAAATCTGTTAGCGTTTGTAGGCTTCAGAGGAACTGGAGGGTCTTGAGGAAGATAGAAAGATGAAGCAAATCATGCCAAAAGTATCAGTGACGTGTGTTCCTGGTGTGATGAGTTGGTTAGTGGCCAGGCTGTCCTTCTGGTGGTGAGGAGAGGGAGGACCAGGGATTTGGTTGAAGTAGAACTGTAAGGTGTTTCTGCAGAAAACAGTGTTACTTGAATGTGGCAAGCTGAAAATTGCCTCACAGCATACTGGGGAAAAGGTAGCTCCTGCTGGCACAGCTAGGACTGTGATCACTGTTCCTTCTTGCCTGCTGCATGCTTAAGTAGGCCATGGAATCATTAAGGCTGGGAAAGACCTCTAAGATCCTCTAGTCCAAGCAGCAGCCCACCCCCACCATGCCCACTGACCACATCCCTCAGTGCCACATCCAGTCATTTATTGAACACCTCCAGGGTCCGTGACTGTACCACCTCCCTGGGCAGCCTGTGCCACTGCCTCACTGCTCTTTCTGACAGTAAATTTTTCCTGATGTCCAACCTGAGCCTCTCATGGTGCAACTTGAGGCCATTCCCTCTTGTCCTATTGCTGCTGCCTGAGAGAAGAGGCTGACCCCCACCTCACCACAACCTCCTTTCACGTCATTGTAGACTGTGATAAGGTCTCTCCTTAGCTTTCTCCTCTCCAGTCTGAACAATACCAGTTCCTTCAGCTGCTCCCCTTGAGACTTGTGCTCCAAACCATTCTTTACCTGCTGTGAAAGAGAAGGGCTGCAAGGTAAGGTGGGCTTCTGATTTAGGTCCTGTGTAGCAGTAAAGGTTCTTTCTTTTGCAACTGTTTTGTTCTTTGCTCATTTTTCTTTTATTCTTGCTGTCACTTTGGTTGATAAGTACAGGTTTGTTTTGTCCTGTGAGAATTTCTTGCATTCCACTTCATGCACTGTCATAGCCTCTTATGAATATTTGTTTTTTTTTTCCTGTGAAATCTTTCTTATCTTGCTTATTTCTTTTTTTTTTTTTTTTTTCCTGTCATCTTTGTGCAGTGGAAGACCTTGTGTTGACTTGCTAGTATAGTTGCATCTGTCAGCAATATGAAAACAAATGCTCCCTGACTGCTGCCATTCTGTTAACATTTCTCTTTGTAATCTGTTGGAATTTTGCTGATAAAAGCTCTGTCTGTGTGAAGAATAGGCTTTAGTGTGGTTATATACAGTTACATATTTGTACTTACTGTGATTTCACAAATGCAGGCTGGACCTCAAGATTGTCAGGACAGCATGGGGATGTGCTGTATTACAGTATAAACACTATCTCTGAGTAACAGATTTTTGCTTCACAGTGGGAACTTTTAAACATGTAAATGTTTGAAATAGCTACTGAAATTTTCAGTGCGTTCTTCTGGGAATATAGGGAAGAATTATTGTTGGTGTTCCAGGCTTTGTGTTGCTTTAAGAAAAATGGGACAAGGGAGAACATGGAATATAAAGTATTTTATTGCAGATGTGAGTTTTCCATTCCTCTGAACAGATCTGTGAGGTGACATATGAGGAAAATCCTACTTGTGAGCAGAGTGCACAGAACGCTATGAGAAATCTGTAGTGCTGTATGTAAGGAGTGGAGTTGCATGTATATGAAGAACATCCACTTGGTGGATTTGCAGCTGTGGCACTGGAAAAGATGGAAGACAGAGTAGTTATTCTAGCCAATAAATGTGCGTTCAAGCCTGAATACTATGCAGGTGATAAGTGGGGGACTGTTCCAATCTCTAAGGTTCATTTTTTCCATTCTTCTAAAAATCCTTGCCTTTAACATTTCTTGTGCACGTGGTGGTGGCAGTTGCCTGTTTTTAGGCTTACTCCAGCTTGTGTAAAAAGATTGTTGGTGAGGCCAAGAAGTGATTTGTGCTAGCTGGTGTCAAAGCATTTGACTAAAGACAAAAATTCCAAATAATCTGCAGATTAGTTGTTTGCTGTATGGGTGCCCTACATGCGTCACAGGAATGCAGTGAGCAGGGATTTCAGTTAGTAGTTTCGGAGCATCACAGCCAGGAGTTTGAGCACTTAGCCTTGCAGGCCTGTTCCTTTCTGCAAAAGAAGGTTCTTCAGATACAGCTTTTTACTGATGTCTCCTATGTTTCAGGCCTCTCTCTGAGTTAAGTTCTTTAGAATGTTGCATGTCTTGTCTCCCTGAGGGAAGTAGTAGTGAAACCACTTCACGTGTGGCTGTGGAGCATTTTTTTCCAGTGGAAAGCATTTGTTTTGCTTGGATGACTCAAGGAGTTCTCAATCCTTCAGTTAGTGTATCTGAATGGTCTAAACTCAGGTTCACAGAAATACAAGAGTTTGCAGGTGTTTTGAGCTCTGTTTATTTTGGAGGGGAGGGGGGGGAACTTAATGTAATGCAAAGGTTTAAAATTCCTTTCTGAAAGGAAAATAAATACAGTATATAAATACTATCTGGGAGAGGTTGGGTTGGGGAGGAGTCTGGATTGTCAAGGTGTAGAGAATTGTAGGGAGTAGACCAATGAGCTGGGGTGTGCTCTGTGTGTGCTGGCCTGGAAATAGGGAAGTGAAGAGACTGATACTTTGTGCTGGGCATCCAGCCATTTGTGAGTACTCTCTCAAACTATGATTTTAGGATCCTGATCAGAATGTAAATAGGAGTAAAATATGAAGTATTGCTTTGCTTGACAGCTGTTGACTATTGTATGGAGGAATGGGGACCAGCTGCAGTCGTTTAAGATGAGTCTGGAATGGAGCTTCAGTGTGTGGCTTGTGGATTTCAGGGAAGCTTGGGTCATAGCTGAAATCATACACTTAAGACAGTTTTCTTTATGTAACGTATTTTTAATGAGGCTTTGCCAAAATACACCCAGCTAATTCTTTTGTTCATTGACGTGTTTTTTACGCAGCTACATTGAACAAAATAGGTGTGAATGATTTTGTACTGACAATTCTAAAAGCTCCTGCCAGTTCCCAAGGGGCAGAGTTAGGATTATTTTGGCACGTACTTCAACTCTGTGCCACTTTTCTTTCAGAGACCTGAGTGATACTTAAGTTATGTACCACTTGAGAATCCTCTGTGTTAACACTGCTCACTACTGAAGGCTTTAGTGCTGTTTTACTGAAAGGACAGAACTGAAATTGGAGGCTTACTTAACCTGGTCAACAGCTGTTGTGTTGGGCTGCTAAGTTGTTTCAAAAGAAACCAAGTAATTTCAAGATGCTTGTGTTATTCTGTGTGTAAAAGTACATGCATGTTGGAAGCCCATGTGGAAAGAGGGCCTGTATTAGTTGCTTGGCTACTTGACTCTTCTGATTGTATACCTGCTTCTTGAGGCATGTGACAACACACAAACCTAGGATCTGGGGAGATGAGGTAGGGTTGGGTGATTGGGGAAAAGCTTGTCATCTGATTGCTGCTGTAAATGGCACTGGCAAAGATCAGAGACTTTGTTTTGCTGCCAGGAGCAGAACATATTCAGTGTTAATTGTGGCAATGTAAGTAAGATATTTTAATTAGCTCTAAGGGCTCAGCTCCCTCAAACCTTGAGAGCCTTCAGACATTTCTCATGGGGACAGAAACTGAGTACGACTGTGGTTGGTTTCTGGATGATAGAAGATGATCTTTATGTTGTATGTGTTCATGAATGGGAATAAGGGTGGTTGTGTAGGCTGTGTGTAATCAAGAGGCTTCTATCTGTATAGCTTTCTCCTTGTGAGCAGAGTGCTGGCTGCCATCTGCAAGAGGAGGCTGTAACAATATATGCAGTAGAACTGACCTTGGCTCAGTAGCAGGGTACATACCTTCATCTCCACGGAGTTTCAAACATGTACATTGTGATTCTGTAAGCACTGGAATGGGCTGCCCGGGGAGGTGGTGGAGTCACCGACCCTGGAGGTGTTCAAGGAATGGTTGGAGTTTGTGTTGAGAGACATGGTTTAGTGAGAACTATTGGTGATAGGTGGGTGGTTGGACTGGATGATGTTGTAGGTCTTTTACAACCTTGGTGTTTCTGTGATTCTGTCGTTATTTTCAGCTATCCTAAGGATTTCCCAGCACTCAGTTGAGATGATAATGGTTAGAAAAGTACACACCAGATTCCAGATCTACCTGACTGCTGAAGCATGAAGCAAATCTTACAAATAATCCAGGTTTATTGTAATGGGGTAAAAATGTGGTTGGTGATTGCAGAAGTAGAAACAAGTATAGAATAGCAAAGCCAGCAAAATGTGCTCCCAACAAGCATATGTGACTTTGAGGTTTTTAAAAGTGTGATTTTTTTATTTTTTTTTTTCAGGTTTGAGTTGTGTTGCAGTTGAAGCTGATGGAATGACTCAACACCATTTGTCTTTGAATTATGCGTTTCAGAACAGAAGTCTAAAATTAAAGTGAGGAATGAGTTAAAGTCCTCAGTCTTGCAGGCTGCTCAGGGCAATGTCTCTCTGAGATTGCTTTTGTAATAGTGGATCTTGTTGGTTTTTTTTTTTTTTTTTTTTCTTCCTTACGTCTAATGACCTTCGAGGTCATCGTGTTTAACTGTGTGCATCTTAGCAGGCTCCTCACCAAGTCTTTAAAGCTGCTAAAATGCTTTTAATGGACATTTTATTAAATTTGCAGTAGTTACATTAGTTTTAAAACTGGAAGCTGTCACAGTACCTAGCAGTCGTGCAGAAATACCCTGCTTTCCAATTCAAGTAAATAACTGACTGCTACTTGGCCATGCCAGTGACACTACAGATATAGGCATTGCTAAGAGCTGTGGGGTATTAAAGTGTGTGTGTGTGTGAGAGAAACTGTGCAGAGGTTTATGTAGCATGTTTAAATTGAGTGCAGATTTTGGGCTTGAAGAGGAAGTCTGTGTCGGTTGAAAAACCTAGGCTGCTTCCAGCTTTCTATTCTTCAAGTCAGAGTGAAAATACATGAATGCTGGTGCCACCCATCCTGGTATTTGTGAATTCTTGCAATTAATTAACCATATACCTAAATCAGGAGATGAAGGCTTGCAGAGAATGGCTCTTGGTTATGTGGGATACATTTTTAACTTAATATGTTCTTTTCTTGGTAACTTAGTGATGCAGTGCGAGGTCAGAAAGCAAGGAGAGTATCGTGCAATCTTCTCTACAGGACTCACTAGTTTCTCTGGTAATGCTTTTGTGCTAGTTCAGGGAGGAAAATAATAATTGTTACACAACTGTGAGTGTGCTTGGATGTGTGGTATTGTGTGAATAATCACACTGTTGGTGAGTAGAGCTAATTAGGGAGCAAGTTGCTCATGGATTTGCCCTATTTGTCTTAAATTTCACTGCTCTGCATCTCCTGAATACACCCAGTACGCAAGACAGCACACGCTGGGATCTAGGTGAATGCTGGCTGGGCAGATAGCTTCTGGTGAGCAAATGCGGAATGGCTAAGCAGGGACACAAGCTGGGCCTTTGCTGCAGCAGCACCTTTTTCTCAGACCTTTGAGAAACCCAGCCCTATTTGGAAATGCTGCTCTTTTGCCAGGTCTGGAAGCAGCTGATGGGTGTAGTAGTTCTTACGGTAGGTGAACAGTGGGGTGATTGCATAAGGTGGAGCTGGGAAAGCTTACCTGGCATTCAGACAGGAGGGTTATTCAGCTTGTGCTTGGGAACCTGCGACTTTTCATCCACAGCTGCCCATCACACCTTCTGGGGAGGGTTTGGAAGCTGCTGCCTGCAGAAATGCACTGTGAGCCCATTCTCCTTGGAGTGTTACTGAGGTGGCAAGATTGAGTGGGTGTCTCGGTAAGAATGGTCTTAGCTGGAAGATGTCTGAAGTATTTAAGGCAAATAACTGCATGGTAATAGGCAGTGAGTCCAAAATGGTTTTCCAAGTTTTCAGAATCCCACTGAACATAATGTCATACATTAAGCGACAGTTTCTTTTAACATGACTTGCCACTAGTGCCACTAATGCAATTGGGAATGGAAAAGGCTTTACATCTTCAGCGGGGAGGCTTCACTGCAAGTAGCAAGTCAGTAAAGTTGTGAATCTGAAAGGGTAGCTGTGATATTACAATTTCTTATTTTCAGCTGGGGAAATTCTATTCTTTATTCCATGACTTTTTCCTTGGATCAAGCTTTGTTTTGATTTTTCTCAGTCAGGAGTACAAGGCAAACTAGAAAGCCGTAATTTACCAAGGGCGTATAGTAAGAACTATTCAAATAAAAACAGCATGGACCAGTGAAAAGGTGACATTCATAACAAGTATATTTGATTTCCATTTGTTTTGTAATACTGATCAGATTTTGAGACAATACTGGAATCACTTCCAGACGAAACTGAGTAAAACCCTAGTCACAAAGAGTCTTTGTTCATGCCATTTGGTCTTGACAGTATCTTAGCTTGTTTGGCTGCAATATGGTGCTTTTTTTTTTTTTTTTTTTAATTAGGTGCTTTCTCTTCCATATGCATGGGATGCTTTTGAGTTCTAGTATTTAAGAAAACACATATTTTTGTTGCATGCTTCCAGAAGAGTCCAAAAGTATTTCTTGACAAGTTCCCACCTTGATGTCCCTTTAGATTGTGAATAGTTAGTATTGAATAATGTAATTGAATATTAATTATCCAGTCTTTTTGTTATTGTCTTGTGTGCAGTCTAATTGTGCTGTCAATTCCAATTCAAACTTAACTGAATGTTTGTCTTTTTGTGGTAGTTTACATTCTGTCTACAGCTGCAGTTCAAGTTCCTACGTTAACGAAGGCCAACTGTTCTTGAGTTGTATATTAGAACCTTAGCAAATTCAAGATAAGATTTTTATCGCTTGCCAGCTTTTTGCATGGCATCTACACCTCCTCTTGCTGTGTGGAATGAGGAGTGTAGGGCCTTGATAAAAGTAAAGTGTACTTTTAATACATTTAGTAGTGCAAACTCCTAAATATCTCCCACTTGAGTTTCACAATGTAAGTAAAGGGTTCTCTATTATTAAACTTCATGTAAGTTCTGCTGTACTTGAAAAAATGAGGACACTTTCCTGTAATTTTACTCCCTGCTCTTAATTGAAGAGGCCCAAATTACTGTCAAGCCAGAATGCCAAAATTTCTACTTAATTTTTTTTTTCCCCCCCCTCTAACAGGGACAGGAAATACAGTGGTGATAATGGTTGGTTATCCGAAAGGAATAGAGATATTGGAGCCGGTACGAAGAGGCATTCCAGTAAGAATGACCATTGGCGTTGGCACGCGTCACGTGCAGGAATACATCAGCGGTCAGTCGGTTGTGTTTGTTGCCATTGCCTTCATCACCATGATGATTATATCGCTTGCTTGGCTGATCTTTTACTATATCCAGCGTTTCCTGTACACAGGATCACAGTTTGGAAACCAGGTAATTGGAGATGCAGCTTACAAGTACTTGCAGTCTTCCGTCAGATCAGTCGCCTAACTTCCCGTGTTTTATTGAAGCGTTTTTAAAGATCTGTTCCATCTTGTCTATATTGTCATAGAATTGTACGGTTGTTTGAGTTGGAAGGGACCCTTAAAGGTCATCTAATCCAACTCTCCTACAACAAACTGCAATACTTAGAGCTAGATCATGTTGCTCAGAGCCCTGTCCAGCCTGACTTTGACAAGGACAGGACTTCCACTACATCTCTGAACAACTTGATCCAGTGCCTCCCCACCCTTATTGTAAAGCATAAATCAATAAAATCGCTTCTATTCAATCTAAATCTCCTCTAGTCTAGTTTGAAATCTTTTTCCCCTTGTACTGTCACAACAATTCCTGCTATAGAGTCTGTCCCCTTCTTTCTTATAGCCCTCCGAGAGTATTCAGTGATGATTAGTGAGGCTAATAAACAGTTTGCTAGTTAGCACTATATGCTTGGCCAGTTTTAATTATAGAAACCAGTATGAAGTAGTGGGAAATTAATTTAGCCAATCATTAAAAAATAAATGAAAGCAGTTTCTTGTGTTATTTGTCACCTAAGTTAATTTTTAATGTTAAAAGGGTGGATATTATTTTCATTCTTATGTAATTTTCATTCTGAAGGTATTAACTTTACTAACCAGAATTTTATTTTTTTTTTAATGAAGAAGGGGATCATAGTAATTCTTATTTTTAAGACAGAATAATTAGAGCTAAAATTTTTGGTTCTAATGCCTTACAAAACCTGCTGTGAATAGCAGTGCTTTGGAAGGAGCACATATTGTGTGTGATTGTGCTCAGTGGGACTGTTAGAAGTGGAGAGCATGGTGGGAGAGCAGGAGAGGTCAGGAAGGAATGACTTCTGTTCTGCTTTGCCCTTTCTATGTTCCTGTATTAGTTAAACTTGCAGTCTACATGAAGTCATGAAGTATTGATTCCCTGTAGTCTTCTTTTCCTTTTTCTTTTCAAGTATTTAAGCCTTGAAAATATTCTCGGAATGTAAATTCTAAGAAAAGTATTTTCTTATGAAACACTTAGAGAAAAAGGAGTGCATTTTTGTTCTAACTTTTAAGTTAAGAAAGCCGTTTCTTCCTGCCTGTGTGTACCTGAGGACAGTTCACCCTAGAGGAAAATCAAATGCTTTGTATTTGTAGATTTTAGATTGAATGGGATGCTTCCCAAAAATATGTACCATAAACATAAGCCATAAACAGTTTGTCATCTAAATGCTTTTTAATGAAATGAAATTATCTAGCGTTAGGCTGTTATGCCATGTTCCCCAGATCTTCTGCTTTTATAGCGACTGTTGAAAACCGATTTACGAAACTGAAGCTGTGAGATGTTTTGAATATCTTTGGTCAAAATATAGTGTTAGAAATCTTGAGAGAAATTTGGAAACGTGACCTGAATCTTATTTGTTTGGCTTACTGACTTCAGCACAATTAAAACTTTGAAGTTAATTATGACATGGTATAAAGCAAGCTATTCTGCGGCTGCTTAGTGAGGTTGTGGAAGGGTGTCTTGTGACACATTCTAATATCAGTTTAGCAGTAAATCTTTGAACAGCTTCTTGCTGCTGGACGTGAAGCAGGCCAGTGCAGGAAACCTGAGCTGGTACAGAAGGTGGAAGAAACTGCTGCTGGTGAAGTGCAGTGTAGGGGAAGTTTCAGACACTTTCTATCATGGGGGTTGGAACGTGATGATCCTTGGGATCTCTTGCCAAGCCAAGCCATTCTGTGATTACTTGAGAGGGGAGAAGAAAGGTACTTCAAGTTCATATAAAGATATAAGTTGTGACATCATTAAGAGAAAAGCTGCTTTTTTTTATTATTATTGTACTTCATCAGTGGGAGTTCTTGCTAGGTTGATCAAACTCTTAATTGGGAATGTTCAGTTTCTAGCAGTAGCTATGTCTTTGTCTTAGAATACAGTACTGCTTTATTTGCTTGCTTCCCCTCTAAGCATAATTAGGGCTGTTACTGTATAGGAGTCCAGTATGTTGTCTCATGTCTATGAAGCCTTTCTTGTTGTCTCCTTTGCATAATGTGTTCTTTCAGTGTAAAGCTTTGGATAATGTGTTAGACAGTGTTTAACAAGGGAAGGCATGAATAGCTACAAGCAGCCTTTTGACCTGGTAGCCAGCTGTAGGCTACTCAGCAGGATTCCACCTACTCTCAAGCTTGTGTAAAACCTACAGCCTGCTTGCTCATTGCTTGGCCTAACAAGAAGGTCTGGTTAATTCTGTTGTTGCAGCTCTAAAGCATAAATTAACTTCAATTTTCCTGTGTGGGAAGGCCCTTAATGCAGGCAGCTACTGTACAAGACTGTATGTCTGTTTGATCTGCTTAGTTCTGTGCCAGCTCAGGCCATTGTTAGAGCGGTATGCCTATAGATAATGTTTACTATTGTGCCCCAAGAATGCAAGACTCGTAGTTCTTCTGCTTCTGCTGGCTGGAAGTACTTTGTAAATAAATTATCTGGCCAGAGTTGAATTTTCTGATGCATTCAGGAGGCTTAGTAATCCATGTGGAAAATGTTTAAAAGCTTTGAAATGCGTCTCTTAAAGCTCAAGTCTATGCTAATGCTTCACATCTTTATTCAAGGGACATAGGAAAGAAACCAAGAAAGCAATCAGCCAGCTTCAACTGCATACTGTGAAACGTGGAGACAAGGTAACTTGGTGGCTTTGGTTTTTGATGAATGATTTGAAATGTGTCATAATGCCTTATTGGAATTTAGTCTGAAATTATCTCAAAATAACTGCGGTGAGATTCTTACAATTTTAGGCTAATTTCATTGCCTTTGCTAGAAGACCAATTTTAAAATTGAAGAGTCAAAATTCAACTGCTTCTGAAACGTAAGGCTGGTTCGTTGCATTTTGTATCTAGTTACACAGAACAGAGGATAAGAAAGGGCTGATAGTGCTATAAAGATGAGGTAACATTGATCTTAGAAGCACTTGAAAACATAGAATCATAGAATCATAGAATCACCAAGGTTGGAAAAGACCTGAAAGATCACCCAGTCCAACCGTTCACCTATCACCAATAGCTCCCACTAAACCATGTCCCTCAACACAACATCCAGCCTTTCCTTGAACACCCCCAGGGTCGGTGACTCCACCACCTCCCTGGGCAGTCCATTCCAGTGCCTGACCACCCTTTCTGAAAAGTAATACTTCCTCATGTCCAGCCTGAATCTCCCCTGCCGTAGCTTGAAGCCATTCCCTCTGGTCCTATCACTAATGACACGAGAGAAGAGGCCGACCCCCAGCTCACTACAACCTCACTTCAGGAAGTTATAGAGAGCAATGAGGTCTCCCCTGAGCCTCCTCCAGGCTGAACATTCCCAGCTCCTTCAGCCTCTCCTCATATGGCCTGTGTTCCAGACCCCTCGCCAGCTTTGTTGCCCTCCTTTGAACACGTTCCAGGGCCTCAATATCTTTCTTGCAGTGAGGGGCCCAAAACTGGACACAGTACTCGAGGTGCGGCCTCACCAGTGCTGAATATAGGAGAATAATCACCTCTCTGCTCCTGCTTGCAACACTGTTTCTGATGCAAGCCAGGATGCCATTGGCCTTCTTGGCCATCTGGGCACACTGTGGGCTCATGTTCAGCCGAGCATCAATCAATACCCCCAGGTCCATTTCCTCTACGCAGTCCTCCAGCCACACCGCCCCAAGCCTGTAGCGTCACCTGGGGTTGTTGTGGCCGAAGCGCAGGACCCGGCATTTGGCCTTGTTGAAACTCATCCCATTGGCTTCAGCCCAGCTCTCCAGCCTGTCCAGATCCCTCTGTAGGGCCTCGCTACCCCCAGGCAGATCCACACTTCAGCCAATTTGGTGTCATCTGCGAATTTACTGAGGGTGCACTCGATGCCCTCATCCAGGTCATCAATAAAGATATTGAAGAGGACTGGAAGAACTGAAGAGGACATCAACAGGTAGATTGCAAAGTTCTTCCTAGGACTATTGGTTGCATAGTTTGTGTAGCTGATACAAGCTTTTCGTTTAAAAGAACATCCCATTTTATTTTTCAGAGGGCCTTACAAACCTAAAAAGCTTTGAAAAGCAAAACGCTCACTTCAACTTTTTCAGCATATGATACATGAACTATAAAGACTTCAAGTACAAATGTAAGAAGCTAAAACAATTCCACTAGAATAAGCGATTCTAAAAATTCAGTATAGCTTTCAAAAAGTTAATTTTACCAGCTTAAGGCCTAAACTAATAACTCATGGAACAAATATGAGGTAGGAAAAAAAGAGACGTTTTGAAAGAAACAATTTAGCTTCAGGCAGCTGTGAATCTAAAAGCTAAATTAACTTCTGAGAAGATTTCTGCTAGCATACAGACATTTCTTTCCCAGCCTTATTTGTTTTATTTGATCAGCTTTTACTTAAGGACTGACTTGTTTAGAGATGAAAACAAGAATTTTCTTTAAATTCATGAATAAAATTAAGGTGAAAAAGGGTGCTTAAGAACTTCAAAAGATGTGGTGCAACTGATGTTGTTTAGTTTAAGTTATACACTACGGAAAGCGTGTCCTTTGTATAGCAAACTAGCTTGAGGTTAAAACAGTCACAGAGCCTGCCTTATTATTTTTTTTTTTTTTTTACCTCTTGTATATTGAGTACTTTAGTTTAGTACTTTAAAAGTATTTCTTGCTTTGAACTAAATTGTAAATCAAAAAGTAATCTGCCAAGCTTGGAATGGGGAATGTGCATATTCCTCACAAGGTGAAGTTAGAAAGAAGGAAATATAGAACTGTGTAACAACTTACATGAAGTAGTGTCAAAGTGTAGCATCTGCGTGGAAAGAAATGGATGTAGAAGAGTCATGGTAAACTCTATCATGAGGACCACAATGGAGCTGTTAATTGCTTTTAAGCTGATTCTCAATCAGCCTATAGAAAGGGGGGATTTTACAGTGTATCAGTTCATTCCTATTAATGTATCTGTAAGCAAAGTAAATGACAGGGGGATTTAACAAAGTTCTCGTGCAGTCTGCTCATAGCAGCTATTAGTGGCGCATTGATCAAGCAAAGGATGAAATTAGATAAAAATATCTAAAATAAAGGTTTTCTGCTTGGTGAACCATATCTTACCAATTGTTTTGAGTCACCTACCAGCAAATTTTGGTAACTTAGGGGTGCAAATGTACCTTTGAACTAATGTGAATTTATCTGAAAACATGGCCTTGCCTCTAAAGAAAAATGGTACCATTCATATTTCCATTCATTCTGTCCTTATGACAGAAAGAGTGCAATTATTCTGCTTATTGTGACAAAGTACAGTTTTTTTTATTGTCACTTCTTTTGGAGTCGAGATATTTAACTAAAAATAGGTCAACCTTTTAAAATTGTTTGCTATCGTGTAGATCTTTCCTGAGAAGCTTATGGGATTATTGCGAAATGGACACTCATTTGGTCATGTGCTGCATGCTTGGGTTTTGACTCTTGTGTAGAATAAGAAAAAACATTTATGATAGGAAAATATTTATCCTAAACTGCTTATATTAAAAAAATAAAAGAAATTGGGAATTTGAGACATCATGTAAAGTAATAGCATGTAAAGGAGGCAGAAACTTTGCCTTGAAGTTGAGTTTCCTTGTCATACTAATTCGTTTGAACGTTTGTGGTAATTTTTAACTGTTTCAGTCAGCAGTAAATGTGAAATATTTCAGTGGAGGATGGAAGGAGTTGGCCCACTGTGTGTTCTTCTAATACTTATTTTTAAACAACTCAACACTGAATTATTTCTCTTGTCAGGAGGTATTTATTGTACCTACTATAACCATAAGTAAGGCTTCAAGGAGGCAGTAAGACCTGTTAAGAAAATTTAAATAACCCCTAAAAAAAGTAGGGATGGGGGGAATCCTGTTTGAACTCGTTATGCTGTAAGCTTGGAGAAGAGACTTAAAAATCATTATAAAATTTTACTTCTCCTCCTTTGGCCTCCAAAGTATATATATTAGATGTGGTAGAAGAAAAGTATATATGGAAAAAGATGGTTCACAGTATTTACCCTCAAGGACTACTCTCTGCTTAGTCTCTTGCAAGTCTTGGATCAGTTAAAAGTTAGATTGGATGCTCATTTATGCTGGCTTTTTAAAAAAATTTCTAGATTGTTGTGTTTTTTGTAAGTTGTTCATGGGAGCCAATCTCCTAGCCAGTATTTGAGGTCTAACAGATAGCTTAGCATACCATATGTAGCTATTTCAATTAGAAACTCTTGATTTAGGGGCCTGGCTTTTGGTATTTGGTATCACTTGATCAAATCACCTCATCTAGAATTAAATGAGGGATGTGGGTTTTTTTGCTAAGCTAACTTATACCACCTTTTATGGGAACTCAGAAGTTTGTTCTATGATGACGTGGATGCAATGCATTTAAATGTTATCGTCTTTAGGGTCTAGATGTTGATGTGGAAAACTGTGCTGTGTGCATTGAGAACTACAAACTGAAAGATACTGTCCGAATTCTGCCATGCAAGTAAGTTAACATTGTTATTCTTTTCTCTTTGTGCTGTATTTTACCTAACCAAAAATTGACAAACCTTTTGGAGACTCTTGAAACTGCTATCAGAGCTGAAGTCCTGCCATTCCTATGGCCTGTTGCACATAGAAGGGCACTGGGAGACAATGTAGAGTTTCATACATATGGGAGGAAAAGAAACAATTGGGAGAAGTGTAAAAATGAAATAGAACTGTAAGTTTGAATTGTACACAGTTGAAATGATACTTCAGGGATGTCTTTGTAGTTAGTGCTATCTTTTATTTTAGGTTAACATACCTGGAAAAGATGCTTCCAGAGCTTATGGTTACATTTGTCCTAGTAAATTAAGCAGTACTGAAATGTCAGGGTTACAGAGGAGTTGTGTTACCTGTCAAGGCAGTGCCTTGCATATCTTTTAAAGAAGTAACGTGTGGTTTTCATAATAAGTTCTAAAGGGTATTTTTTTTTTCCAGACACATCTTCCATAGAACGTGCATTGACCCTTGGCTTTTGGATCACCGAACTTGTCCGATGTGTAAACTGGATGTTATCAAAGCTTTGGGATACTGGGTATGTTGCATGCTTGTTTTAATCTTCAAGAAAGAAGTGTAATGCATTGAGCAAGTCTTCATGTAACTGTTCAGAATGAGAACAGTTACTACTTCACTAGCTGGAGAAGCTGAGCATAGATACAAGAGCGAATGAGAATATGGAAAAAAAAAAAAAAGGGAATTTTGTGGATAGGAGCTTAAACAGAATATTGAACTGTTTATGAACCCTCTGTGTACATTGTGGTGATCTTTTTTTTTTTTTTCCTGCCATCAGCTGACAATAGTAATGAAGTTAAAGTAGAAATGAGGCAATTTGCTCAAGCTACCAAAAACTAACTTAATTCAATAGATTACATGTATGTTTTCAATCTTGTTGAGAACTGCAATTCGAAGTAAATTTAGTATAACTTTCATATATTTGAGCACATTTATATATAATTCCACATATACCCAGTATTTTATCCCTGTAAATGAGGCACTACTGAGAACCTTCCTAAAGACATTGATTGGAAATTGGTTAAATAGAGAAAATGATGTGCTCTCATTTCTTCCTGACAGCACCAGAAAAGAGAGATGAAGACACACGCGGTAGGTTACTTGGTCATTGTTGGTAAATAGTCTTGAGTTCCATTAAGATGCCTTAGACACGAATGTACCTTTTCTCTTCTACTGATCTGCAGAGACCCTCAGGAAGCAGGGGTGTTCCTTGGATTCAGGGGCCTTCCTTTCATTGGCTAGGTCTGCATTATGACTAGCTTCTCTCTTATTTTGTTAGAGACTTAGCAGGTATACGGTTGACTGACTTCTGTGTTTTGTGAAGGATGGCAATACTCCTGCTATGCAGTGTGTGTGTATGTATTACATTCTATGTGTACATATACACCAAATTATGGTGGTTCTGTATAGCAAGTAAGGCTTTATCTAGGAGTTGCAATCTTCTCACGTGAAATAACTACATTACTATTGTTAACAGCTTGCTTCTTGCTTGTTTTCAAGTCTTGATGTTGACATAACTCATGTTGTCTGTGAAAGGTTATATCCTTTCGTATACAGTCTCAAAGCTGAAACATTTCAGAACACTCCTATTCCTTGAATTCCTACTGTTGCAGGAGGTACTGATACCAATGCTAACCAAGAGGATTAATGACTCTGCTTGTTGGTTAAAAATATTGGAAGCAGGTTGAATGAAGTTGTATTAAACACAGAAGCCCAGTTCTCTTTTCTGTGGAATGGAGAAAATATCTTCTCAGCCATCCAAGTTGTGCTGGAATTAGTAGTGTGAGATATCATTCAGCTATTTTTTTTCTAGCTTGGTCTTCAGCCTCATCCAGGTTGTCCATTCTGATACGCAGAGCAATTGCGTAAATGTTTTGCTAATATGAGCAAAGAAGCGTGAAGAGCAAGGCAGCTCTTTCAGTAGGGTGCTTGCTGACTTGTAACAACAGATTTGAAGGTACAGCCTTATTACAGAAGTTTCTTGAGGCATGCTAAGAGCTTGAAGGCTGAATTCAGTTTTATGGTAAACACTTCAGATGCTTCCGTATATTTAAATGCTTATGGTAGAAAGAAGACAGGAAGTCCTGTTACTTACTTTGTGTTTTGTAAATTGTGTACTTAGTGGACTTGTTACTACTACTTATGAAAAATGAGAGTTCAGCATGTCTGACTTTCTGGTTTAGGTGAGCATTGTTGAATCTTCAGTGCTTATTTAGCTGCTGAAGCTTTGAAAACAAAAAGTCACTGGTCTTTTCCCTGACGCTCACACCCTTTGGAGTTTAGTGTCACATGTCTCAACTTGTGTTCAGATGTAATTGTTCTACAGCTTAATAAAATCCAGCATGCTATAAAGTGTGGTGTTCTAAGAGCAAAGGAAGGAACAGCATAGGATTTCTTAAGACAGGCCTCCTTTGCTAATTTTTTGAGCAGGGGGAAAAAGATAATTCTGTAGCCTGCAGGAGAGCTACTTGTGCTGCACTGTACTTGTTTATTCAAATAGTCTGATTGTGTTAATACCAATAGCTTAAGGTTCAATTTTAGGAACAGAATTGCGTATGTAGGACTTGGATCCATCCTAAAAGTTATGAGAAGTAGCTTATGTTTCCCCCCAGATTAAAAAGTTCCTTTGCTCACATTGCAAGTTTTATTCCTGCAATGTAAGGAGCTGGCATTACTTCTGTTTTTTCAGACCAGCATTTAAAGTTAGGCTGGAGGAAGAGGTGGAGAGAAGCTTTTTCCTATGTCAAACTTTGTTTACCCCAGTTTAAGAAAAGAAAAATTGCACCTTGCCAAACTACTATTGTGAGAAAACAGCAGTTTATATCATCTTCTGCATAATCAGTAGGTTTGCTCAGCGAGGACTTCATACGTGCTGAGTGTGCACTTAGACTGCATCAGTACTGCATCAATACACTGCATCAATACTATTGCTGAAGTGTTGACATACTCCAGCTGGATGGGTTGACTCCTGCCATTGTCACCACTCTTGGTTTTCTGAGTTTTTTTGGGGATCTGCCATTGACATTTGAAGTAGGCACTGCTAAATACTATACCTGTGAGCTTATAGGCAACACTAGCTGAGAAAAGTCATTTTTTCCAATAAGGTGAAGATATGAAGTGATAATATGGAAGAATGTTGATGTGTAATGGTTGTCAGAAGTGTCAATTAATGTATTTTAATTTTGAAGGGGGACCCTGAAGATGCACTAGAAGTTCCAATACCTGAATCAATAAGTGGCAGTGTGTCAGTTGGAAGTCTGAGTATTGCTTTACAAGAAGATGAGAGAAATGAAGTAAGCGAACTGTCAGCTTCCTCCACCAGTGAATCTGTATTGCAGTGTACCAGTTTAAAAGAGGATGCAGGTGAAACCACAGCGTTACTTGGTAAGTAATAATTCAGCTTATCACTTCATAATCCGTGGTGCCATTATTGGCACTGGAAGATGCCAAATGATCTCTGGAAGATCTCCAAATGATGTTAGTAGTCTTAGTATTGCACTGCAGAGCAGATTGAGTGGTGCTTGTACTGATGTTCAGAAAACAGAGGCAGGTAGATCATGAGGGAGTCCTGTCAAGATTGGAAAAAAATTGTTTGGGGAGGGAAGAGATACAATCTTCCCAAAACACCTGTTTACTTATGTGGAGCATTTTGAACCTTACATATATATATGACTACTTGTCGCCAGAGTTTAGATAAAGCAATTTAGAAGATGAATCTAGAAACAAATTTTCTTCTGGTTTCTGACTTCTAGATGTGGATGTCAGTAATAACCGGCATGGAGAACATCTATCTAATGGAAATTCCCACTGAGCTGCGTCATGGAAGATACCTTGGATAGGTCGTTGAAGAACTATTTTTTATTTAAGTAGTATGAACTTTTGTCTGGTTAATGGAAAAATAACAATGTAAATTATTTTACCTTTCAAACTTTTCTAGCTGGTGTTCCAAAAGGGCTAATAACTAAAAATTTTGTACGTAAGAGGATTTTATAAAACTTCCTCTGGATGTCTCATCCTATAAAAAGATGCAATAACCCTTTTTCTGTAAGCATTATTACAATGTCATTGTGTTTCAGAGGGCTGTAACAAGAGGAAGACAAGGCAGCGAGGCGAGACAATGTAGAATGTCTAATGGATAAATATTTTGGAAGCACTACTCATGTTCAGCATGTATGTATGGAGAACACTTACAAGACTACAACGATTAAAGTGTTTTGAAAGTTCTGTTGTAATTGGCGATGGACATTGTTGAAAAAGAAGACACAGTCTAGACTTTGAAGGAACCAACTTAATGGGTATATTACATATCCACTTGGATGAAAAAATTAGTAGTTGCAACTTTCTGTACATATAATAAATAATAATTTGATCTTGTAACGTGTTCCACTGAGAGCAAAAGGGGACTCTGTCTCACTAGCTTTTTATACTGAATTTGGCAGCAATAGGTTGTGCTAAGTGGTCTTCACGTGCTGAGCATGTAGACTTATTTAGGTATATGCACACTGATTACCTCTTCCAATCTTAAACTCAGTAGAACAGAGGTAAAGGGCTAACTATAGCTAAAACGTATTAGTCTATAAGACTTAATTCCTTCTTATTCCTGCTCCCATCTTTATGTGCAAATTGAAACTGTTTCTTAGGACCTACAAACACCTTTTCTTTGTGTAGAGATGCTAGAATTCTTCTCCTGGAGATTCCATAATAGGGGGTTTTGACTGGGTTTGTCACCACCTTGCATCCCTTTCTTTCAGATTAGCAGTACTGTGCCTTATAGTCAAACACCTGTGAAACCTGAAGCACCCGAGAGTAAATATAAACCCTGACATCTCCCAGTATGACCTCTTGTATTTATGTACTCTTAAGCGGTATAGGGAATTGCTAAGCTGTTTTGTAAAGGAATATGTATATTTAAAACACTACTTAATAAGAGTATAAATGAATCGCTTAGGATTTTAGCATTGTCATGTTATAAATGTGCTATGTTCCTTAATTTTGGGTAAAGCTGGTCTTACAGGTTGCTTAAAACGGTGTCTGTTACCAGACATTTGTTTCAGAATGCATTTAGTTTTTAAAATGTACATTTGGAATGTTTTTATGAAAATATGCAATTCTTTTTCTAACTTACATTGAGCTTCAATAGAAGCAATAACTTTTCTTAAGTTTAGAATGAATGTTCCAGAAATGAGAGATTTCATCTGGGGAAATACAGTCTGAACTTCTACTTTGCAGAGCAGATATTTCATCCTAAATTTATTTCAAAATGTTCCTGTTAATGCTTGCTTATTGACAATAATCTGCCTCTTCCTTGTAGGAGTGTAATTTTTAGGTTTACTGGAAAATTGTCAGGTTGTAGTTCTGATGTCACCAGCAGGTGCAAGTTTTTGTGATGCCTTTATCTTACAAGAAGCACATGAGAATGGAATATGACTGACCAAGCATCTCCGAAACTGAACAAATAAAAAAACAGCCCACAACTAAAACAGACAATATATAGGGACATTTGTCTCCAAAAGAAGCCTATCAACATTTCCAGAACTGCCTTTTCAACTATCTCTTCAACGTTATAAACTAAGTCTTCTCCCTCTTCCTTAACACAAAATTGAACATTGTTTCTGTTAGTAAATGTTGAGAGGGTTTAAACTCTAGCTCATGGAGGAACCAAGAGGAATTACCAAGAGAAGTCTTGTTAATCTGTGGATTGTATCTTGCTGATATCTGCAGTGCAGTATTCATGCTGGAGGGGAGAATTATGGTAAGTACTTAAATTTTTAAGTAATAGCTCTAAAACAAAAAGCTTTGGTTTATAATTGAAGCTGAAATCTGGAAGGAACGGTAGAGAAGCTGCAAATTGACAAGTGCGTTTAGGAAAATCTGAAGTGTTGACTACTTTGGTGAAGTGTACAAATATTAAAGGTTCCTGGAACAAGTCTGCTAATGTCACTGTACCTGTTTCATGCAAAATGTCACAGGAGTCTTTGTGCGTAGTCTGTCACAGTGTAGTGCTGAGGAATGATGACAATAAAAGGCCGAATTGCAGTGCCTCCAAAAAGCAGTTTGCTCTCCTTGGAAGCACAATGACAAAATTGTCCGAAGCGAATGTTGGTCTGACCTCAGAAAGCTTGTGTACTTCAGCAAAAATAGTGGTAGTGTAAAAATAAACAACAGGAAAGAGTCGGTCTATGGAACTTAAAGCAGTAGCCAAGAGGCTTACAAGTGTATGGTTAGAACTGAAACAGATCATTTAGGGTAAGTGGGTGAAGGCAGCTCTGGGTAAATACAGGTACCCAGATTATATATATATATGTAATTTTTACCTATGGTAGGGTAGATGTCCTTTAACTTCCTTCCCCACCATTTGTAGAATCTATAATCAGCCTCTCTGTTGAGGCTATTTCCTGCGAATGTGTGAGCTAATGCTGTATGTATTGTGGATTCTCATTCTAGCTGCATGTTTTTCCTAAAACATGCAGAGGTTTTTCTCTGAGATCTGTCCCTTTGTTACATTTCTTTGAAACCCTCCAGAGTGTCTGGAGGCATCCATGTGGTGTGATTATGAAGTTAACAGGATGAAATGCTCAGCCACACTGGGCAGTGTTAAGTAAATAAACGGGAAAATCCCTAGCAGGACCAAGGAATGTACTTCTTACAGGATGTTAAATTTCATTGGGATGGCATTCATTAGTATGATTTCATTACTTCTAGTGGTACTGTTGGGGAGCAAACTTGTAAAGTGCAAAAGATTTTGAAAGGAGACAAGTATCAAATGGGCTGATGTTTAAAGTGAGACTGAATCTTGCTAATACTAACGCTAAATTGAAGAAAAATGTAATAGCAATTTTTTCAAAGCTTAGCTTCAGCTCTTAGACCTGTTGGCAAGAAAAAAAATGAACTTGTAGACATTTCAAATCTAAAAGCATCTTAACTGTGAGTTAAATTACCAGTGGTACCAGTTCAACAAGACAATTTGGATTTTTTTTCCACTACCTACCTCTAATTAAGGCTGCATTCTTCTAAGCAAAAATGGGCTTCAAGCAACGCTTGGATGAGGTTCTCTGCAGTATTTGATTAGATAGCAGCAACTCCTTCAGCTGGGCCGTACTGCCTGGTGTGTGACTGTCGTCCTGTTGCCAGTAATCAGTACTAGATTCTTAAGAGAAGGCATGCCAGAGGAGTTGCAGGATGGTTTGTTCACAGTGAGAATGTTTTTAACTCTTACTTACCTAATGAACTGGGTGCTTCTATATTCCTACCAAAGCTGGCTTCTTACTGTGCTTAAGGAATTTCTTCCCTATTCAGGGATGTAATTGGGCATAGGGAAACACTGTTGCAACAACCTTAGGGAAGCATGCAAAGTATCTCTTTTTGACCTCTTCTTGTTTTAGGGGTGGTCTTCTGGTTTTCTGCCCAGCTTTCTAGGTTTCCCTCTAAGGCAAGGCAGTGGCAGGCGGTGCAAAGAAGCCCAGCATGCGTGTGGTGATGGCTGTCCCCTTCTATCCCAGTGCTTCAGAGGGTGCTTGAGACAAGTGGGATATACACTCACAGGTTTTGATAAGCTCCATCAGAAGCAAAAATGTTGGTTTTGTATGATTGTGGCAATAAATAGAATAGCATATTGAGCTGAAGGTGTAACTGCCCCATAAAAACAAACTTCTTTTGTCTAGCCGAGTCTAGACAGCTGCTGTTAGCAGTACCAGTCATTACTTTGAAGTTGAGGGCACTGTGAATCAATAAGTACAGCTGTGCCATAAATACATGGCCTTGATATACATCAGTATTCTAGTGTTCAGTAAAACTGGGAATTCTTGCTCAAAAGAGCTATAAGAGCTTGATCTTGATGCTCTTCTGAGCAGGGAGGTCGTGTGTGTAGTTGTCAGAGGTTGGGTGTCTTTGGTTGGAATTTATTTCCTTAGTCTGAAGCTGAAGTCCAAAGAGCTGACTGACAGTACTGACTGCAGCATTTCTGTGCTGGACAAATATGCTGAGGTTATTAAGGAAGTACTGACTAAAGGAGAGGTGGAACTGAAATGTAGTAGAGGGGGATAGCTGTCATTATCTCATCAGGTTAACCTGGAGGGAATGGTGTTCTTGATGTTGGCAGCTTGATGAGAGACTGTTCTCTTCCACATGTTTCACTTCAGTCATCAGTCTTGGTGAGACTTGACAAGATGCCCCAAACCAATTGAATTTGCTGATACAGGAGCAGAAGAGTTTTCCAGTTTTCCTTTTTTCCTTTTATGCTTGAACTATTCACTTAGTTCTGGCATTCAAATTTAAGAGTGTGATAAACTAACTCAGCTTAAATGGTAGAAAAAATAAATCCATCCAAGTGGTATTTTGACAAGCTAGGAAGGTGTATGTTTTTACTGTGTAACAAGATGAAGTTTGGAGCTGGGCTAAGGGAATGAGCCATTGAGGTGGAGGAGGGCAGGGCAACTCCTCTTTGATCTTTCTCTCCTTGATGCTCATCTTTACTAGTTGTTCTTTTCTCTCACAGGTGATACATGAAGATTTGGGAATTGGAATCGTCGATTTAAAAATGCACAAATCAAGCTGATGGCTTTTGTTTTTGTTCAGTATGGGTCCTAATCTCTCTCCTCGGATATCCTGCTGCATTGCAAAACTCGATTTGAAAAAGTTTAAGAGTAGAATATCTCTACGATTGCATGTGTTTGTGTGAAGAATGCATTGCCTGGAAGCTGTTCATTTTACTTCCATTGGACCTGAAGCTAGTTTTCACCATCTGAAACACGGTAATGATACTGTATTTTTAAATGAGCATATCCTTCTGAATTGACAACAGCAGAGTAATTTGAGTTTCCATCATGTCATTAGTTTGAAGCTGAAGTCCAAAACTTTGAATTCACTTCTGCTAGAAACACAAGTGCAGATAACCACTTCAACTTGCTGGTCTTTGTCAACAACTATTGACAATCAGCTCTTATGGTAGCCTTGTACTAACTTGGTTGCGTTGATTGATTGGATTAAGCACCAAACTGTTGGTTTTCCCATTGTGTGTGTACAACTATAAGAATGTCAAGTTATGCATTGTTGATGTAACTTAATGGCTAAAAGCTAAATTCCGTAATAAATTATACAGACCTTTTAAAAAGCAATGTTCTGAAGAACTTCAGCATTCTCTTTATTTTACATGTGTAATCAGAGCTGTGGTGGGTTGAACTTGGCTGGCTGCTGAAGGCCCACTACATTGCTCTCTTGCTTCCTCTCCTGGACAAGAGGGGAAGAAAATAAGATGGGAAGATTCCTTTCCAATCAGTCACAGGCAAAGAAAGCAGATTTGACTTCGGGAAGTTTTTTTTCCTAACTGGAAACAAAGGCAAAACAAAAACATCTCATTTCCCCTGCCCTTTTCAGCCTGTTTCTATTCTTTCTCCCCATTCTTCCACCCCCTGCTCTGAGCAACCGGGGGCAGTGGGGAGTGTGGTCAGTTTGTAAGGCTTTAGCTGCTCCTTCCTCACACTTTTCTCTTGCTTAAATGTGGATTCCTTCTCTTGGGTCCAGTCCTTCACAAAACAACAGCTCAAAAAGATTTTTGCACTGTTTACTAATAATAAATGAAATACAGGGTTTGTGTTAGGGGAGTTTTTTAAAAACATAGTTTCTGGAAGGATAAAAGTGGGCCCAGCACCTCAGCACAGAGAAATGCTAATTTAATTGGCCATCCTAACTCTGAGAAACTAAACTATAGCAGTCTAATCCTGCAGTGCATAGAGAGAACTCCTTACAGGACATCTTACAAAAAGATTACATTGTGTAAAATAGGAGATTGGAAAAATCCCATCAATCCAAGGAATTTAGCAACAGGCAGTACTCAGATAACACCAAAAGCCTTGATCTTACATTATCAATCTTCTGCTTCATAAAAATCTGAGAAGCAGATTTAGATTATAACTGTGGCTATCCTGTAACTATAAAACAGCTTTTGTTTATCTAGCAGCATTAAATTAGGACTAGCCCTCTTCTCATTTTTTTTCCCCTTAGATTTGAGGGCTTAAATATCAGCAATTATTTTACCATGAATTTAAAATGAGACTTTAGCTGACCCTTTCCCTGCCTTCCCCAGCACTTTGTCTCTGACTCTACACTATGAGCTGGAGGTTATCTTAATTTTGGTAGCCACAAAGCAAGTGGCTGTGCAAGTTCTGAAGTGAGAACAGGCTTTATGACTTTCAGTTTTTACAGAAGAAACAGGACCATTTTTTTTTTCCACAGCAGAGCATTCTCAAAAGCCTGAAGTTGGGGTACTTCAACTACTGATGATACAAGCCTGTATTCTGGAAAGGTTCATTAATGTGGAAAAGAGAGTATATTGCTTTGAGCCTACAGCTCACACCTCAACACACTTCCATCATAAGCATTAAAAATTATTCTTTCACCTTATTCTAAACATCAGGACAGACTTCCCCTTACCTGCTGAGAAGTACATGCCTCATTGGAAGTTGCATCTGCTTTTCAGAAGGCCTTACAGAGCAAAGAGGATATGAATTGAAGTTAATTATTTGGATAGTGGCTGCCTTCAGCTATTTGTGAGCAGTTTTGGACACAGGCAATAAGTACCAGTACGTATTTGAATTTAATGCAGAAGGGAAAGTAGTATTTACATTCCACTCTAGGAATAGAGCTTCTAGTCCAGTATAGGAATGCAACCTGTACTCCAGAATACCTGAAACTTAAGCACACATCTGAGAAAAACATTTATTGATCAATGCAGAAAATGCTATTTATAGTGTATGACATTATTAATCCAGTGATTTCAGTTTGAAATATACAATTAATTAATACAGAATGCTGCCAGGCTTTTTCCCCTCCACTGACAGCACAGTCTTATTTAGAAGCTTTTGTCTCTGATGGGTTTTCCCCAGTGTCCAGGGTCTTCAGCAACCTGAAAAGGCCAGCAGCTTCTCGGATCCGGCTGAACTCAATGCAGAATGCTTGCACTTCTATAAACAAGTCCTGTACATTGATAATTTTGTTTCTGATCAAAGACTGAAGAAAGACACACACAAGACGTACCAGGCGGTTCTGAAACAGAAGAGATGGTTTCACAATTCTCATACATGTTTGCACATAGTGCAGTGTGTTGGCCCTCAGCACTGCACCAGCCCCTGCAGGGGAAATTTAGGTACAGCAGTCCTCTCGTTCCAAAGCTTTGAACGAGCTGCTCGTGCTCTTCTACCTCTCCTTTACTACTGTATTTAAAAGTGGACTCGCTCCTCTGCTGTACAGTACTGTACTTACAGATACAGGTGCCTTCAAGATTAGCCCCCTGAACAAATGATCACATTCACTTATACACTGCATTTCATTTTGTTATTATGCAACCTTATATACAGAGTCCTAAGGGATGAAAGCCTAAGATGTGTTGTCATGACTGGGGCCATTGCAAAACATGTTGTTTCAGTTGCTGTGAGACCTCGTGCAGGATTAACGAAAGTGACATGCCCCAGGTCTTAAACTAACAAGTGGTTGCTCTCAGTGCCTCTCCAGATTACAACCATAGCAGCAAAATCTCCTGTCATCTAAAACCACATTGTCCTCATATCCCATTTACCTTGGGTTTCTGCAACTTAAGGATATAGGAGAGCTACAGAAGGCACTAAAAGAAATCAGAAAGCTTAAAGGAATATAATGGCTGCTTTGCATGAGCCTAATGAGGCTGCAGTCCTTCAGTATGAAGGGAAGAAGGCTGAGGGAGGAATTGGTTAAAACTCACCAAGCCTGGCGTGAACTAAGCATGGAATTGTTTTTTACTAAAAACATATCCAGGAAAACAAGACTTACTGGGCACTTGGTGAAATGAATGGGAGCAAGTTTGGGATAGAAGGAATACCTCGTGCAGCGTGCATACAACAGCTGCAAGGGGGATAAAGATTTGTGAAGCAGCTACAGCTTGCATACCGGAACCAAGGAAGAAAGATGGATTTGGGAAGCAGAGAATGTGGCATTATAAGGGTAGAAAAGAGGTTTTAGGTCTTTGATATGTGCAAGCTGTTGTAGGTCAGTAATAGGCAGAACTGAGGGGTGAGGCTTTTACATGAGTAACATTACCTCAAAAGGTATGGAACTGATATACATATGTCAGAGAAAAAAAAGCCTTACAGCTCAAAACTAAGCAGAAATTAACCGTTCAATGCTTAGGAATAAATAAGGACAGAATAACTTATAATGCTATCTCTCTAAGCGTGTATCTAACTGTCTAAGAATGTATTACACAGAGCAAGATACAGGATCTTTTTTCCTAACCAAAGATCTCTCTTTGGTTAGGTAGAGCACTCACCTGCATGTATTTGTCTTTAATCTGTTCACAAGTGGAGATACAGTTGGAGATGTAAAGATGAATAAATTCAGGAGGGAGATCAACTGCAGTAGTCAGCCTGTTCAAATTAAAGATATCAAATACTTTATGAAGCCATAAATTCAATGGTTCCATTGCAGAACAGAGTTAGACCTGTGATATTAATTTACTGCTGATCATGTTTCTTTTTTTAAACCCAACAGAGTACAGAAGTTGAGTTAAACTTGGGCTCCAGAGTATTTGACTCATACAAACATTTGCTATAAATTACAGAAGTGAATCAATATAATTTCAGTCCTCCATACTTCCTGAGTAATGAGATTCTTCATATAGTTTGGCTTATCCATGTTGGGACTTCAGTGAATCCAGGCATTCCTTCCTGAAGAATACAACCAGCGTAACTGTTTTATGCATCTAAAGACCAGTTTCCTTTTTTCTTTCAAATCTAAATTTTTTCCTATGGTAGCTCTACTGTGGAAAAAGCCAGCAAGCCTGGCCAGTTGTGCAGCTATCCTAGACAGGAATAAGAACTGTTTTCTTACCACTGTTTTTCCCTGTTGTAATGATAACCCCCACCAACAGGGATCTAACTTGCTTAATTCTGCACCAGTAAGGTGGCATATGGGATTCTTCTGTCAAATGATAGTCGAGGTGTTATTCAACTGCAAAGTGACTGATGAATAAGACTGAATTTCACAGTTCACATTCAGTAATCACTGCAGAAATGGAAGAATGCAGGAAAGCTACACTCTTCTAGATCGCTGAGATTAAATGGGAAAACTCAGGCAGCTCAAGTGCTAGCATTTTGTTCAGAAAAAGGGTTTTATCTACGTGCAGGAGTCACTTCCAAAGAAGGCAGAGCATAAAGCAGGATGGCTATTTGACAGTAACACTTTCTGTTCACTTATTCTGAACAAAGAATGCAAGTTCTGTTTAAGCAAACATCTCTGTAGCAGTAATTTTTTGCAAATGCTTCTCACAGTAACTGCCCTCTGTCCTACCACAACCTGCATCTTCCACACCAGTATACCTTAAGGGTCACAAATGGCATTTCCAGATGTCCCAATAAAACACAACTGCTGTCAGAGTTGAAAAAGAAGACAAAGTAGAGGTGAGATTGATTCTTAGATACGTAAGTTTAATCTGGACCAAAACAAGAGCTTTTTTTCCCTGTAACTAATGGCACCAACAAGAAACTGCATGAAAAGCAAATAAAGCCTTTATGAAAGAAACAGACAATGCAGCAGTCACAGACAGCTACAAATCCATAGCACTGCGTTCCTCTGCAGGATTAGTTAAAGCACATTAAGCCCTACTCTTAAAGGAGTATTTAAAGCAAAACAGCTGAGAAATTGAGATGGAAAAGAATTTGATGCTCTTCTCCTTTACTGATGATTTCTTCAGCTCCTGCTATTTCTGTTACCTGTGGTGTTCCTTGGAGCGCATCTAACTACAGCCTGCAGCCAGCTTCACAATCACTTAACTGCTCAGTAGATTATATCTTTCTTTTACAAACTTCAGGAAACTTTCTTAGATCTGAGGTGGTACTCACCGATTGACAACTTCCATTGAATGTAAAGACATGTCCATGTTGACCAAGACAGAAAAATACTCTGTTATCTGACTGGACTGCATCAGTTTGAGCAGCATTTCGATGGCTACTAAAGGATTGTTTTCAACGAGGTCTGGCAGTTTGGCAGGAGTGAGACCAATATGGTAAACAAGCTTGGGGTCCTTTTCCAGTTCTCCAAGGAGCTGTAAAAGGGAAAAGGAAGTCTGAATTATTTTCTTCTTAATTATTCAGATTGCGGCTTGAAGTAACAGCTATAATACATCTAAACTAGAGGAGAATTATAAATCTACAGATGTCTCTATTGAAATATATTGCAGGTATATTTCTTTAACACTTCCACTTAGAAACAACTGTGCCAATGAACTGGATGATCTCTGAGGTGCCTTCCAACCCAAGCCACTCCATGATTCTATGATAAGAAAACCTTTACCAAGGCATTTAGTAGTTTTTGATCGGAGGGCAATGAAGGAAAAAATAAATTCCTTCTTTACTTTTCTGTCCAGTGGAAAAAACAAACAAAGCTCAATTTAAAGTTCATTGTTGTCAGAAAGAGTCCTGTATGCCACACATTCTATAGTGCTAGCATAATGAATATCTCAAATCCCACTGAAATGAAGGGGCTAATATTACCAAACTGAGCAAAGATTCAGTGTTAGCATTTCTGAATTAATTTCTTAACAAAAGCTTCCACAGAAGCATAAGCAACTTAGTTATCAAAAGATTTCACACAAAAAAATCAGTGCCACTCACTTACTGATCACTTTTAACTACATCCAGTCAGTGCTGTGAAGTTTAAAGACTTACCTTGTTTGTACATACCCTAACCAAAAGCACTGGGTTTTGAGAACTTAGATTACTTGGCGTTTACCAAGTCATTTCAGAAATCTGAATTAGAAAACTTGGATAATTTACATTGGAAACACATAAGTTTAACAGCCTGTTAGAAAATCAATTTAAGCAGAAAATTGCACGATACTTACCTGTGTTTGCTGTGGGGAAGTCAAAGGACTTTTAAAAGCTTTTGCCATAATTCTTTTTATCTCAACTCCAGTGCTGTTTTTAACACACATTGACTTGTCCCACTGAATTGTGTGGTCTGGTTCTATTGGATTTAACCACGCCAGTTCATCCTCACATATGTGGAGTGGAGGTGGTGGACGAATAAACTCTGGCCGAAAGTGACCTAAAAAAAGACAACAATGTGAAACGTTTGTTTTAAACTTCCAGCTTTGTTTTATTTCAGTACAAGGATATCTCCAAGGTCCTCAAGTTTTTCAGCTATAACAACACTGGGAAGCGTGTTACAGTCTTATTTTCCTCCCAGACAAGTATTTATTCCTTATTTTTAGTGATGCTGTTACGCCAGCATGTTTTTCCTCTTGAGTCAGATCACTATGTTACTGCTTCTGCCACTGAGGAATGGTTTTTTTCCCTGCCACACTACCCGAGTCTTTGAGGTGTTACAGTCAGCGCAGATCTTAGTGCAAGGGGCTACAAGTGGAGGAGCATCAGGTAACACAGACAACAGATTGAGACAGACCCCAGATTTTGAAAAGCCTGGAAACGTGAACATGATGGAGACTGATCTGGAGACAGTTTAATACAGTTCTGCATTGCTTCATTCATCTTCATTCCCATTTCATACCCTGAAAATATTTTTGAATCATACTACACTTCATCTGGAGATGAATAACAACATGGGCACGTCGTGAGTTAAACAAAAAGATGTGAAAACATACATACTTTCTATAGGAGGCTTTGGTCCACTCACTAATGCTTCAGTGATCTGGGAGGCAACAGAGCTGTCAAAACCAGAGTTGGAAGAATCTGGGTCAGGATCGCTGAGGATGCTGGGGAAGCTGGCCTTGCTCTGCGTTGGCAACTCAGACTGACGCTCTGCAAGAAGGTCAGTTCAGAATGTTAAAGTGTGAAATTGAAAGAGAGATGCCAGAGTCTAGAAGTTAAGCAAGAGTTTTTTAGCTGAAAAAAAACCCAAAACAAACAAACAAACCATAACAACATGAAATTCAGTACGGTATTTGCTAATATTCAGAATGCCAGCTGACAGAAGAAGGCCAGCGGCACGCAGCAAGAATAAGGAAGTAGAAATGAATCTCAGGCAGTTTTGACTTTAAAAAGTTAAGTAACTGCTTTTAGTATCAGACTGCATCAAATTGGTACATTCACATGATAGTCCTGAAAGAGTTCACATAACTCTATCTAATTTTGCAATCATTTCTCAGAGCAGCAAAGAGAGAAATCTGCAGATACATTTACTTTCTGTAATGATAACGGTCCAACAAAAACCCAACAACATGCACGAAAGCCAAGAGCCCACCACACAATGCCACCTTATGTTCCTTCCCTCCCCCTCCCAAAGAGGATATTAAGTAGCAGATTAAGTCCCAAGTAATCTGAAGTCCAAATTTGCTGGTCCCACACGAAATCAACACCACTTCTTATCCGGATGATTGTAGTGCCCTCAGCTGCAGTACATTGTCCTTATCTCCTTTAAGCAGAGTACGCTTTCTGTTGGAAATTCCAGCTTTTGAGTTCTATCATTTAGCTCCTGGAGGGATCAGCTGGGTTAACATAAGAAGTTCTCTGAGAGGAAAACAAGGCAACATAGGGAGTCCTTCATTCTTGTCATCTATAGTCCAGAACTCACACCTATCAGTATAGGTATAAAGTCACTGGTTGGTTTGTATCCCCTCAAATCCACTTATCTCAAATGACTAACGATGCTTAATTAGAAGAACAAAAAGTTTAAGATACAGTATTTCAGTGATTTTTTTAAGCCTAAATGAGCCCTTTACTTACATACGTTGGGGTTGACATTCTAACTTTCACTGCTTCAAAAAAATCACAATAGAATCACCAAGATCAGAAAAGACATCCAAGACCATCCAGTCCAACTGTTCACCCACCACCAAACTGCCCACTAAACCATGTCCCTCAGTACAGCATCTAAATGTTCCTGAACACCTCCAGGAATGATGACCCCATCACTGCCCTGGGCAGCCCAGAGTAAGCAGAAGGAAGAGATGAGCGTTAGTTAGAACACAGTTGTATTTCAGAAGAGAACAGCAACTTGAATACATTCAAATTGAAGAAAACAATTCATCTGAACGCAATCACTTATGATGGTTTATCAGGCTCTCTTTTCCTTTTAACAGATAGCAAGAAGCTTTCTTTGATTTTTAGCAGGAAGATCTACAATGCATTTATTACAAGCCCAAATGCCAGTACAGGCCAATTACCCTTACATCACATGGAAGTTAGCACACAAACACTTCTGAGGACTTCACCAGAATTCAGGTCCCTGCAGGAAGCAAAAGGTGACAACTTTTGATACAGTAATACACCATCAAGTTATAAGGATAGATCAAGGATTGAATAAATATTCTGTGGACTGAAGAGAGAACAGAACAAAGCAAGTTTTAATACTGATTCCCAAGATGCTCTATTCCAACAGCTGACGTTCAGCCAAAAAGCCTACAAGAAAAGTTGTCACAGCGAATCATAGAACCACAGAATGGCCTGGGTTGAAAAGGACCACAAAGATCATCCAGTTTCAACCCCCTGCTTTGTGCAGGATCACCAACCACCAGACCAGGCTGCCCAGAGCCACATCCAGCCTGGCCTTGAATGCCTCCAGGGATGGGGCATCCACAGCCTCCTTGGGCAACCTGTTCCAGTGTGTCACCAACTGAAGTTCAGAAGCCAAGTACTCCAAGTACTCCGCAGGTATATTCTAAAGCAAGTCAATCATTCTGCTCTAAAAAGCCCTGAATTCATCTCAGGGGCCACAATTTTAGAAGGCCCACAGCTGTTCTGTGAAATAGGTGGGAAAACAATGCAATACAACACCCCAAACACCTATTTAAGCACCATGACACAAAGTATTTATACACTGTGAATAGCTTGGCTTCATCCTCCTTACATAAGGGACATACACTGTCAGCTTCTGAAGAAGTGACAGACCTTCTGAAATGCTGCACACAGACAGTTGAGAAGCATCACAATACTAACAGAGATACAACAGCAGCTGTCTCTTAAGAAAGCTAATAGAAGGTATTTATTCTAGGGAGCTACAGTTACAAGACGGAGAAAGCAGTCTCGAAAATACAGAACATACAGAAGAACCAGAATGATTTGTTTGCCCTCTTTGCAGATATGCTTGGATATTCTATTTGCAGTTCCCAAAGATCCTGCTGTCTGGAGACAGCAGCTGAGAACAGCATAGCAGAGTGTAAAAGTCAGTGACAAGTGCTACATAAAAATGACAGCACCAAACTATGACTGCGGGACAGAAAGAGTAATGCCTGTCCTCACAGAGAGAAAGTACAGTGTTCACAGAAGTGAGATGATCAGTTTTGAAGTAGTTCCATTTGTAAGTGCCTAGGAAATAAACTTATTTTTATTATTATAAACTGCTCGAGTTGGCAACTTGTTCCAATGAATATTTTCCATTTCAGATTAGCTCCAGATGCAACCTGTTGCTCCACACGATCAGAACAATCATATCCTTCCTCCTTTCCTCCTGCCCAAGAATGAGCACCGAGTTCCTTTCTTATAGCCTACTAAAGGCAGACCACTTCCCACCAGTGAGCTAACTGCAAAATCTGACCACAGAAAACTGAAGATGCAAATTGGAACAGCCTGTTTGCCAGGTGCTGCTGTACTGCTGCACAGCAGTTACCTCATGTTCTCTCATACCAAAACCACGGCAAAGGAGAAAAACAGATAATGATGCACACAAAAAGCAAACCAAACTTTAGGTGCAAGTCTTCCTATACTTGCAAATCGGTCTTATTTGTAAGGCAGTGACGTATCTAAGTAGGATGAAGCAGCTGTGCCACAACTACGTTTAGCTTCTCTATGCTTGAAGACACTACAGCTTAGCCTAACTTCTTCCACACAGACAGGAGCGCCTCAAAGTCAAACGGCAATTAACGTTTCCATTCACAACGGAGCCGAACCTCCTCCTTACCCGCCAAGGCCAGCTGAAGCCCGCTTATATCCACCGACTGGGCCATGTTTCCAACGTCCATCGCTGCAATCTGGCGCGGGGTCTTCTTGAACAGCTCTCTGGGGGGGGCCAGCATCAGCTGCGAGAGGAAGAACTTTTCGGGCGGGGTTATGGGCGGCAAGAAGCCTGCGGGGAGAGAAAGGAGAAGCGAGCCTTGATTCCTGAGGCAATCGCTACCCGGCGGGGTCCTCGAGGGTGGATAAAACGTATGGTAAAAATAACGCCAACGACAAACGGCGGCGCAAAGGGAGAAACCCGCGCCAACGCCGTCACAGCCCGCAACGCCCCACTCTGCCCCCGAGCCCCGCCGCCCGGCACCTGAGAGCGGGGTGCGCTCCGCCTCGTCGCCGCCTCGCTCGGGAGCAGGGTTGAGCAGGTGGGCGAAAACGGCGGCGAAGGGGTTGGCGGCGAGGGGCTCGGTGCGGTACATCTCCCACAGCAGGTAGAGGGCGGTGAGGCGCTGCGCCGGGCTGGGCAGCAGGTCGGGCTGCTGCAGCAGCAAGACGAGCACGGAGCCCAGGCGGAAGTGCTCGGCCTTGCCAAAGTAGTGGTGGAAGGCGCTGGAGAGGCCCTCGAAGGTGCTGCCGCCCGCCTCCTCCGACACGATGCCCAGCAGGCTCGTCAGCTCCTTCGGCGACAGGC